>NC_136813.1:34447862-34833033 GCF_951394365.1 Tetrao urogallus | reverse complement strand
AAGGAAGGGAAGGGAAGGGAAGGGAAGGGAAGGGAAGGAAGGGAAGGGAAGGGAAGGGAAGGGAAGGGAAGGGAAGGGAAGGGAAGGGAAGGGAAGGGAAGGGAAGGGAAGGGAAGGGAAGGGAAGGGAAGGGAAGGGAAGGGAAGGAAGGGAAGGGAAGGGAAGGGAGGGAGGGAAGGGAAGCGAAGGGAAGGGAAGGGAAGGGAAGGGAAGGGAAGGGAAGGAAGGGAAGGGAAGGGAAGGGAAGGAAGGGAAGGGAAGGGAAGGGAAGGGAAGGGAAGGGAAGGGAAGGGAGGGAAAAGCCTCACAATATTTGATGCTATTTTTCATTACAGCGCATGTTAAAGAATTATGAACTCAGCAGTAGAGGTTGCTAGGACCTCTGAAGGTGCCCATCCAGCTCAATCAAGGATAAATACAAAAAAGACCATGTCCAGAAAGCTTTAGAACTCCAAGGAGGGAGGATCCAAACCTCTCCAGGAAATCTGTTCCTATGCTCACATGATAAGGAGTTGCTTGATGTTCAGAGGAAATCTGTGTTTCAGTTTGTATCCATTGCCTCTTGCCAAGTCTCTGGGCACCACTGGGCTTGGTCCTATTTGTACCCTCCCTTCTGATATCTATCTCCAAGCCTCTTCTTCCCTGGAATGAACAGTTCTCTCAGCCTCATAGGAATTGTGTTCCAGTCCCCCGATCATCTTGATGGCCCCTTGCTTTCACTGGTTTCTCTTACACTCAGGAGCCCAAAACTGGACACAGAACTCCAGATATGGGCCCACTGGTACTAAATACAATGGAAGGATGACCTTCCTTGACCTGCTGGCAACACTCCTTTCAGGACACCATTAACTTTCTTTATGGAAAAGTCATATTGCTGGCTTAAGTTCAACTTGAAATCTATCTTGTAATTTTTCTGCAAACCTGTTTTAAAGCTGATTGCTTGCCCCAGTCTAACTGGATAAATGAAGGCTTTTTAGCTGTGAGAGTAAATTAATTTGCAAAGACCAAATGCTTTTCCTCAGAAATGAGCTCTTTTTCTGTCATTCTGTGATATTTGTGATATCATGAATAAGGTGATAGCTACAATTTGGAAATCATACATTCATTTTAAAGAATAAAATCTCCTTGGAAAGCTGGACAGGAAGCTGGGTACAGAATGGAATGGAGTTAAGCATAAGTTTCAAAATCTTCTTTCTGATATTTTTACACCAGAAAAACAAAAAATGAAAAGCCTGAACCTCCTGTACCTTCTGTTTACAAATATGTAGCTCACTCCAAAAGTAGTGCCTCTTATTTATTTCAATAGAAAGTACAATAATTATATGAGTACAATATCACTATAAGATAGAGTGAATTCTCAGTTATGAAACACTGTTTGTTAAAGTAATAATTAGTACTAGCTATGCGTTTTCAACAGTAATGAGCAAGAACCTGTGTGTTGTGCTCAAGAAACCCTGCATGGCCATTCAGAATGTAGCTTGTCTTTCCTGACACTGTCACCACTAAGCAGATAAGGGCAGTCATAATTGTTCATTTTGTAGAGTACTTAGTCAGTCTTTTCAGAATGAAGACACTTACTTTCAGTGGGACTGAATTTTTCTTTCTTTCTTTCTTTCTTTCTTTCTTTCTTTCTTTCTTTCTTTCTTTCTTTCTTTCTTTCTTTCTTTCTTTCTTTCTTTCTTTCTTTCTTTCTTTCTTTCTCTCTTTCTTTCTCTCTTTCTTTCTCTCTCTCTTTCTCTCTTTCTCTCTTTCTCTCTTTCTTTCTCTCTTTCTTTCTTTCTTTCTTTCTTTCTTTCTTTCTTTCTTTCTTTCTTTCTTTCTTTCTCTCTTTCTTTCTCTCTTTCTCTCTTTCTCTCTTTCTTTCTCTCTTTCTTTTCTTTCTTTCAAGTATGTTTCTATTCTTTCTTTCAAGCAAGTATGTTACAGCGTTGGAGCAGATTTGTATCTCATATCCAGTTTACAATGTATGTGGGCAATAGATACTCACTCAATTACATTGAATAATGCCTTATGAAGGTTCAATTTTTGCTAATAGACTGCAAAAATTCAGAACCATATTATCACTGTATGTAAATGGTATTAATGAATGTTAGATATGCTCTGTCTAATAAGTAGCTCCCAGAACGAGAACATAATACAAAATTTTTCCACTGTCTCCTAGATATTTTTATTATTATTATTATTATTTCAGATGTGTTTTTTACTGACCCTGGGAATCTGAAATGATTTATCAGGACAATTAATAGGCTTCTACAGAAAAGAAAACAGGCATCATCACTTGTATTAAATAAATAAATAAATGACTCAATTAGCATTTGTATGAGACTAGTTTTCTCTGAATATTTAACAAGCTATCTTAAACGGAACATCAGGCACATGTGAGTTCCATAATTAGGTTTCGCAGGGAATATCTTTTCTGTCTGCCTGTGAAGCAGCAGGCTTGGAAAAGATACTGAACTTCTGTGTATATATATCAACTGAATGGAAAAGTTAATTTCACTAGCTATAAATTCTGAGTGGTTTTTTATACATTTGTTCATAATTTTAAAGTAATATCCCCCAATTCTATGTTTTAAGTCCTTTTTTTTTTTTTTTTTTTTCCAGTTCTCCTACACATTTTTTCCTTAATGAGCTTGGAATTTTTTGAACAGGGCTTTTTTTTGTGTGTGTTCATCAAAACACATCCAATTTGACATGTTCTCGATGTAACTTAGTAATTACTTACAAGGAATTAATTTATTTTGTTTTATTTTATTGAGCTTGAAGAGTGCATGTTAAAGTGAAGAAATTGTCTAAAATTTTGCATATGTTTAAAAGAATTAGCTACTATCCTCTTCATTAAAAAATAAAAATAAAAAAAAAAATCCTAAAATCTTAAAGGGTATTTGATAGGTATTAAAATTATTATCAAAATAAACATGTGGTAAGGATTAAAATCTTGTTTTCCATTTTAAATCAATGTAATTTAAAACAGTTTCTTTCTCAAACCCTGAATATCACAATCTTTATAGAAGCATCAATTGAATTTCAAATCTAATTCAGTCAGTGCACTGATTTAAAAGCCATAAAATTTAGACTTGGATTTTTTTTTTTTTTTTTTTTTTCACATTACTTCAAATCTCTGCCTCAGTAGATTTACACTTCCCTACTGCCTTAGGAATAGGTGAGGCACTGGATAAGGTTGCACAGAGATGTTGTGAATGCCTGGTCTCTGAAGGCTTTCAAGGACAGGTTGAGTGGGGTCCTTAGAAGCCTGATTTAGTGGGCACCAACCCTGACCATGGCAGTGTCTTGGAACTAGAAGATATTTCGGATCTGTTCCAACCCAAGCCATTCTATGAATCTATAATGATTCTATGATTATCTCACAAGTTTTTCTCTGAGTATTAATTACCTAACATCTATGGAACATTTTAAGAGTTCAGAACATACTACTTTTTTATTTCCTGTTAAAGCCATAATTTTATCTTAGGGCATGGTACAAAGGTGTATAACTTACAGTTCCACGTGAAAACAAGAATTAAATGATTACTACTATACAGGACAATTAGTGATTCAAGTAACCAGTTCCTCCCTCCAAATGACATTACAATATTAAAGCCCACATTACAAAAAAGTACATTACAGTGATTACAGTCATTGCAAAAAGAAAACAAAAATCCTTTATCAGACTCAAAGCTTTAATTTTACTTTTCAACAAACAGATGTCTACAACTGCCAAATGTCACTGTTGCTTTTAATGTTGAGATCAGTACTGTTATTTAATAACTTTAGACTCATCGCAGAACCTTCTACAGGCTTTGGGTTCTAAATGTAAGAATCAACTAATCTGTAATTAAGCATGTAACTTCTCTGTTGCCCTGTGGCACTATACTGTTATCCTTTTTCTAGTGCTCAATACAAGTTGCATTCCATGGTCCTAAAGGAGTTGTCTGAGCTGAGTTACTGGTTGCTGAACTGATCTCCACTTATTTGAACAGTCATGGCTGCTGGGTGAAGTCTCCAGGGACTTGAAAAAAAAGGGAACATCACTCCCATTTACAAGAAAGGGAGGATGGAGGACCAAGGGAACTACAGGCTGGTGAGCCTCAACTCTGTGCCTGGGAAGATTGTAGAACAGATCCTCCTAGAAGACATGTTAAAGAACGTGTGAAATGAACAGGTGATCTGAGACAGCCATCATGGCTTTACCAAGAGAAGGTTGTGCCTGACCAGTCTGGTGGACTTCTATGACAGAGTGATGAAATTAGTGGACAAAGGCAAAGCAACCAAAGTCATCTGGTTGTGCAAGGCCTTTGACATGGTTCCCTACCAGATCCTTATCGCTAAATTGGAGAGAGATGGATGTGACGAAGAGATTATTAGGTGAAAAAGGAATGGGTTGAAAGTCTGTAGACAGAGGGTTGTGTTGAATGGCACTATGTCCAGGTGGATCAGTGTCCAGAAGGTCAGTGATGAGTAGTGTCCTCCAGAGGTCTGTCCTGGGACTGGTAGTCTACAGCATCTTCATCAGTGCCATTGATGAAGGGCTCCAATGCACCTTCAACAAGTTTGCTGATGACACCAAGCTGAGTAATGTGGTTGACACATTAAAAGGAAGGGAGAACATCCAGAGGGACCTTGAGAAACTTGAGCAGTGTGCTTGTGTGAACCTAATGAAGTTCAACATAGCAAAGTTCAAGGTTTTGCACTTGGGTGAGAGTAATCCCAGCTATTATAAAGACTGGGAGAAGAAATCCTTGAAAGTAGCCCTGCAGAGAAGAACCTGAGGGATCCTGATGGATGAAAAACTGAATGTGAGCCAGCACTGTTCTCTTGGAGCTTGGAAGGCCAACAGTATCCCAGGTGCCATCAGAAGAGGGATGGCCAGCAGGGACAGGGAGGTGATTATCCCTCTCTACTCTGCTCTCATGAGGCCCATCTGGAGTAGTGTATCAAGGTCTTAGGCTTCCAATACAGGAAAGATGTGGAACTGTTGGAGAGAGGCCAGAGGAGGGCCACAAAGATGATCAGATGTCTGGAGCACCTCCCCTATGAAGACAGGCTGAGGGAGGTAGGCTTATTCAGCCTGGTGAAGAGAAGGCTGCGGGGTAACTTCACTGCAGCTATCCAGTATTTAAAAGGGGATTATTCCCCTCAGGCTGGACATTAGGAAGTATTACTTTTCAGAAAGGGTGGTCAGGCACTGGAATGGACTGCCCAGGGAGGTGGTGGAGTCACCGAGCCTGGGGGTGTTCAAGGAAAGGCTGGATGTTGTGTTGAGGGACATGGTTTAGTGGGAGCTATTGGTAATAGGTGAACGGTTGGACTGGATGATCTTTTAGGTCTTTTCCAACCTTGGTGATTCTATGATTCTATGATTCTATGATTATAAAAAGGAGCAGAGTCAATTTTTTAAAAGAATAGACAGTGATAGGACAAGAGGGAATGCTTTAAAGTTCAAGGAGGGAAGGTTTGGATTAGATATCAAGGGGACGTTCTTTACAGAGAGAGTGGTGAGACGCTGGAATAGGCTGCCCATAGAGGCTGTGGATGCTCTGGATGTGCCTGGAGGTGTTCAAGGCCAGGCTGGAAGGAGCTCTGGGCAGCCTAGCCTAGTGCCAGATCTGGAGACTAGTGGCCCTGACTGGGGCAGGTGGGTTGGAATTTAATGGTCCTTGGGGTCCCTTCCAATGCAATCCATTCTGTGATTCTGTGAAGTTTTTGCCTACTTCAAATAAGAAAGGCATAGACTTCCCCTTCTTCTCCAGTTTAAAATACACAAATTTCTCTTCTTGAAATTAGCACAAACATCTGGGGTTATGTTATATTTAGGAAATTCAGTATCATTTATTGCTAAAAAGAAACAGTTACTGAGCTATTTAAAGGGCAAAATGTTGCAGTTGATCCATCCTTGCTCTGATGTTATTGCTTTTTAATGAACGCCTGCCTCTAAAACTTGATCTGAATATATTTGAGTAAATATAATTTTGCCATTAGTGGCTGTAGGATATAAATAAGTATGTGAGGGCAAAATGCTTTCTTTAAAATGTAGTGAACAAACAAGCAAACTGGAACTCTAATGAAGTCTTCAAATATATTTCATCATTCTGGAAATAAAAGCAAGACTGAAACTCACAATGACAAAAAGGTGTGAGAGAAAAGCAGCCATTAGGGTAGTTTATGCCTCTTACACTTCCCAAAAATGTGTAAAACTGTTTCAAATACATACATGTTGAAGCCCTGACTTTATCTTCAATATCCTTCCTTTCAAACAATCATATAATTTCTTGACTGCTTTGGGGAAGGAGGAAGAGCAAAATAAATAGTTCTGACAGAACAGTGAAAATCTTTCCCACAAAAAAAGGCACTGAAAAAATCAGTATGTTACTGTTAACATTCTGATTTTATGATTACTCAGAACAGAGAAAATGCCAGTACAAAAAGGACAAGTGGAGATCCTCTCCTACTTGAAAGAAATCTATTTCCCATGATCATGTGAGCTACAGATTTGTATATACAAGTCCTGAAATATTTCAGGCAGTAAGATTCCTCAGCCTGTCTGGACAGCAGTTTCTATTTCTTTACTGCCCATATGATATTTACTTTTTTTTCCTAGTGTCCACTCTGAATCTTGAAAGTAAAAATTTATGGCCACTGTCTTGCTGACATTGCTGAAAAAAGTTTTATTTCATCATTACTGTAATGATTCTTCAGATAATTGTAATCAGTTATTAGATCACTCTGTGGTCTCATTCTCTCTGTCAGAATAGAAAACACCTTATTTCCATCAGACTTGTATTCTAGGTTCTTGAACATCTTGTTATCACTCCACAGAATCCTTTTAAATATCCATTTCTCTTTGAACGTGGATCCTATAACTGGGCACTTTATTCCTGGTGCAGACTACCACAAAAACTGTAACTTCAGATCTGCTGGACACAACCTCACTAATAGACTTCAGTCTGCAATTTGTGTTAATTGCAAAGAAAACACACTGTTGTCACATACTTAACTTCACATACACCAAAATCATTTCCAGCAAGGCTATTTTTCTGCTACTTGCATCAGAGCCTGTACTGAAGAATGGTGCAACAAGACCTTTTTTCCCAAATCACACCCACAACTTCATTGTTCCAGATCTTACGTTTGTCAAGATCACATTGCATTTTTCCTGAGGAAATACCATATGGTCCACAATTTCTTTATCTGTTAATCATAGACTCTGTTCTTTTGAATGTGTCCATTTGAATGTGTCTGGACCTGTAGCATTTGAATAAGTGGATATTAACCTTTTAATGTAATAGATGGAAAAAATGTTACTTTCAGCCTACGTAATGACTGAGGAATATGGAAACATCGTTCTTTTGTTGTTTGTTTGTTTTTGTTAGTTTGTTAGTTAGTTACTTAGTTTTTCCCTGTATGTATTTGTATAGATATCTTTTGAAGTTAAGGTAAGGATGCGCTGAGAACTGGAGATCTTCAGGCTGGAGAGGAGAATGCTACAGGAGAACCTTATAGGGATCTTCCAGTACTTGAAGGATGCCTACAGGAGAACTGGGAAAGAATTTTTTATAAGGGCATGAAGCGACAGGACAAGGGGAAATGACTTTAAACTAGAAGAGGATAAATTTAGACTAGATATTAGGAAGAGATTCTTTGCTGTGAGGGTGGTGAGACTCTGGAACAAGTTGGCCAGTGAGATTGTGGATGTGCCCTCCCTGGAAGGACTCAAGGCAAGGCTGGATGGGGCTTTGAGCAACCTGGTCTAAAGAGAGGTGTCCCTGCCTATAGCAGGGAGGTTGGAGCTACATGATCTTAAAGGTCCTTTCCAAACCAAACCATTCTATGATTCTACAATTCTATGATGCAAGGTAAACAGGGTCCATTAACATTTAATTTTTCAATGAGAAATACATATATTTTGTGGGATCCTCCTAAAGACAATGAAAAATTTGCAGAAGTATGGATCAACATTCAGATCTGATATTTTACAATGTTATTTATTCTGCTATTAGAATTACATTCAAACTATATCCAGTTTAAGGACAACAAGGGAATATAAGGGATTTTTGCTGTTTAACATTGCATGTCTGAAACATCTTTAGAGACTGTACCAAAGACTCATTTTCAAAAGGCAAATATTACTTATATTCTGCTGTTGAAATTTCCCCAGGTTGTCAGCTTTCTTTACTAACTACTTAAAGCCTTTGAACAGTGCACAGCACGAGACCTTTGGAAAGTTATATTAATACCCCCTGGAATATTGAACTCCATTTTTCCTTTTAAGACTGACTGCAAAAGTGCTTACTCTTAAAGTCCAATTGGGAGGTGTGGATTTGCGTAACTCAGACAGTTGCAGAAAGCATATGAGATAAAGTACTTGTAAAATCAGTGAAAATAAAGGACAGTACATTTGTAAAGAATATAAATGGAATAAATGGCAATACAAAAATGTATGTGAGAGTGTTCTATTACTAAATAAGAAATGAAAGTCATTGGGTGTAGGCTTCACAATTCAGACTATTAAATGTTCAAAGGAAACAGGTTGTTTAAATGGAAATGAGGTGACTCAGAGTCTTTAACTTGATTTAAACTTGGACTACTAAAGCTAGTAGCAAACTAAGATCACATTTCAGTGAAAAGGAGTATGCCAATTTGAAGCCAGGGACATTTAATATAACTTCCTGAAAGAAAAATCTATCAGACTGAAAAAAAAAAAAAAAGAAAGAAAGAAAGAAAAAAAAAAAACCACAAAAACTCCCAAGGTAATAAATGACAGAAAGTCTTGTGCATGGAAAATTTTAACCAATTCCAAGCAGAGCAAAACATTTGTGAATTAACAATAAGGATCAATCCCAAATGGACAGGGAGGCAGGCTAGATAACTTAATAGGTCTTCTCTTTCTTTAATGTCTGTGAATTTATAGCAAAAAATCCCAGTGTTGGGACACGGTGACAGCACTCAGAAAATAGCAGGCAAGAGAATCAAGCTACTAATCTTGAGAAGAGAGAACAATAAAAAAATGTCTTAGAAGGTTTGTAAATATAAAATGTCAATAGATGATATGTCTCAGGCTCATCATAAGAAAAAAATAACATTGAATATTCATATCAGTCATGAACAGAGATGGTTTAAATCTTTTCACAAACATTAATGCCCTTTCACTGGAGAGAAGGGGGAATCACTAGGGAATCTGTATGATGTGAAGGAGTGATTTAGTCTAGAAAACAAACTATTTAATGGGAAAATGGGAAGTAGAACTTAAAATAAATTTTGCAAATAACATTATCTTTTTCATGTGAAAATGTAACCTGTGATTTACTGCTATTTAAAATCATAAATAATTCTTTCGAGGTTTTCTGACATAACCACGAATTAAACCATTGTTATAAGACAAAATAAATTCTTAATACAGCCTTATTAAAAACAGATTTAGATCCAAATATCTGGAAAATACTAAAGGAATGGTAGAATACCAAAATAAACAAACAAAAACAAACATAGAAAGACTAAGTTTCACAAAATCATTTATCTCTTTAAGGCAGAGGAACTGAAATTTCAGGATACTTAAGTTCAGAATCTTTTTTTCACTTCAGAAAATTTTTCAGACCTGCAATCTTATGTCTGTAGCTTATATGTGATGCTTGAAATAAGAAATGAAGATTTAGAATATGCAGATTTCCTGTTGTGATCAGAGGATGTACCCAACTCATTATTTTCTTTTAATTAATTATTGATTTGATTAATAAAATTAGGAAATTGTTTCTCAAATATGTGTTTGTTTGTTTGCTTGTTGTTTGTTTCTTTGTTTCTATGTTTTAATTATCCTGATTATTTTTTTTTTACCAGGGTAATTAGCATTTCATAATAGTTATTGATATAACAGCTATCACTGTCTTCCATATGCACTGGTCAACAGATTGTCTTAGCTGTTTCAACAATTATAATCTAGGATATTAAAAACAAACAAACAAAAAATAAGCTTGTCTGCTACTTTAAGAAACAAAAGACGCCAATTCTACAGAGTACATTTAAGTTTTAAAATAATTTAAACAACGAATTCCTAAAAGTACTGCAGTGACTACAAAAGACTATTGTTGTCAGCTCTGTTCAGGATTCAATACTTGTGCCAAGCACACAACGAACAAAGAACATATTCAAAGTTTCAGCTACATGTTTTGATGTTATGCCATGGTTTGTTGCACATTTGATAGGATGAGCCACAGTCAGGTTATTAAATGTCACATGTCACAAATTTGAAGGCTTCAGAAAAACAAGTTCTGTACCTGCCTTTTTCCAAATACATAATCCGTTCAAGAAAGTATTTCAAATCAGTCATAAAGAGCTTATATCCCTGAGAAAGAGTAGCTTTTTCAAACTGTGTGGGCAGATACTACAGAAAGCCTAAGACACTTGGAAAGGTTTATGCAGAAATGTATATCATTGAAATGACACTGAGAAGCTTTCTTACATGTCATTCTGAAACTGGATTTCTAATTTCTCACTGCCAGCCCTGTTTTGCTCTTTCTTATTTGCAAGACAATCTATTACTCACAATCTTTCAGGACAAAGCAAGGTCCGATTAAAACAAAAGTGATAACTTCATTAAGAACAGTGGAAATTTCCTTTTTGGATTTGTCTCTTAAATGAGTTATAGTGGATGTTCACACATCTTGGCAGTATAGAGTGACACCAACTAATGCAATTATTAAACTGTACTGTAAATGGTTATTTGAAAAGCATCGCATATATTCATATTATTGAATACAAAATAGCAGAACAAAACTTAAATCTACACTGAAGAAACAATAAGAAAATCTTGTCTTTTATGGATTTAAAGTTTAGAGTGGTGTATTCCATTAATACGTATTCTATTGGAGCAGCAGCCTCTGTACCACGCAGCTTCCTGCTTGCTTTACTTGGTAATGACATCATGTATTCCAAAATTACAGAATCTTCTCCTCACAGCTGAGCAACACAGCACTTAGTTTTCAGCATGTTCAAAGTCAAATCAGATGTGCTGTGGTTTTAAATGACAACAAAATAAAATAATCTAAACTGCTTTAATTTTTTTCACTCTCTCCCTTTTGTCACTTTATCACTTTCTCAGAATTTACCAAGTACTGCACTGTATTTTCAACGTGCATTTCAAATTCCACAATGTTGTGCAGCTAAAGCCCTTCTTTCAGATTCTTTTAAGAGTGTCTGTGTTGTCTTGAGGTATAAGAGAAAATCTAACTTTTTCTTCCAGTATTATTCTAGAAACTGTACAGTGAGAATTACTAGACCAATAGCTTTCAGTTTATACACTGCAATTAAAACACATACTTGAAATATTCTTCTGTGAGAAGACAAGTGTATTGATTTAAATGGCCAAGGCCTCTCAAGATGTACCTGAAACACTACTCACTTAATTGACCAGTTTCATTTTTGTGCTCTGCAATTATCTGGTTATAACCACGTATGAAACAGAGAACAAAGATTGGCTAAATGACAAATTATACGTAAGCACCCTTCCACTAGTGGCAACCTATATAGACAGACAGGTGGATATTGTTCTTTGGCAGCTTGCTCAGTATGGAAAATTAGATGATTTTTTTCCACTGCATTGTGACAAGAATTTCTACTAACAGGGCTTCATGAGACCTTTCAACAACAAAGATCCACATACATATGATACTTGCAGCAGAGTAGAACTACCTCTCTTCTCAGTGAATTCTTGCTGAGGGAGGGAGAATATTTGCTGAAATAAGAGGAAGATGCAAGTACTTACCTTTCAAGTTTTTGAAAATCTGTGGTTCTTTCATGTAGTCCATTTGTATGTTCAGGAATGAAAGTACAGTGGAGAGTTTCAATACTATTAATCTGCGTATTGAGGCAAATTTTCTTCCTTGTAAACTGGTAATTTTCTGTTTTTCTTCTTAGGAAGTAAAGCCAAGCTACTTCTGCAGAATATGCCAAGTATAAGAGTAATGGGATTTTCAGAGAATTTCAATGACTGGCACCACTTTAAAATACACTACTTCAAAATTATCACTTCAATTATTATAATGTCAAAATTTACTATTTCTAAACTGTGTTAATGGAGGAAATATTCTATTTGTTATTGTTTTCGCTCATGTCTGATTAGTGGCGTGCAGTCACGAGTGGTGTTCCCCAGGGGTCGGTGCTGGAGCCCGTCCTGTTCAATGTCTTTATCTATGACCTGGGTGAGCATTGAGTGCACCCTCAGTAAGTTTGCAGATGACACCAAGTTGGCTGGAAGTGTCGATCTGCCTGTGGGTAGTGAGGCCCAACAAAGGGATCTAGGCAGGCTCAATAGCAGGGCTGAAGCCAATGGGATGAGGTTCAACAAAACCAAATGCCGGGTCCTTCACTTTGGCCACAACAACCCCAGGCAATGCTACAGGCTTGGAGCGAAGTGGCTGGAAAATTGCATAGAGGAAATAGACCTGGGAGTATTGATTGATGCTCGGCTGAACATGAGTCAGTAGTGTGCCCAGTGGCCAAGAAGGTCAATGGCACACTGACTTGCATCAGAAACAGTGTTGCCAGCAGGAACAGGGTAGTGATTGTCCCCCTCTATTCAGCTCTGGTGAGGCCGCACCTCAAATACTGTGTCCAGTTTTGGGCCCCTCACTGCAAGAAAGACATTGAGGCCCTGGAACATGTTCAAAGAAGGACAACCAAGCTGGTGAGGAGTCTTGTGGGGAAGTCTCTGGACTCTCAGGATGTGCTGGAGATACAACAGCACACCAGTGTAGCTAAAAGCTGTTATCCTACTTTATTGTTAAGCACTACTCTATTTACACATATTAACAGAGCATTCTGCAAACACTCTTCAACCGTTCATGCAGGCGCTTATCCAATCAGAGCTGTGAGACATTCTTTCTTCTTCTAGAGGTGTCCTTGGTTCTCATGCTGTTTATCTTGCTCCACAGCTGCTGCTCTGAACTGTTTTTCTTGTATTCCCACAGGGTCTTGAGCACAGGCCTTATGAGGAGCGGCTGAGGGAGCTGAGATTGTTCGGTCTGGAGAAGAGGAGGCTCAGGGAAGACCTTATTGTTCTCTATACCTGAAGGGAGGTTGTAGTGAGCTGAGGGTCGGCCTCTTCTCTTGTGTAAATGGTGATAAGACTAGAGGGAATGGCTTCAAGCTGCGGCAGGGGAGCTTCAAGCTGGACATAGGAAATACTACTCTGAAAGAGTGGTCAGGCACTGGAATGGGGCTGGCCACTGAGGTGGTGGAGTCACCGACCCTGGAGGTGTTTGAGGAATGGTTGGATTTTGTGTTGAGGGACATGGTTTAGTGAGAACTGTTGGTGATAGGTGGATGGTTGGACTGGGTGATCCTGTGGGACTTTCCCAACCTTGGTGATTTTATGATTCTATGTTTCTATGATTTAAAGCATCAGCACGATAAAATCATAGAATCATAGAATCATAGAATCATAGAATCACTAAGGTTGGAAAAGACCTAAAAGATCACCCAGTCCAACCGTTCACCTATTCCCAATAGCTCCTACTAAACCATGTCCCTCAACGCAACATCCAGTCTTTCCTTGAACACCCCCAGGGTCGGTGATTCCACCACCTCCCTGGGCAGTCCATTCCAGTGCCTGACCACCCTTTCTGAAAAGTAATACTTCCTAAGGTCCAGCCTGAATCTCCCCTGCCGTAGCTTGAAACCATTCCCCCTGGTCCTATCACTAATGACACGAGAGAAGAGGCCGACCCCCAGCTCACTACAACCTCCCTTCAGGAAGTTATAGAGAGCAATAAGGTCTCCCCTGAGCCTCCTCTTCTCCAGGCTGAACATTCCCAGCTCCTTCAGCCTCTCCTCATATGGCCTGTGTTCCAGACCCCTCACCAGCTTCGTTGCCCTTCTTTGAACACGTTCCAGGGCCTCAATATCTTTCTTGCAGTGAGGGGCCCAAAACTGGACACAGTACTCGAGGTGCGGCCTGACGAGTGCTGAATATAGGGGAACAATCACCTCTCTGCTCCTGCTTGCAACACTGTTTCTGATGCAAGCCAGGATGCCATTGGCCTTCTTGGCCACCTGGGCACACTGTCGGCTCATGTTCAGCCGAGCATCAATCAATACCCCCAGGTCCATTTCCTCTACGCAGTCCTCCAGCCACACCGCCCCAAGCCTGTAGCGTCGCCTGGGGTTGTTGTGGCCGAAGTGCAGGACCCGGCATTTGGCCTTGTTGAAACTCATCCCATTGGCTCCAGCCCAGCTCTCCAGCCTGTCCAGATCCCTCTGTAGGGCGTCGCTACCCCCAGGCAGATCCACGCTTCCAGCCAATTTGGTGTCATCTGCGAATTTACTGAGGGTGCACTCGATGCCCTCATCGAGGTCATCTATAAAGATATTGAAGAGGACAGGCCCCAGCACCGACCCCTGCGGAACACCACTCACGACCGGTCGCCAGCTGGATTTGACTCCATTCACCACCACTCTCTGTGCCCGGCCCTCCAGCCAGCTCCTTACCCAGCCAAGAGTGTACCCATCCAAGCCTCTGACTGCCAGCTTCTGCAGGAGAATGCTGTGGGAGACAGTGTCAAAGGCTTTGCTGAAGTCTAGGTAGACCACATCAACAGCCTTTCCTTCATCCACCAGATGGGTCACTAGATCATAGAAGGAGATCAGGTTGGTCAAACAGGACCTGCCCTTCATGAACCCATGCTGGCTAGGCCTGATCCCCCGGTCACCCTGCACATGCCGCATGATCTCCCTCAAGACGATCTGCTCCATAACCTTCCCTGGCACCGAGGTCAGGCTGACAGGCCTGTAGTTCCCCGGATCCTCCTTACGACCTTTCTTATAAATGGGAGTCACATTGGCAAGCCTCCAGTCATCTGGGACCTCACCAGTCAACAAGGAGCGCTGACAGATGATGGAAAGCGGCTCGGCTATCACCTCCGCCAGTTCCCTCAGCACTCTCGGGTGGATCTCATCTGGCCCCATCGACTTGTGACAGTCCAGCTGGAGCAGTAGGTCTCTGACTGTTTCTTTCAGAATCACAGGGGGGTTAGTGTGCTCCCCGGCCGAGATTACCAGGTCAGAGAGAGGGGTATCCTGAGGATAACTGGTCTGACTTTTAAAGACAGACGTAAAGAAGGCATTCAGAACCTCCGCCTTTTCTTTATCCTCAGTGGTCACATTCCCAGCCTCATCCAGCAAAGAGTGGATATTCTCTTACTGTTAATGTATTTATAAAAGAGTTTCTTATTCCTTTTCACACCAGCAGCTAGGTTAAATTCAAGCTGGGCTTTTGCCTTTCTGATTTCACCTCTACACATCCTAACAACTTCCCTGTATTCATTTTGAGTGGCCTGTCCCTCTTTCCACAGGCAGTAGATTCTCTTTTTCTCCCGGAGCCTCAGGAATAGCTCCCTATTCATCCACGCCGGTCTTCTTCCCCGCCGGCTCATTTTGCAGCTCAGGGGGACTGCCTGCTCCTGCGCCCTTAAGACTTCCTTTTTGAAGAGCAACCAGCTCTCTTGGACCCCTTTGCTTGCTAGGACTGAATGCCAGGGGACTCCCCCTATTAGTCCCCTGAACAATTCAAAGTCCGCCCTCCTGAAGTCCAAGGTAGCAGTATTACTATTCCCCCTCCAGGCTCCACCGTGAATCACGAAGTCTATCATTTCATGATCACTCTGTCCAAGACAGCCTCCAACCTCCACATCTCCCACCAAACCTTCCCTGTTTGTGAACAGCAGGTCTAGTGGGGCAGTTCCTCTCGTGGGCTCTCCGACCAGCTGTATCAGGAAGTTGTCCTCTACGCATTCCAGAAACCTCCTAGACTGCTTCCTCTGTGCTGTGCTGTACTCCCAGCATACGTCAGGGAAGTTAAAGTCCCCCATGAGGACAAGGGCAGGCGACTGTGCAGCTCGTGCCAGCTGCTTATAGAATACCTCGTCTGTTTCTTCATCTTGATTTGGGGGTCTATAACAGACGCCCACCAGGGTGCCTGTCTTGTCAGCCCTTCCTCTGATCTTTACCCATAGGGATTCAACGTTATCGTCCCCAGTCATAATCTCAGTAGCGTGAAAGCATTCCCTAACATAGAGAGCTACACCTCCACCCCGCCTTCCTTGCCTATCTTTCCTGAAGAGTTTATAGCCATCCATTGCAGCACTCCAGTCGTGGGAGCAATCCCACCACGTTTCCGTTATGGCTACTAGGTCGTAGTTTGCCTGCTGCACAATGGCTTCCAACTCTTCTTGTTTGTTGCCCATGCTGCGTGCATTAGTGTAGACGCACCTCAGCTGAGCCCCTCGCCTCTCACCTAATCCCACTACCACTTCCCCAGGCTGCTCTCTAGCAGGCCTGGCTTTATCCCCCTCCCCCTTCCTATCTAGTTTAAAGCCCTCTCTACAAGTCCCGCCAGCTCCTGGGCAAGTATCCGTCTCCCTTTTGGAGACAAGCAATTCCCATCAGTAGACCTCAGGCCAGATGCCGAGTAGACCACCCCATGATCAAAGAATCCAAATTTTTTACGCTTGCACCAGCCTCTCAGCCATGCATTTATAAGATGGCTTTTCCTGGTCATCTCAGCGTTCATCCCTGTCACCAAGGGAATGCTGGCAAACACTGCTTGTATGCCCGCTCCATCAACTAACTTCCCCAGTCTCCTAAAATCATTTTTTATAATCCTCAGGCTTCTAACAGGGATCTCATCACTGCCGGCCTGAACTATCAATAGAGGATAATAATCAGAGGGGCGGATAAGGCTGGGGAGTTTTCTAGAAATATCCCTGACCCGGGCTGCAGGAAGGCAGCACACCTCCCTACGGGTAGGGTCAGGACGACATATTGGACCCTCTGTTCCTCTCAGAAGAGAGTCACCTACAACTACCACTCTCCTTTCTTTCTTGGAGGAGGCAGTCTTTAAACGCGGAGCTGACCGCCTCACCTTAGGCAAGCTTGGCGGCAGTGCTCCCACGTTATCATCAGTCACCTCTCCCTCTGGCTTCAGGGTTTCATACCTATTACAGAGAGGGATCAGGGGAACCGAGGTAGGTCGAGAACTTGGGGGTTGCCTGCGACGCCGGGATGAGACCAGCTGCCATTCCTCATCTTCACTCAAGCTGTCTCTCCCTGTTTGACTACAATGAGAGAGAGGGTCCATTGTTCTCTCTGTCTGGGTAGTGCAATCTCTGCGCCTTTCTCGCAGAGAGTCACTCCACCAGTCAATCTCTCGCTCGCACTCTCTGATGGTCCGCAGTCTACCTACCTCCTCCCTAAGCTCCACCACCAGGTTGAGCAGCTCATCCAGCTGCTCACACCGCACACAAGTGGCATCCTTCCCATCCTCCCCCGGCAGCAGCAGGCCGAGGCACTCCCGGCAGCCAGAGACCTGAACCGCCACATTATTAAGCAGACCCTCTGTCTGGGTTGCCACAGTCTTCGCATGGGAAGCACGTTTCCTGGTGAGGACCATGACTGAAGGGGGGGTGTCAGTGTAAACAGGAGAGCCAGTCACCTGAGAAAAAGACAAGAGCACCCACCCTTGCTGACACAAGACACAGCCTCTGCTCCTCACTGCTGCCTTAATGAATGGGCAATGAAGTGCTAGTGGCCCTCACACACTGACTACCTCCACCCTAGGTGGCCAGAGCACCTTTCCACACCTTCTGGCTTGTGTTATGTGGGCGGGAGCCGGTTCCCGCCCTCCCTGGTCTATTTTTATCCACACAACAAATGGGTCAAGGTCAAGCCCCAGAGATAAAGAGATAAAGAGCAGGCAGTGTCGGCACCACCCTCGCCGAGTCAAGATCCCGCCCACAAGCTGCTAGATCCCCGCTAGCAGCGCGGCACCACTGCTAGCTTCAAACTAGCCCTAAAAAGAGCTTTTTTTGGTCAGACTTTTAGTTGAGATCCCTTGCCCAGCGCAGTCTTACCTGCTCTGACGCACGTCACCGCAGCAAATGGCCGAAGCCACGTGCTTGGGGTTTTTAAACTGAGCGGCGGACGAGCCGGCACCACCCCCGCCGAGTCAAGATCCCGCCCACAAGCTGCTAGATCCCCGCTAGCAGCGCGGCACCACTGCTAGCTTCAAACTAGCCCTAAAAAGAGCTTTTTTTGGTCAGACTTTTAGTTGAGATCGCTTGCCCAGCGCAGTCTTACCTGCTCTGACGCACGTCACCGCAGCAAATGGCCGAAGCCACGTGCTTGGGGTTTTTAAACTGAGCGGCGGACGAGCCGGCACCACCCCCGCCGAGTCAAGATCCCGCCCACAAGCTGCTAGATCCCCGCTAGCAGCGCGGCACCACTGCTAGCTTCAAACTAGCCCTAAAAAGAGCTTTTTTTGGTCAGACTTTTAGTGGAGATCCCTTGCCCAGCGCAGTCTTACCTGCTCTGACGCACGTCACCGCAGCAAATGGCCGAAGCCCCGTGCTTGGGGTTTTTAAACTGAGCGGCGGACGAGCCGGCACCACCCCCGCCGAGTCAAGATCCCGCCCACAAGCTGCTAGATCCCCGCTAGCAGCGCGGCACCACTGCTAGCTTCAAACTAGCCCTAAAAAGAGCTTTTTTGGTCAGACTTTTACTTGAGATCCCTTGCCCAGCGCAGTCTTACCTGCTCTGACGCACGTCACCGCAGCAAATGGCCCAATTAATTTCATTAAATCTTCACTGTATATGATGAACCTTCTACTCAATCCCAGTATTGGGTATGATAAAAAGTTTTGAAATGTGACAAAAATGTTTCTCAATCATGAAATTACAAGCAGGAGGGAGACTGACATTTTATGCTGTCTGATAGTGATAGAACAATGGGGAATGGCTTTAAACTAAAAGAGGGGAAAGTTAGATTAGGAGTTAGGAAGAAATTTTTTACTCAGAGGATGGTGAGGCACTGGCACAAGCTGCCCAGAGAGGTTATGGATACCCCATCTGTGGGGACATTCAAGGCCAGTTTGGATGGAGCCTCGTATAGCCTGGTCTGGTGGGTGGCAATCCTGCCTATGTCAGGGGTTTGGAGCTAAATTGTCTATAAGGCTCCGTCCAGCCTAACCCATTCTATAATTCTACAAAATTGTCTTTCTCTTCTAGAAAACAGTGAAAGTTGCTATAGAATAAAATATGGAAAATGTAGAAATACTGAAATGTAATATACCAGTAATATTCAGAAGTCCACAACAGAACTTGTTAGTTTTCTATCACTGAAATATTTAACTTAATTTCCAGCAATTTATACAAGAAAAAATTAACAGTTAATTTTCAGGCTTTTGTAATAAACTAGAATTTTATTGATTTCTTAATTAAATATTTTAGGAAAATTTATGCAGGTTCTTTGAGCATAAGGGAAATGCTTTGCAGTATATCATTTTTCCTTACGCAAATTCATTTACAAGCATATAGAATACAAATGCTGCTCATATGTACAGCAATTTATATATACCTTGTATAGATGCATTTTGTGAGGTCTGCTCTGGAGGTAATGCCTCCTATTTTATTATGTTGGCCCATAATATCAGAGGCAAATGATAGTGGTATGAGAGTAGATATTGAATCTTCACATCAATGTGCCATTACATTTTGTAGTCATGTGACAAATGATAGCAGAGGCTAAGTCAGACAAAACAGCATCTAACATGGAAGTGAATATGAAGAAAAAGTGTCACTGAATTCTTCCTTGCAGAAAAAACTGCATGGACATTTATGAAGACCAAACCATGGATGTCAGTACAGTGAGGCAGTAGGTGGTGCACTTCAGCTGTGGCAACAATGGCGTGAAAGACAAGCCACATTGCAGATGTTTGTGTAGATTTATAAAAGTATGGCAAGTAGGCTCTTGTTCATTGTTGATGAAAATGCATAACTAATAGTGATAACTGTGTTCACAAATAGTATTTTGTAGCTGAGAATTTGATTTATTCAAACAGCATTACTGTGCTCTTCGTAACTGTTAGAGTTGTCATTGAAATATATAAGAAACATTGCTTTGGGGAATCCTACATATTAAGCTGTAAACCAATGAACAGTTGAATTCAGATAGGATTTTTAATATTATGTAAAACACAATATTCTTAAAAATGAAATACAACAGTTTTAAAACATTTTCATGTGATCCAATATCTCCCTCAGCATAAACACAGAAGAGTTCAGTGATCAAGTATAGAGGAAACTATGTTCTTGCTGCTGTACGTAGGAGACAGGCACACTGTGCCATAAAAGCCCCGTATGTCTTTAAATCTGTTCATGCATCTGATTTATCCACCCTTCAGTTCACAGTGTCACCCTGTCCTTCATTACCTTGTGTCATCAACAGATTAAATACAATTATTTGGCTATGAATAAATGGGGTGTTAAACTCCTCCCGCAGTGAAATATTCTGGAAAAGTTGTTGCAGAAAGTAATCCCTAATGTGACCTTAAGCTCTTCCTCCTTGTTAATTTTAATTAACTAACATGCCAATCAGATTTGCAGTGTATGTTCTTTTTCCAGCCATTATCACTTTTTGTAGATCTTTATTTTAATCTATGTATTAATACCTTTGCCCAGCTGCCTCTGTGTGTAAGTGTGTGGATGTGCGTGTTCATATCAGGTTACTCAGGCAAAACTGTGAAAGATCGACAATGCCATCTGCAGGTAGAAGACTCCTTGTCTGGAGAAATAATTGTTTTTAGATGCCTATATTACTAACTTGTACAAAAGATTGAATATTTGAGACTTATTTGAGATACTTAGAATATCCAAACTGAAATAGTAATCTGAGTAGTGTGTAAAATATTCTTTTTGCATATTCCTAGTATTTTTGCTTTTGAACAAGTTTGCGAACAAAGCCAGGACAGCATTTGACATGAACTGTATTGCTCCTCTTAATCTAAATTGAAGCAAGAAGAAAACTCCAGAATGATGCACATAGTGCAGTTTCTTCTTGGCTTTTGTATTTACTCTTTTCCCTTATATTTGTTATATGCAGAATTTCAGGTATTTGAGGCAAGATATAATCTCACAGAGAGAATAATTAGTGTAGAAGAACTGAGCGATCTACTGGTAATGTACAATTCAGAGTACTTTATCTTTGTTTCAGTTAATATAAGCTAACCTTTTTTTCTCAGTAGAAGAGTTCACTGCAATCAGCAAGTAATTTTTGTTTAAAATTTTGTTTAGTTCCTATATACGCTGTTATAAAGCCTTATTGAGAATCTTGGTTAACAGCAAGTTATTTAATAAGTCAAAAGTATACCAAGGCATCCAGGAAAGCCAAAAATATCCCAAGATGCATCAAATGCAGCATTGCCAGCCAGCCAAGGCAAGTGGTTTATCCACCCTATACAGCATTGGTGCAGCCTCACCTTGTGCGTGCACAATACAAAAGGACAGAAAACTGTCAGAATGTCCTAAGGAGGGCTGCCAAGATGATGAAAGGTCTAGAAGGGAAGATATATGGAGAGCAGCTGAAGTCTCTTTGTTTGTTCTGCCCAGAGAAGAGAAGACTTAAAGGAGATCTCATGGTGGCCTTCAGCTTCCTCATAAGGGAAGCAGAGGAGATGTGCTGATCTCCTCTTTCTGGAGACAGTGATAGAACTTGAGAGAATGGCATGAATCTGTGACATGGGAAGTTGAATCTGGCTACTAAGAAAAGGTTCTTCACTAGAGGGTGATTGATCTCCGGAACAGGCTCCCCAGGGCAGTGGTTGTGACACTGAGCTTGCTGAGTTCAACAAGTTCAACAAGTGTCTGAACAATTGTAAGAACTCTGCAAACAGCATGGCAAAGAATTACTTTTGGCAATATTGCCTTTCCCATCTCTTCATGACCCACTTTCCCTAGTCTTTTTTATTTAGTGAAATAAACTCAAATTATATTCTGAAGTAGGTTTTAGAATTATTTGCATGCAAGTGGTTGCATCATAGTAATTCTGTTGATGTTATAGGTAAAATAGTGAATTTCATACTGTACTTCTAATGGTCATCGTAGCTTATCTTTCATCTTCCTAGTTCTGACTAAAAATAAATTAAAAATAAGCAAACAAACAAACAAATAAATAAACAATCAAAAAAACACCAGTGTTGTAAGTTTTTCCTATGCCCCTGTGAATTAATATAATGAAGAAATAAATGGAAAGAGAATGTTTCTGTATTTTAATAGCACTTCTACTTAATAATGATTTTGGTCTTTGGTACCTACACAAAAATAACATTGTTCTGGAAAGATAAAAAAGGTGTTAATATTTTGAACTGATTTGTTACATTTGTTTAGATAAATACAGGTGAGACAGGAGGAATATTTATCAAAATATCTTTGAGGTCATTTTCAGGTTGAAAGCATCTTGTCTCTGTGTTTAAGCCAACTCACTGGAGAGAATTTTAAAGACTATTTCCCCTTATGTCTTGTTCATTAACTCCCACCTCCCCAGCCAATGCAGTCTCTTGTCTTTAGCATGTATATACTGTCTTCTGAAACAGTGGTATTACTAAGTGCCTCAAGTAACTTCATAAGTTACCAGTACAACAGTACGATGCTTTCTACATTGAAATTAAAACTCTAAGTCTATTATTTGGAAAAAAAGATTTTAGACTATCACATCAGTTGTGGCACACTCCGAAGTTTAACTTCGTATCTCATGTAAGGAAAAGATAACAATGCATATACATCCTATTTCTTTTTATTTTCTCTGAACTCAGCATATTCCAATTGGACAATAGCTCTGTCCCATTTTTGACAAAATATTAACTCACTTTCCTACTGTTCAACAATATTTTTCATATTAACAAGGAATTCTCTTAGCAACTATTGTAATAGGAAAGACTATTCTGCAGATAAATTTTAGAAATAAAGGCATTATTCATTCATAATCTGACTTCAAAATTATCCTTAAATCTTAACCTCAGTTATTATATAGTTCTCCTGGATATATAATTTGGATAGAAATTATGGAAGATCAAATAAAGCTTGGCCTCTTAACCTACTTAGCAGACAAAGAAAATCTTCATGCCTCACACAGCTGCTTTGCTGCTTTTTTTTTTTTTTTTTTTCCATTTTAAGAAATGTATGAGTTATTATTAGTGTCATTATTATTAACTGTAGCAGTTAGACACTATCATTATTTTACAATCCTGTCATCTTTTTGGATTTATATCTATTAAACTTCATTGACTCTTCCTCTTCCCTCTCTCAACTGCAGCACTCTGAAGGCAAGAACAAGCCCACCTACAATTCTGGGTTAATAAGCCAGGGCTTTTTCACTCAAAAAATTGCATTGCAGAAAGCCTCATTAGCTTCTACATAGTAATGCATCACACTGCCAATCTTCCTGAGTAAAAAAAAAAAGAAGCATAATTTCTAGTTGAGTTTTTTTGAAGATTTCTGTTTCTTAAAACAAATTATGTCATTTTCTATAGTTGTTTGTTTGTTTGTTTGTTTACACTGGGTGCAGATACGATAAACCAAGTTGCAGTGAATTGGTACTAATGAGAGTATCACTTGCTACAGAAAACATTTTACCTGCATGTACACAAAAGAGAATAGAAAATCAGAACTCTTCTAATCTTGTTTTCTATTTGCAAATAATGTTATCACTATTAAGAAATGATCTTAACCTTTCCTTATTCTTAATACTTTGTTCAGACCTGGTGAATTTGTATCATTTGCAAACTCTGTTTTATGCTGAAAAAAAATCTCTGCATAAACAGGTATACCTAATTGCTTTTGATATCACTTTAAAGTTTGAACAAGCTGACGTGGGGAAAAAAATAAAAATGAGATTATCTGAGTCTTCTGTTCTTGCTTTAACTCAGATATGAAACAGAAGGCTTTGTTTCCTGCTAAATTACTTGAACAAATTTTTAGTTAGCACATCAGAGCTTGGGTAACAGAATTTTTATGATCTAAAGGAAAGAAGGAAAGTTTATATTTGTTTCTTTTAGTCTTTTCATCCTTTTTGTTTTGTTTCTCTGATGTCATGAAATAGATGGGGAAAAGGAGGAATGCTTTTCGACAATGCTTCCTCACATGTTTTTCAGTTACTAAAAAATAGTGATTTTCTTTTTCAGGGAAGCTGTCTTACACTTCGCAATAACAAAACGTGTGAATTACAGCAGATGAAGGAGATGCTGATAGAAGCATAAATTCTGCTTGCTGCAACAATTTTTTTTTCTTGTAGACTGGTTTAATATCCTTGTCATCATCAAATTCTGACTCATACTGGGAAAAGCTTGGAAGGAAAATATATACATGTGTGGGTGTCAACATCTGGAGTAAAGCACAGAATAAAATGTAATTTCAGAAGGAAAAGAAAAGACACCGACTTTTGTCCATGAAGTACCAAAGAATTCTTTCATGTAATCCATACCAAACATATTAGAGCTGTGGAAGCATGAAACTTCAAGGAGACATAATATGCTTGGACAACAATAAAGATAAAAAAAATTCTAGCATGTCACAGATGCATTCATTTCATTGGAAATATGCAGAATGATTGTCATGTCATTTGTCAGATTTTACTCACACACTATCCTTAATTGTCCAAAAATTCCATGCATTACTCTTTCAGATATCTGCAAATTAACTACATACTGATTTTTCTTAGTCTCTAAAGCCTTAGAGCTTTGTAGAACACTGTCTGTTGTCTAGAATTGTAAATGTTAGAATTTGCATTCCTTATAATTAACAGAGATGATAGGTAATTTTCCATAATCAAAATCAGTTACAAATTCAACCACCAAATTAAGGTAATAAACATAAGAAATATTAGGTATATTTACATCCTTGTTTTTTTTCTTTAAATAAAATGAAAAATTAAGTTAAATATAAGAGGAAATTTTTAAACAGATTTAAATGCTTCATTATTCTAGATTATATCATGCCCTATTTTTTTTCCAACTATCTTCATGACATTCATCATATAATGATGAATTTTCAGTTCTAGTGATAAAGATATTTTGTGGATTAATAGAAAGCTTCTTTAATATGCATTTCTCAGATGTGTATCTATGAATTAATTTTACGTTTTGCTTACAAATTAGCTGGTATTTTCCTACTTTAGTATATAGACAAAGAGCTATTTTTGGTTCTTCAGAGGCAGTCAATTTACCTGTTGTTAAAACTAACAAGGTAATCAATCTGACAGTCTCATAGGAGTATTTTTGAGCTGAGCATGAATTTTATCATTTTAATATTAGAGGTCAAGTCTATCCTGAACTACAGGCAACCACAATTGCAGCAGTGAGATCATACATCCAGCAGCAGGGCTTGCAAGAATATTTGATTTTCTAAAGATCATAGTTTAAATCCAGAAATGTATTTCAAAATTTTTGACATTTGGTATTATATGTTCATCACCCTGACGTTGTAATTCCTTCTGCTGAGAGAGTGGAAATAAAGGTTCATACTGGGTGTGATGCAGATAATTTATGAAAATGTAATTTTATGTAAATGATCCTTACTTCTGAAACACACCCACTCACCTTTATTCTGACTCAAAGAGTATAGCTAGTGAAAGAGAATCAGAGCAGAAGCAAAGATCATATTGTAAAAACAGCTCTGCTGAGCAGACAACTTATATAGTGGAACTGATGTGCCGGAGATAATATACATGAGATAGGCAATGGGGATTGCACAGTGCACAGCTTGGAGTGAATAGTACATAACATATGGGTCTATCATTCTCTGTATGTATGAGCTGCTCCAGAAGTCACAAAATATACATTTTTATCCAAATAATTTAATCTTAACATACAAAATTGAATAATATATATTAACGATAACAGTGAAAAAGAGCAACTGGCAAGTAATTAAGCCCCCTGTGTTGCACCATCCTGCAGTCTGGATCTAACAGGAAAAGAAAAACAAACAAAACAACTTCTTGAGAAATATATATTTCAAAAAAGGCATCAGTTCTACAGAGAAATTCAGTGAAAGCGGTGCATTTTACTGTTAAATTTACTTTATTTTTTTTTAGTTTGACTATAACATTGCATGTTGAAAAGTGATGGAGAGGATTTTAAAAAGCCTAAAAGTTAATCATTACAATCAATCCCCCTTGATTTCGTAGAGATAAGTTCCATTTCACAGGCATTGGAATCACGCCAGAAGAGCTGAAAACTTGAGTGTGTGACCTCTGTTATTACAAACAGTATTTGAAAAATGATCTAATCTCTACAGTGTATATCAACACATTTTTCTTCGCTGTAATGAAGTGTCTTTTCTTAGAAAGCACATGGATTTAGACCTTTATGAATTTCTATAAAATCTCAGACGCATGCTACCTTGTTTAAGTTTAAAAAAGCCTAAAATGATTCACAAGACAGTTGTCCATACCTTTTCAACAATCTATTTTCAGAGGTCATATTATATTTGTTATGTTATAAAGCAAATCTTTCACCTGAGAATGCATTTCCATTTATTTATCTATTTATTTCCAGAGCAATAGAAGTTTTATTTAAGCACATTTCTGAACAATCTGATGAAACTCAAAACAGATTTCTTGATTTAATTTGGTAAAAGGATGTTAATTATTAGATAAAAAAAAATTGGACTGCATTAATTCTTCATCTCTGGTAAATTTATACAGATTATTTATTTATTTATGCATAATTTTCTAGTATAGCTATACTTGAAAGCGTATTAGTATTCTGTCAAATAATTTTGCTTTCTCTCTATCTGCCTTTACTTTTGTACCACACTTTCTTTGTATTTTGTTTGTATAGTGACAGCACAGTATGTAACTCCAATATAAATAATGTCTTTTTGCAAGTTGAAATGATCTATAGTATATAATGTATGACATATAATGTGCAATACGCAATTACTGCGCGTAAGAATATCCACACTTCTTTTCTTTGAAAGAACACCACTATTTCATTGTACAAAATGCTAGATATTATATTAATATGTCTTGAATTTATATGAAGCTTGTCTTCTTTGAAACATTAATATTAACGGGTAATTTTTTTAGTAAGTACATAAGTATTTACTAAGTACATAAGTACTTTAGTAAGTGCATAAGAATTCATACACGCATACATAAGTAAGCACATAAGTAAGTAAGTAAGCTTACTTACACATAAGTAAGCAAGTTTTCACATGTACAAAGAGGACAGGAGTGTGTGAAAAGAATGTGAATATCATATGCTGTGTTTTTTATTTTTGAGTACAGTGATGGAAAAGTGAAAATATAAAATACTACAAATTGAATTTATACAGTTGCATCCTGAATAAAACTTGATGAATTTTTCATAATCTCCAAGGCTTCTAAGAGATTATTAGTCAAATAAGACTAATGTAAATTGTTATAGGGAATATATCAAACTAAATTATATTTGAGTAACAGAAGACAAGAAAGAAATATGTACATATCAATGAATCATTCATAGAAGGTACAGTATACTTAGGGGATGTCTAAAAAATATGAATGACATTAACTTGGTTTGGGATTTTAAATTCACACTGTGGAAAGACATTGCCTTATTGCACTTACATTCTAATCTGTATGTGAATCCTATTTCCTTCCTTTTTATTACTCCCTTATACACAAACCCTAGCTTTCATTATATAGATTTGGGATAAATTTGAGGTTAAATTTACAATACAAGAACTTCAATGAAAGACTCATAGATATGCAATATTTCACCACCTATCTTCTGAATCTTTTTGAAACCTAAGAAAAATGGGGCAGTACAGCAAACAGATAAGATGCTTCTCAGGCATTTGTTTTCAAATTTGGATTTTGGTAGAAATTAAATCTATATATATCCACACGAACGGGTATCCACATAAAATAAAAAATAATAATAATAAAATAATTTTAAAAAACTTAATTTTCCGCAAATTTTAAGTAACATAATGTATGCCTTGAAAAATAGATTTAGATTCAAAATTCTGGAGATTCAAGAACTGGATTTTAAAAAATAAAATTAAAAAAAGCATATAATAGAAAACTATTTTAGATCTATAGCATTTCAGAGTTTATTCAAATTTTTTGGTATTGAGTAGAAAAATCATTAGTCTAATAATTGCATTGTCAGTTTTATGACATTAGAAGATGTGGATATTCATAATCATACTCATGTTTAAAAATTAGAAGCTTTCTCTGTCACTTTTTTTTTTTTTCCTACCTGAATTCATGTATTTTATGTTTTAATGCTTTCATGTCATTTAGAAGAAGTTAAATAGCTTAACAAAAAAACTGCAAAAAACTGTCAGCTGGACAATTGCTGTTTTGTTTCTAATTCTTCCACAATCATATCAAATACTTGTCTAGGCCTATGTAGATTTTAATTTGAAATAGTATTCAACAATTATTATACAAAAAATAGAAACAGAAAGAATGGAGTGAATATTTTTGACAGCATCTGCTTGCTAAATATACAATAATTCTTACTAAATTTATTAAACTGTCAATGGTTTTGCCATAAAATATCAAAGGAAATGTTCAAAGTATTTGGCTTTGAGAATTAATTTTCTGTCCTGAGATGCAAAAACAGTCTAATCTCATTCATTTTACACTTTTTCTTCATATATATATATATATATATGTAAATATTATTATTAGTTTCTACCTATTTTTTCTTCATCTGAATATTTGTCATATGCTAAGGAGTGAATGCTCCAGCTGTTTTTACTACAAAGTGAAAAACTAACATTTCTCTCAGTGGTTCTAAATCTTATCTTGTAAATCCACTACCAGTGATTTCTAGCAATGCCGTGTTGAGCAATGACTTTATGATTAATTTTTAACCAATATTCTTCATACTGGCAATGAGGTTGCATTATCAGAGTAATTTTTATTTGTATCAACAGCAGTCAGTGAACCTGGGTCGCAGCTCCAGCACCCTGTACTGCGACCTTTTGCAAATCATGTCAGCTCTTTGTGTCACATCTCCTCTGTAGAGACAATCATAAAATCATAGAATCATAGAATGGCTTGGGTTGAAAAGGACCTCAAAGATCATTTAGTTTCAAGCCCCCAGCCGTGATCGGGGCGCCAACTACTAGGCCAGGCTGTCCAGAGACACATTCAGCCTTGGAAGAGGAATATAATAATTCCCTTCCTTAATGAAGTGCTACATAGAGATTACATTGGGTTCTATTTTTGTGTGTTTTCTTCACTGCAGAAATTTGAGGTACAAGGTTTTAAGAATGAAATTATACTGACTACAAAATTATTATTTTAAGTATTTGCTTTCAATTACTGATTTAATCACCTTACATAACAATTTGAATACAAACTAAAAAATTGTTTACATATCAAATATATTTGTATATTTTTCCCACATAAATTACGGAAATAAATTAGTTTCCATGAGGGGATTACTTGTTTTTGCTCTTATTCTGTTTGTCTTTAATCAAATATGTAAATATGGTTAAAAAGTATTTTTAGGAATACAGCAATTGCTCAGAGGAACAGAAGAAAAAAGAAAAGAAAAAAAAAAAGAAGAAATATATTTATTTACACAAGTATATTATGAAACAACTCTCACCCCTGGTTGAGTCCATATATTTCTTCATTTTATTGAATTATTTCTTTTCATTTTTATATCTTAATTGTGAAGTTTTTTGTTAGAGAAGTGAACTCCCTTCTCACTCTACCACAAGATTACTAATCAGCATCCACACAATATCTAACTTTTAAATACCTACTAGTTTTACTTACTCCTTGCTTGAGTTGAAGAAAATTTCTGAAGGAAAATATTAAAGATGTTAGAAGGTCAAGAAAAAGCATGTGAACAGAAATGCGGTTGCTAGGTTCTGTCAGTCAGGGACAAAATATGTACCAGCTAAATATTGAACACCATTACAAAAAATGTGGATTGGCTTCAAGAAGTAGAATACCAGAAACAGAATGGGACAAGTTGTTTTAGTGAAATGTTCTACTTCTATAATGAGGGAATAAGTTAAATAATCCTGCATTAGAGATTCAGAATATTTATAAAAAAGAAAGACTGGAAAATAAATCTTATGAATTATTTAACCAATACAACAAAAAAAGTGATTTTAATTTCAAGAAAGGTATAATCACCCACAATCTACTGAAATTCCTAAAAACTAAGAACAAACAAAAGAATGAAACCCTTCAGATGCTATCAACTGTAGATTCATAATTGTATGCAAATTATTGAAGGTTATTGTGTACATACAAATGGCAACAGATGAAAATTTTTACCAAGGATGGTCCAATAATAACATAAAGTATGTTTCATTGGACACGAAAAGATGTTCTTTTGTTAAGTTGCACTACTCAAATTTGTCATTGTTGCAGTGTAGTAAAATGACATAACTGTAGTGTGTACAGTCAAATTGCTGTTGTTTTGAAGTATTGTGGGTTTTTTTTCCAACCAGAGAAAGTTGTTGATCTGGGTTTACAGAGTTAGACGAGAGTACCTGTAGCTCACTCAAATGCTTGTAGTATTTGTGTTGTGCTTTCTGCTCATTAAATGGAGGTTTTATAGACTAATAAGATATGTTTCTCAATCAATTTTCATGAGAAAATTGTTTTTTATTGCAGAACATTTTTGACCGTTATGCACTGTAATTATTACATTAAATTTACTGAATTTTATTTGTTTTCTAATCATATCAGAAAGTTATATGCAGAAGAATTTATCTTGAGGCACAATATAAATGTATGCTGACTCTCACTGAGTTTAGGAAGATTTAAAATCACTTCACACTTCAAAAATACATTTGTTTAAGTTCCTTCTTAGTCAATTAAATGGTATAGTTTACAGCTAGATAATAAATATAACTGCCCCCCAAAAATGGAGATCTTTGGGTACTTTTCTAGGGTTTTAAGTGGAGGGAAAGACACTACCCTTTAGGCTTCCAGTACATAGTTCCAGCAAAACAACAACCAATGCACATTTGTCTGCTTAATCCCATAGAATAATCCTCAGATTAAGAAAGAGGAAGATTTTACAGAATCACAGAATCACAGAATCACAAGGTTGGAAACGACCTGCAAGATCATCCAGTCCAACCACCCTCCCATTCCTATCAGTGCCACAAGCACTAAACCATCTCTCGTAGCTACTCATCCAGGCGCCTCTTGAACACTACCAGGGACGGCGACTCCACCACCTCCCTGGGCAGGCCATTCCAGTGCCTGACCACCCTTTGAGAGAAAAAGTTTCTCCTAATATCCAACCTAAACCTCCTCTGGTATAACTTCTGGCCGTTTCCTCTGGTCCTACTATTTGCCTGGGAGAAGAGGCCAGACCCTTTTGCACCACAACCTCCCTTCAGGAAGTTGTAGATGTTTGTAGATGTTGTAGTTGTTTAAATGCATTAGAAATCAGAATTCATTAGATTTTTATGGGAAGTCCTTGTGTTCAAGAACCACAGTGAGAAGACTATTTTTTCCTTCCTTCGATAACATAAATTATATCAATACGTGAAAATTCACATTAAAAAAAAAAAACAAAAAACACCTCTAATTAACCCCCTTTAAATGAAAAAGGTTACTGAACAAATGATTCTTACTTTTAGTATTTATTTTTCTAAACCGTCAACAGTTTATGTTCTGATTTGGCCTACTTTGTGACTAGCAGGATGGAGGGACCCTGGGTCTGCGCCTCTGGAAAGGGGAAAATAAAGGGAAAGAGAGATGGGCCCCAAAAATAACAGCAGCAAAGATCTGAGGAGAAACAAATTAATTTACTAAGTAAGACATCGGAATGTAAGGTAACACTTTAATACAACATAATATAATATAATTAGAATTGGATCTAATAAATAAAATAAAATGAGATTATCTGAAAACTGAAGGCCTTACACTAGTGCTGAGGTGAGATGTGCAGTCGAGTCAAGAAGCAAGGAGGAGAGCCCGGCCTCGTTACTTTGCTAGGGGTTTTCTCTTCTTTGAACACAAAGTCCTCTAGGGTATGTAATTCTTCTTCTCTTCTGGGACAGGTACCCGGAGCTAGAGCATTAATTCTTTAACTGCCAGTGCACTACATGATGTTATGATGTGGAATACCAATACCAAAAGTCATAAAATCATGACATAAAGAAATCTGGAAAATATTTTTGCCTTCACTGTAAATTTTGATAAATATTGCAATAAAATATTCTGTAACACCTAAAATAAGTATCTTAGCATGGAACCTTAATATCCTAGCTTTTGTTATGCTAGACTTCCTTACTATGCTGAATAAATATTAGGTTGAAATTACAATCAGCTTCATTAGGAGAACTTAATTTCCTTTTCTTCCCTCTTCCTCTTCCTCTTCCTTTTCCTCTTCCTTTCCTTTTCCTTTTCCTTTTCCTTTTCCTTTTCCTTTTCCTTTTCCTTTTCCTTTTCCTTTTCCTTTTCCTTTTCCTTTTCCTTTTCCTTTTCCTTTTCCTTTTCCTTTTCCTTTTCCTTTTCCTTTTCCTTTCCCTTTTCCTTTCCCTTTTCCTTTTCCTTTCCATTTCCTTTCCCACACACATTTTTTCACATGGCAGGAACATTTTATCTACTGTAGTAGTTTTGAGTTAAATGGAATTTTTTTTGTTGTTCTACTGTAAGAGAGTCTAGCAAACTGACTGCTATGAAAAAAATGCACTTATTATATGACTGCAAGTTGTAATTAAATCCCAGGTGATGTCTAAAAAGACTCCATGAAGACTGTGATTGCTAATGTCGTGTTGGATACAAAACCTCTTTTCAGACTGCCGTTCTGCTTGCTTGAGAGTGACTCTAAGAGTGAATATCAGTTACTCATTTACAGTAATCTGGGCTAATAAAGTTGTTTCAATTTGGATGGGTTAGGATTTCAAACAATGTTTTAAAAGTACCACATTTTCAAAGTCTGATTCTTAAGATTTCTTACAGTCTCCTCATTTACTGTCCTCTCTAACTGCATAATATGAGGGATGCTCTGAAGGTAATTCCTCCTATTTTATTATATTGCCCCACAACATGAGAGGCAGATGTTAGTGGCGTGGCAGTAGAGGTTGAACCTTCCTATAGAGACATACTTGGTTAGTGGAGGACATGACTATGTGAGTCTAGGCTAAGCCTACATGCTGTGGTATATGTGGTACTGACTCTGGTTAGTCACGGTCCTTGACAAAGTCAGCAAGAAAAGGGAGATGCATAGGCAGAAAAAAGAGCTGCATTACCAAAAGAGCAAAATGTACTGAAGGACGCAGCACATCTACCGCCTGTTGTGCCTGTTCCCGTGGGTCACTACTGGGGGCACTCTTAGCAGTTGACCTGCCCCTACATGGCATAGTGGGTCTCCTTCAGGCCTAACTAAGTCACACAGTGCCTCAGCAGCACACAAGCACTCCCACTGATCTTTCCATAACAATTTTTGCACCAGTGTTATTAACAGTCCTACTAACTGTTGACAATCCCAGGGGGTCAAAATCATAGCACCAAAGATATTTTCCAGCAAAGCCTATGTGAAAGGGGAGGAAAAGCCATGACCTGTAACTGCTTTCCTTACTTATTTAATCAGATCCTAGTGAAACGGAGACTATTCATGTCTGTTAGGTCTTACTGATACTGGAAAAGCTTGAAGGGGGAGTACCTCGCGTTCAGCGGCTGCTGCCTGATGAACCTATTGCCATCCATTTCGTGGATCTGGTGATTCTCCCAGACACTGCTCTTCCCGAAATCCCCTCTTTCTAGGCTTGCTGTTCTTTACGGCTGCAGCCCCTGGAACATTCAGTGGCCAGGTATAAGGAAATAAATCAGGTTCGTCTTCACTAGAATCAGAGTCTTTTGCAGCCACATTAGCTGAGAATGACTCAATTTGTGAGGAAGACACCACTGCAGGGGGATTATTACAGTCTCTACTACCGTCTGGCGAGGGTAGTGACAGTGAAATAGGCTTTGATTGCTCCTGCTCACCTTTACTTGGTGACTGCTCATGTAGTACTTTTCCTGCAGCAGATGTGACTTCGCTCTACATGTAAGGCAAGGATGCTCTGGTGTAAAATGTGCCACATGGGTCCTACTCCTACTTCTTGCTGGTCCCCTTTGCCTGTAGCCACCCATATAGTATCCCCAGCCCACTACCATGCTTCAGGATCAAATGCAGTAGCAGTGGTAGTTGGAAAGCCATTAGCTTTGCACCATGCCAATAGTCTATGCACCCTAGATGCATTATGATTAACCCCTCTCTTAGAAAGGATATGCAGGACGAGTCTGACGATTGCCTGTTCTTTGACAGACGTGCTCTGTCCCATCCTGCCCTTGGCAATGCTCATCACCCCACTGGCCAGTGATGTCTTGGTCTTGGCTCCTGCTCTTGCCAAGGTCTCCTGCTGCACCAGTCCTGGAATCATATCAGGGTCACCATTTGTTGAGAGATGAAAAACGGACTCTGGCACTATATGAAAGTGATAACAGACAGTTTATTGGAAAAAATACAACTCTTATATAATACAAAGTGTACTTCTGATTGGATGCAGGCATGAATCACATGTAACTCCTCCATAATCTATTGGTTAGTATGTGGATGGCATGAGGCAATCATGCATCTAATAATTTTCTTCTCTGATTCATTGAACAACAACAAGCAACTTCTTACTTCATCCTAAATTGCAATTTTTTGCTCTTTTGGTAATACAGTTCTTTTTCTGCTTATGCATCTCCCTTTTCTTGCTGACTTTGTCAAGGACTGTGGCTGATCAGATTTACTATCACATACACCACAGCACATAGGCCTTCATGTTGTCATGTCCTCCACTAATCAAGTATGTCTTTATACCTTCTGACCAATATTCCATTAAATATTGTTGCCGTGAGACAGACAGCAGCAGAAGAACAGTTGAAAAAAATGGAACATGACATAAAAATGTGTACAAAACAAAGGTGTATAGTTGGAATTTCTCCATATAGAAACAATTACACTCAGTGACATTTATCGATGCTTGTTGTATGTTTATAGAGACCAAACAGTGGGTGTGACCACAGTGAGATGATGGGTATTGCATGTCAGCAGTGGTGACAATAATGAGAAAGAAAAGTCACATTTCAGACAGCCATGCAAAATTGTCACACATGAAATGAAGAGCGCCTCAATCCCCTTATCCATGTATATCAACAGATCATAAGCAGGGAACTGTATACCGAACTGAATATCAGCTTCAGTGCATTTAATAATGGAACACTGCAAAATTTGAAAAACATAAAGAACACTCCTTCTGTTGCAAGTATCTCAGGATGTATTGAACGCCAATTTATGTCAGAGTGGCAACATATAAATTCTCCACCAAAGAAAAAATTTGAGACAGCCCTCAGCAGGTAAAGAGATGTATACTCTCTTTTGAGATAGGAAAGGGGTGATCCTTCTGGATTTCCTGGAACCTAGAAAAACTATTAACTATGATTGCTACATCACAACATCATCTCACTTGTAACATGATAACACCAGGTCCCATACCAGTTTGAAGTCTGAGGAACACAATGCCAAACTTGGATGGACTCTCTTTCCACATCCACTGTATAGCCTGAATTTGATTTTGTCATTTTCTGACTTCTGTGTGTTTAGGACGATGAAAGATGGTCTGTGTGGGCATTTTCCTAGCAAAGGCACTGGCATTGTAACTGCCAAACAGTGGGTCACCTCTGCTGGTGCAGAATGCAAGCTCTTGTCTATTGCTGGCAAAAATGCATAGTTAATGGTGATGACTACACTGAAAAACTGTGTTTTGCAGTTGAGAATTTGCTCTGTTCAGTAGTGTTACTGTGCTGTCTTTGTTATAGTTTCCCTGGAAATAAATAGAATGCATTACTTTTGGACTAAATCGTGTCATTTCTAAGATCTTAAATATATAATTCCAAAAGAATGTACATATTTTTCCACTATTTATAGAAGAAGGGTATCTGATTTTAAACAAAAAATGAACCCTAAACAGTTCAAAAATTCTAAGCCCCTGCAGATTCAAAGGAGAATGTAGTATTTACGGCTTCTCTGTATTCTTAGTAAGCAGGCAGCTTTCTTTTCCAAATTTTTTACCTTCAGGAATTCATAAAACAATGTACCCATGAGATTTATACAGAGCTAAAAAGACTGCTTTCTGTTTTTAACTCTGCATGGAAATTCTTCTTGAGTGACAAGATCAATGTGTTAATCAGGAGGAAATGAAAACGAACAAACTGAGGAAGTGAAATGCTTATGTTTTCTTTTCCTAATGGGATTGGCTACTAATAAGAGACAATTAGTAAATGAATGCTTACTATCTCCTTCCACAATCAGCACCAAATATAACAAGGGGAGAGACATTGAAGCTAATAATAGCAATAGAATGCATAAATAATTGCATCATTACAGATTAATCCATAGAAACAAGCATTTGTCTTCTACTCAAGAAAGACAAAATTTGTTCCAAGCAGGTCTAAATAATGAGATTTTTTTAATGAAGACAAAGAGAGACCAGAAGTTTTCTTTAGTTGTTTCCTACAGTGGATTTTCCACAAATGTTAACTTTAGACTTTCATAGAATCCATGCTATTATAGCATAGATGGCATAAAAGAATGAGGATTAATAATTGCAGATAACAAATGATGGATTTCAAGTTTCCTGTTCAACTTTGTTTTGGATGCTCTGTGTACAAATGAATTATTATTTATTTTTTCTATAGACCTTCTGTTGCATACAAAATACAGAACAGATTGCTCAGAGTATGAGTTGTTTACTGCAGAGGAAAATACAGAAATTTAGCCTCAAACCCTATGTTATCTATCTTTTTACCAAGTGTCTTACCACAAAAGATGAAAAAAACAGAGATTTCTAAAAATGCTTAAGAGCTGGTTGTGAAAGCTAACAAAGCAATATATTTTTCCTCATATAAAAAATATTCAGATTGATGCAGTGAAATCTCTTCCAAAATTTTCTTCTCAATGTTTTTAGATTTCATAAAATTATAAGCTATAGTTGGCTTCAAAATTGGAGTAAAATACTTTAACTTTCCTCCTTAGCAAGACAAATTGAATGGCATTCAAAGAGCAGAGAATAGAACACTATGGGACAAGCAGTAGCAGCCAGTTACTATCCAAAAACTGCAATTCTCGATACAGCTTCAAGATCTCTTCAAATAATCATCTTAATAAAAAACTCTCTTCCTTGGAACAGCATGCAACATACCTAAAATAAACTCGCTTTTTATTATCCATAGATCAGATCTTATGAAGAATTTATGAAGACTTATGAAGATTTTAATACCAAATATGAGAGTTTCTCACAAGGAGTTGTCCAAAGATAAACATCCAGATATACTAATCTCTAGGAATCTCCAGGCTCACTTCTAAGATTTGTGTAATTAGCTTCTATCGTTGGAAGAATTGATGCTAGGTGCTTTGTCAGCTTGTTTCTGATCTTAATGATGCTCATTTGACCAGAAATAAGTGACCTATGATGATGGCATATTTTTTCTTGAGTCTTCAAGGAAAGATTTTGAACAGATGGAGCAGTAAAATTCCAATCACTATCATGACTGTGAAGAGTGACTGAAATCTCTGCACCTGCAAATAGCAGAGGCGTTCTGCGAATCAGTACACTGCTGTAGGTATAAAAAACTTCAGAAAGGGAAATTGCCAAAAAGAGAAGAAGACCCAAACAGAAGAAAGTTACTTCTAAATAATTAGTTTCAGAAAGTATATAAGAACTAACTAGCTGTCTGTCTGGAGTCTTGGTGAGCCAGTAAATGATGGTGTGCTTGAGAAGAACAGGGAAAAAAACAAAAACAAAAACTAAAAACCATCACTGTCTACAAACAGAAATTCAGGAGTTAAAACTCATCAGCCTTTTCGAGTAAAATAATCTGAAATTTTCTTCTGTGAGAAATAGGTTATTATGTTTTGCTGTAAATAAATACATAAAGGTATCAGGAAGGAAAACAAATCTTAAAATAAATTATGCAGACAGAGGGCCATGCCCCCAGGTGTGATTTCTCTGTTTTATTCCCACAGAGTTATAAGTTATTATTAATTCTTTATGACTGACTACAATCTTCTTATTCTCTGTAACAATATGGATTGACTTGTTTTCACTTCAGACTGCATTTTTTTTGTGCACTGTTTTGCACAGCTTTGTAAATGTGCCTCCTTGACAGCCTTAGGCTGGGACAACATATGAGGATCAAACTAGAGACTTCCTATATTAAAACGTTGAAAAAAAATCCATAACTTTACAGCTGAGGTCTCTAACAACAAATTTTCTGTGGATCAGTACAGAGGGAAACCAGTAACACATATTAAGTTCTGTTGTTGGTACTTTTTATTTTTTAATTTAACTTGAATATCTTTTCTGTAAAATTTCTAGAATACATGTTTTCTTGAACAGTTTACAAACAACTGTAGACATTGACAAATTCATGTCTATCTAGAGAAGAAATCTCCTACTAGGATATTGTTTACTTTCCCTGGCAGAAATCTTTATATCTCAAACTAAATCTAAGTTGTTTGGTTTTTTTTTTATGAGTTACATAGCAGAAAAACTGTGGTGCACATTCTGGTTTAAAGATACTTGTCTAGCTTGTGAAATACATTTTTCAGTAATTTATTTTAATCTCATTTTACATTGCTTCATAGCCTTTTTTTTTTTTTTTTTTTTTGGTTTCATAATGATGCCTGACTATGATGCTAAAAAAACTAAAGTGGAGAAGCCAAGCAGCAGAAACTGACTATGGTGACACAAAACTGTTTGCATCTAGATTTGTTGTAGCTTTGCATTACAGTTCCCACATATCATATCTTGCACTTCCATTTGAAGTGTTCAATATAATATTAGGTCTGTGTTTGTATAATGTGAAATTGTAACTACGTGTGCTGGCTGGGCATGATCTTGTCTATATTACCTGCAGTGGCACAAAGGGACATGGTTTGATCATGGAACTCAGTAGGTTAAGTTGATGGTGGGACTTAATGATCTTGAAAGCCTTTTCCAACCTAAATGACTCCATGATGTATGAAAAAGTCTCTTCTGGAGCAAGCATGGACCATCTTAGGATGGCAACAGCCAGGTGCCATGACACCAAGATTGACATCAATTAAGCAATGTGAATACTGATCATGCCTGAGAGCTCTTTGTTTGTTTGTTTGTTTGTTTTTGCTGGTGGCTTTATTTTTATTTATTTTGCTTTGCTTTTAATCAGTCAACTGTAATCTATGACTACTGAGATAGACTACATTCAGGAAAAATTCAGGGACATTCCTCTGAACTCTGAACGTCCAGGGTTCTTTCAGACTATCATGTTTGCCTATCAGTTCATCTAATTAGCCTGGGCAAAGGGCAAAGACTGCTTCAGAGCTCTCTCTGAGTACTGTTCTGGGATCATTGTCACAGTACTCTCAAATGCTATGTTGCCATTATCTCAATTTTTTACTCTGGAAAAAGACCAGCTCTACGTGTACTGAAGCATACTCGCCCAGAATGGTTTTAAATCCTATGTTTTCTATGCTTTGTTTTCTCATTTGATAAGAAGTTTTTCACAGAAGTTATTCCTTTCTGTAATGAGATGAAACAGAACAATTCCTCTCATTTCAATTTTTACAGAAGCATGACCTTATGCATGATTATTTTGTAACATAGTATGCATACATAATATTGTCCATGTGAAGTATATGAAAAGAATGAGGTGTATTTTCAAAATGTTATATAAATTCTCATTGCTTATGTGAGTTCACTTATGCTTCTTATGTCCTGTAGTGTCAATTTACCAATATTTTGCAGTAAAACTTCCCTGAAAATGCTGATATGTCATACTTCAGTACACAGTGATACATAATACACAATTTGAATTCCATTAAACAGAAAATTTCCAGTTCTGCTTCTATAGCTGGAGAATTCCAGGGAGTAATGTTACAATATGAGGAATCAAAGATACTTTCATAGAATCATAGAACACCCTGTGCCAGTAGGGATCCAAAAGGATCATTGAGTCGAACAGCTGGCTTCACACAGAAACACTAAAAATTCAAACTCTGTTTCTGAGAGCATTTCCCAAATGATCCTTGAACTCTGGAAGGCTTTGTGTCATGACTATGGCCTTTGGAGGCCTGTTCTAGTACCTGACCACACACTCACAGGGGAATCTTTTCCTAATATCTAATCTAAAATTCCCCTGACACAGTTTCATGATATTCTATTGGGCAAGAGTTAAAAAAAAAAAAAAAAAAAAAAAAAAAAAAAAAAAAAAAAGAGAGAGTACCTTACAACACTTAAAAATTCTCCAGTAACAACACCAGTAAAGTGCAAGCATGTCAAAAGGTATTGCACACTATCTTGACAGATAGAATCTGTCTATCTTGATCGGATAGATGGATGGATAAATGGACAGTGTGCAAACATGAAGTATTAGAATTAAGCCTGTCTTTCCGAGCCACCGGCAGTTTCTAACTGATAGATTTTAACAATACATATGCATATGCACACATTCAGAATCCTTTCATCAGATCTGACAAGAAGCAATAAAATCCAAACTATATACCAGTTACTGTTGCTTTGATAATAATGTAATTATGATAATCAGTTGACCACTTGAAAGAAAAGGATAAATAACACCTGAGGAATAGGGAGAAGTGATAGCAGAAGGAGGCTATAAGCAGTTAAGCACTGTGTAACAAAGACATTAGAGTGCCCTCCACAGTACTGCAATGGGAAAGGTCAACCAAGTCTTGTTGGAAATGCACAATTTAAAATCCTTTCTTTCTTCCCTGCTTCATCAGTGATTTCACAAAGAATATTCTTGCACCCTACAATCCTTGCTACTCTCATATCCTTAGGCTATAATGTCTGTAACAACTGTTATCTATGCTTATATCAGTGCATCAAATAATTGAAGATCTTGGTCATGTTTTTAAACATTAGCAATGCTTAGGAACTGAGCTCTCAGCACTGTAAGAAAAGTAGAAGAGAAAAGCATTCACCATGGAAGCCAAACTAAATTTAAAAAGGCAAAAGAAGACCCTGTCTTGCCCCAGTTTATAGGAGGGAGATGAGGTTCTTTTAATATCTGTATACTCGGCATGAGATTAAGAAACAACGGTTCAAATGTTGGTCCAACCAGTTTATTATAAATCCTAATCAGGGAGATAGGGAAGGGAAGGAGGGTGATAGAAAAGATAGGAAAGAAGCAAGAATTGCATGAAGCAGGGATAGTCACCACCAGGATGCAGCAGCGGTCCCGTTGCACGACGGTTCGAAGGTTTGAGGCAAAAGCAGCAGGGGGGGAGAGCAGCAGCGTGGCCGGCCTTGGGCAGCAAGCAGGTAGCAGGAGGCAGTCATAGAGCCAATCCGGGAGGAAGCAGCAGCGCTCAGGTAGCAGCCCAGGAGAGTCCGTCAGCATGCAGGAATTCCATAGTGAGGAATCTGATGACAGACATCTTTGTTCTTCTTCAGCATCATGGTAGAGCGCAGAGCAAGTGCAGGAGGGAGAGAGGCAGGTCGTGAGGCTTCTCATGTCAGAAACCTCTTCTTCTTCGTGAGGAATCTGTTGCTAGAAAGCCTAAACCTCATGGTTTTTTATTCCTCTTTTATCCTTCTTTTCCTGCCTATGTGACATCTCTGGGTACTTGAGCAAGAGTCATGTGAGTACCCCCCCGAGATGGCCATCACCCTTGAGATATATCCACACAAAAGACCACTTCACAGCCATTAAGCTGCAGCTTCTCTCTCTAGCTGCCCCTGGCCTTGTCCATCAAAGTTCTCCAGACAAAGGATTTCTCAATCCGTGCCCAGAACTTGCCTGGACTTGTTCATCTTTGTCCCCAGCAAGCTTTGAGACAACGAGGTAAAAGAATAATATCTTACAGACCCTCATCCCTGAGAGTTTTATTTTCTACTACTATTGTCAAAGGGAAAGCTGAAGAGGCATGGAACACACTCCTCCATGAAATCTGAAGCTGGTTCCAGATTCACCACTATGCCTTTTTCTCTCCCTCAATTATCTCTCAGACACAGTGTTTCAACAACCTACTTGAAGATCCAAACAGGGATAGAAATAAGCCTATTTGTAGTGCCTTGAGCACTTGAAGTGCATTCAGATCCACATCTTTTCTGACTGATGGAGGAGAGGCAAACAAAGCAAAAGCAGAGCTGCTTTGTGTGACTGTTTATTTTGAGTAAATGAGTAACTGATGTTGTTTTGCAGACAGATATAAGGTTAAATAAAAAGAGGAAAGGCAAAAGCTAGGTGCATTTTTAGAAGGACATTTCATACATAAAGGACATTAATAAAAACTCCTCCTTAAAAAAGAATATTAACCTTTATTTTTTAAAGTAGTTGTTACTTTTTGCTTCTCTTCTACATGCATACTAAGTTATACTGCAGCACTTCAGAATCTCCATTAGTGCCACAACTTTTAAGAAGCTATACCCTCTATTTAATTTTTTTTAAATACTTGTCCTCCTAATGAGAGATGGGAAAATGTGGATATCGAAAGTTTACTTTTGATATGTGTCTCGTTTATTATTATTATTATTATTATTATTATTAACAATTTTCTGATAGATTTTTAATTTTTTTTATTAGTTTTCTTTAAAAAAAGAAAAAAAAGAAAAAAGCAATGAAATTCCAATTTCTTAAGGTTTCCTCCATTCACTTTGGGCCTTAGTTTAGAGGAACAGCAGGTATTTTTGAAGAATTCTCACTGTTAGAGCGACTAATGAGGCATGTGAAATTATTGACTATTTCTTGATCATACATACAGAACAAGAAACTGTAAGGATGCATGTCCTCCTTCTGAAATGGAACCATCTGCAGCCAATCCCAGCAGATTTTCCTTCAGGACTACAAAGTTACAGAAAGAACACCGGTTGTTTCTAATTTCTACAGAGATTTCTCTAAAAGTATTGTCTTAACAATTTCCACTGAAACTACAATGGATACAAAGACCAGAATAAAAGTATTTGAAAAAGCAAATTCATAGCTACAAAACACTGGTTTTCAACTTAATCACTACCATTAGCTAGGCATTTTCACCAACAGTGAACAAGAGACTGCATGCTTCACTTATAAATATCTGCCATATGGAACATGTCTTCTCTCATGTCATTCTTGCCACTGCTGAGTGCACCACCCATCACCTCAATGTGCACAGTTCCACTGCTTGATCTCCATATATGTTCAACAACTGTCAATGAATAAGTACAATTTTTTTCACGTGAAGGAACTAAATAACACACCTTTTTTCATAGGCACTTCTATGTCTGACACTATTTTGTCAATCTTCCCCTCTGCTGCCATCCATCACAGAGCACCAAAATGCAATGCAATATTGGTTGGAAGGCTCAGCTGTACCACTAACCGTATGATTTAATGGGCCAACATAATAAAATAGGAGACACTGCTTTCAGAGCTGCCCAAATCATTATATTAGAAGAGATTAAGAAAAAATAAAACATTGGGAAAACCCAAATAAACACTTACAATAAACATTAAATAAACACTTACAGATGTCTAATTTTCCTAGAAAGTTTCCATGTGTTGTGAATGAAACTTTTTGATATCCAAGACATTATTTAAAACAAAACAAAATTAAACAATATAAGATAAAAATTGGTCTGTGTGACTTTATAAAATACTGCACATCAGAGTAAACCAACCATAGTGGGAATATCCACATCTGCCAACAGTTGATTGTAATTATTTATTTGATAGGTATTTCTGGACAAACATTCAGTCACTACCAGATGTACCATGTCTGTGTTAATAATCTGAGATAATTGACTCTCCCTTTTGCCTTTTCCCATTTACTACACATCCAAACTAAATTGCTTTCTTTCACTCTCTTTTTAAATTCACTAGAAGGTTAGAGAAGCATAAACCAAAAGATTAGGAAGGATAAGGAATGTCATTAAAATGTGATTGCAATCAGGATTAGGTGCCAGTGATAACATTATGAGGAAAAAAAAAAAAAAAGAAAAGAAAAAAAAAAAGACAGAAGCAAACAATCTAAACTTTTATATCCTTTCTCAGTATTATTGAATGTTATTCTGAATTTTTGTCTCCTTTTATTATTGTGAAAATATTCCAAAATTTAAAACAAAAACAAACAAAAAAATAAAAAAGCAGATCAAACCAAGAAAACCCACTACTTCAGTGAATGTATTTATATCAGTTTATTTGTTTCACATATATTTTTATATGTTTTTTCAAAAATTGAGACAAGGTGTAGACCACAGCAAGTTATGCACATACTTCATTAACATTCATTTTTTTCAGGACGGAATTTTAGGTATTATTTTCTGATATTGGTAATTAGTATGTAATTTTGATATATATATCTGTCTGCAGTGATACCACTTTAGCTAAAGAACTTGAATTTACCAAGACTAACTAGAAAAAAGCCTCAATTATCATTTTCTATAATCATTCATCAGTGTAACAAATGAGTTGTCATCAGCCCCACAGTTGCGATGAAAATAAATGAAATAAAAAATGCAAAGTAGAAATAATTTCAGTCAGTACAAGAAAAGAAAATCCTCATTTGTTCAAAAAAATAAATTCATTCACTTTAAGGTGAATAGAATTTATGAACTTTTTTTTTTAATATATATGTATAATAAAGGGTACACTTTCAAGGTACCCTTCAATTTAACAGGAAAACATCTGACTTTATTTCTTAAATTAATACTATAGTGTTTCATTTTTGTCAGAACTCATGTTCACTTGGAATATCTTACTATAGACTGTACTACTATATAAGTAATGTCATATGGGCAGAAATTTTCCATTTTAGAAAGTTATTGTGATTACAGAAGTGAATTGGAACTCAGATACTTCTTTTCACTCTCAGATCTATTCTGGTTTTACTTTTGTTTTCAACAATCCAATTTTAGGTATTTAATTAAAATACCTTGGTTAGGAACATAGTCTCTTTAGGACCACTTTAATGCTCAGTGTAGGATGTTTTCAGATGTTTGCAAGGTGATTCAGGAATTTGCTAAGGCAAATTGCTCAATGGAGATGTATATCTCCATCCTTCATTGATTAGGAAGATTCTACTTCTAAGAGATTTTAGCAGGTAATTGCTAACTCAAACATTTCTGTGTGCATCTGGTCAAGTAACTTGGGTCTTCTTTTACATACTGAAACAAGGTGAAATGTTCTATACTGTTTCAAAGAAGTTAGATAGCCTGGTTTCTGTACAAGCTGTGGAGGACAGATGAGGGGTGCTAATATTATACGTGCAGATAAAGAGATTATATTCACCAGCAATTAAAGCCCCAGACTTAAAGTAAAAAATGGAGAGAAATATCAAGCAATGTTGGAGAAGCTCCACTTCATTCCTTATATATGCATCCATATATGACTGTCATGTTAAAAAATTGATATTAAATTATAATAGTTATAATGATTATAATCTAACTATATAATAATAATAATGCATAAGTATAATAATTATAATTAACTATAATAAAATGACTTACTCTAAACCTGTGAATATCTCAAATGTGAGACATTTAAGTGGATACTTGTCAGACATAAATAATAGCACTGCAGATCAACCATCATTAATTAAAGAGAGTTTAAGAACTTCCTTCAGTCTAAATTCATTGAATTTAGGCCTCTAGGCCTTTTGCATCTTTCAGTTTGCAGTTGAGAAGGACATCCTTTGTTCATGCTTACTTATAAGTCCAGACAGAAAGGAATTGGGTCTTCCCCTGTGATGTTGAACATTGCAATCATATTATTTAGTATTTAACTATGAATCTATGTATCACTCAAGACTGAGAGTATGCATGTATTTTGGTAAGAAGTTGAAATGTAATTCTGTTTTCTGCTGGGTTTGTGTGTGTATGTGTATTTGTGAGACTTTTCCAATCAAATTACACAGAATCACAGAATTGCAGGGGTTGGAAAAAACCTGTGGGGACTATCTATTCCAACTCCCCTGAAAGTTTCCTATCATAGGTTGCAGAAGATTACGCGTATTCATTAATAAAAGATTTGTATTCATTACAAAAAAGGCATCTGTTAAACAGCTGTTTATGTGCAATTGGATATGGTATGAACATATAGACTATGTTAACTGTGTTTCACATAACTAGATTTCTTGCTGATCAGCTAAACATTTTCAGGATTTGTGTATACATACCTACAGGCAGAAAGAAGGAATAATAATCATGAAATAATCGAAGTACTATGCACGCATTCCATCTAGCTCATGCATCACACTACTGATACTAGTAACTGTTAGATATGCAAACTAATAGGCATCCACATTTAAGAAAATTTTTTAAAGTATTTTTTTTAATGACCAGCAGTCTTTATAGATAAGCTAGTTGTCTTAAGTCAGGTTTTTAATTGAAACACTATTGCCACAATACTAGCACTAAAATATAAGTTGTGTACAGTGAACTTTCTTCCCTCTGTTACAACTCATACAGTTTTTATTGTGCAACAGTTGCATGAGACCTAAAAATGTCATTTTTATGAAGTACTAAGAGACATTATTTATTCTGTTTATATAAAATTGCTAGAATAATGCCTCTAGTTGGGGAAGTGAGAACATGATGCAAAGTCAGCAAAAATGCTAGGTCTAGCAGATCCAGGTGGAGGCTGAAGCATACCAGCCCCAGGCACTTTTAGCCTACAAGTGATTCCTACCTCCAGAAAACAGATGGGCAGGCTGTGGAGAAACATGTTTGATGGTGGAGTATATCCGGGTTTAGGTGCACCACCGATCTGACATCTTGACCAGAGTTTTTGGAAGAAAAAGAGAATAAAAACAATTTTTCATGCCATGTCTAATTTGGTAAATATCCTTACCGCATCTCGTGAGGAGTAGTTGTCGAAAGAAATTAAGATTCTACTGGCACAGTATATATATTCTCTTCAAATGAATTATAAGCAAGACATTTTGCAGAAGCTCTTACAATACTCTCATCAAAATCAAAGGATATCTCACAGATTCCAATAGTTTCTTGATCGACTTCTCTTTTACCAATGAATAGTATTCTCAACACAAGAGACTACTTATAAATTCTTTACTTGCCTGCCAAAAAGATTGGCCCACCTGGGAGAAATGTTAATACTATAAAATCCATCCCTTGTTTTTTGAAAGAATGTCAAATCTTTATAGCTAAATGAAATTTTAAGCAACCAGCTGCTCACTAGTACTGAGTTTCAGCAGCAGTTTTCATTTTCAGTTATGGGAATTACTAGGTTGCCAATACCTCTGTATTGATATATTTTTTTTTTGTTTGTTTAATTTCCTTTTTATTTAAAAGAAAAAAACGGTTAGTTTATGGATTGTAAATCCATAATTTATTATGGATTTAGGCATTTATTCTAGCTCATATTTCAAGAAGATACTTGAAAACAGATCCTTAAAAAGAAAAAAAAACTTTGGAGGAATTAAAATACTGCAGAGGTATTTTGGTCTATCACAGGGTATACATATCTCTAGTATTAAGCTATATTGTTCTAAGCTACAAAGCAAACATATAAATGCATTTTATTCTAAATGTATTTCAACATGAGACTCTAAGGCCTGGGGAGAATATCACCTCACAACTGAAATATTTATTTCATGATAACATGATCTCTCAGGATAGGTTCCACAGTAAGCACTTCGAAGAGTAGCATTTAACTCTTAATAACATAGAAGCATAAAGTAGATAATTATTTTGTTATTGTTACTATTAGATAATTAATGCTTTAACATCTATTAATTTGATTATTGAACAGGAGTGCATTTAGATTCCATTATACTGTGACATAACTTTTTGTACAGAAAAGTACTTCACAGAAGAAATAGCTCTCGACGTTGACTTCTGAACTGACATCAAATCTAGGATATGTATATATATATATATATCTAATACAGATTTTTTTTTCAGTTTTTTGTGATTTTTTTTTGCATCTTTTTATTGTTTTGCAGTAGTGTGTGTTTCTTATAATTGCTGTTGTATGTTTGCTTTTTCCCCTCAGAATGTTGTAACAGAGAATTTCATGAACCCTACATTTTTTGTTAAAACATCCAGGATACTCTAGTGTCAACTAATACACAGAGGAGAAAAAGATCAGAAAAAAAGACTAATTCTGTAAGATTAGATAGAAACTAAAATATAAATAAATAACATTTCAGCTAAAATATAAATAAATAACATTTCAAATTTTCTTGAAGATTTGTTTTAAAATGATATATAAACCAATCCTAATTTTGGTAAAAAAAAGAAGCAATATTTAATTCATCTTAATGATAGCAATGATATGTGATAAATTTCTGTTTCAAGATGAATCACAGTCTATTCAGTGTAAAATACCTCACAATCAAGCACTAAAAGAGAGAGTCTTATTTTGATATGATCTTACATGGTCTGTTCTGTTATTTTTCACTGTTTCATATGAACAATTTTCTGGTCTTATACTGTGTCTATACACGTGCTAAATGAATGGAAAATTATATACGATTTATCAGACGTAACAATAGATTTTACTTTACAGCACATTCAGTCTAAGTGAGAATAAATAGAATCCCCAAAAAATCAGCAAACGTCCACATGGAGGACACATATAATTACACACAATTATATTGTGGTAAATTGTGTTGTGCATTATGATCCAACAAACCTTCAACAGTATTGCAGATATCAACAGTATTCTTGAACAAACTTGCTGTCTTTTCCTCTGCTATAAAATAAACTATGTTAGTGTTGATGGAGTTTTAGAAGATGTTCAATATTATCATAGTTTGTTAAAAATCAGAAATAAGTTGTATTTTAAGTGTAACACTCAGATATTTATCTCAGATATTTACCAGATATGTATCTAATTACTCATTTTCTTGATACAACTACTTTATTAGACCATTCCCCATTCAGCAGAAAAACATTCCTTCTTTAATCCATTCTTTCTTTCTTTCTTTTTTTTTTTTAACAGAACAGTACTGGAAAATTACTTCTGGCTTAACCCAAAGACTTCTTAATTTCTTTGTTGAGAAATTATTTCTGACTGCTATATGTGGCAACAAACCTTCATTCACTCCACTACAATAAAAACTGAATGCACCATTGATATCACTGGTATTACACTGACAGTAAAATTTATTTTCTGTGAAACAGAGCAGATATTTTAATACTAAAGAAGGAATGATTAACTGCTATCACAATTCAAAACATATTGTACTTTTTGCTCAATCTGAATTTGTCTCTACCAGCACTGTACAGACTCTGATGAACAAACCCTATTTCTTGATGAAGGAAATGGGCAGCCCCAAAGTATTCTAATTACAAATCAGCAGACTTAGCAGACATTAATTTCTAGCTACCGAGATTTGTTTTACTTTTATTATCATTATTATTTATTTATTTATTTATTTATTTATTGTGTGTTTGCGTGTCTGTTCTGTAGTTTAGCCCAGGACTTTCCAATTTATAAGACAGTTTCTTTACAAGTTGATACAGTTTGTATTTGATTTAGGGCTTATCTTTCATTTTCAATGAAGAGTGAATTAATCTATGACACTGATGAAAGGGAAAAGCTCTGGTGCAAAACTGCTGAATGTAGTTGTTACACCCAGGATCCAGATTGCCTCATTACTTCAGACAGGCTAATATGTAACACGTTGCCAACTGAAGATCTTGCATTTGCATAGAACCCACTATAGTACAAATTTAATGGAGTTCATATGTGTAATAGATGAGAAACTTGTTCTTTCTGGTCGTAAATCCAAAATACTGCAGAAAGACTTAAATGTGGCCTAGCACTTTCTTGCCAAAACTAATAATATACATTTAAAATATTATGATAACAAGAAAAGTATTTGGATCATACTCTAACATTGTAGAAGATCACAATTACAAATAATACAGTGGAAGAAGAAACACAATATAATCTGATATGTGAAATACAATGTTACAAACTGCACATTTTAGTTTGAATATCAGATAAAGTATTGAATTTCCTTTACATTCAAATAACCTGAAACTACACTATTCCCCTTTATGTTTACATTGAACAAGCAAAAAGTAGTCCTGAACCAAGATTTTGTTTCTTTAGCAAAAATTTGCATTTATTTCATACCACATCCGTTGTTTACTATAAATAACATGATGTCATGGTTTTGTGATTTTTGGTTTTCGGTATTCCACGTCATAACATCATGTAGTGCACTGGTTAAAGTGTTAATGCTCCAATTCCGGGTACTTGTCCCTGTATGTCACGTAAGTCATGGGCTCTGGCCCTTCTGGGTTGGGCAGTCTCTTACTGCCTGGCATTGTGTGCTGGAGGGTGCTTTCCTAGCTGTACCAAGCTTTTCAGATTTGGCTCGGTCTCAGGAATTCTCTCTCCTGTGTTGCCTTTACTTCGGCAACCTCTGATTAATGTCCCGTCGTGAAGTGCTCAGACAGCCACGGCCAAATCACACGCTTTTATGACACCAATGTGGTGAGCGGCAAATGGCACTTATTGCAAGCAACACACTCTTCTTATAGTTGTCCCTTATATCACAGTGCTACCAATCACCCTTGCTACGGTTATCTGTGCCCAATAGACGTGTGGCATGTCTTGTCTTGCCATGTCTCATCATGGTTTCTCATGAGTCAAGGAGCCCCCGCAGAGCCTGATGACTGTTACAGCCCCCCTTTCACGTATTGGCTAACCATGCAAGGGGCCCACACAGATTACGCCTGGTTACGCCTGATGACCTTTACAGCCCCCGCTTTACGTATTTCGTTGACTACATCTCTAACTTGCGTATTTTGTTAACTACATCTCCCCCTCCCTAAGCTCAAGCAAATCTACTACAACTCGAGAGGACCCTAACCGCGTACACCCCGAAATCCCTGCATTGCGCCTATACATGCTGTTGTCCTCTCGGTTAAGCCTTGCCCCATTACATCGCGATTTGCCAAATAATCCTACCCTAATGTCTTAAACCATACTTATAAATGTAATATACCTATATGCCTATATATAATATGACTATAAGTGTAAAGCATATTAATATTAGACCTAAAACAACTATAACTGAATAACGAATAGAGTTAAACAGAGTTAAACATTCCCGTCGCTTTGGTGGACCATCCCAGAAGCACTTCCCATCAGTGGTGTTCTCCATCCTTCTTTACTCTCTCTAGGACACGATGTATCTCTTCTGTGTCATGGTGAATGGTGATCAAGCTTTTCTGTCCATTGTCTCTGTCACGTTTCAGGATTGGTGCAGGTCATCATGTTGCAAAAGCTTCCTTACCAAGTTCCTTCCTTGGTAAGCCAAAACGAGATTCATCCCACCTGGAACAGGTGATAGGTCTTTAATCACCATGTAATTATCCTGCAAGAACTGATGTGATGTCACGACACTTAATAATTAAAGCCACATCCTACAATACTAGTAAAGTTATAGACAGAGAGATTAGAGATTAGAGTGATTGCTGATAGCTCTAGTGGCACTATCTATGCCCAATATATACCAACATTGTCTCAGGTACCTGTTGGAATGTACCTCAGTGTTTTTGCTGATCACTCCCTGACTCTCTCTCTCCTATCTTATTTGATTTATTAGTCTCAATTTCAATTAGATTGTATTATATTGTGTTATCTTGCATTCTGATATAATAGTTAGTAAAATAAGTTTTCTTCCATAGATCATTGCTGCTGTTTTTTTTTCCTTCCTTGAGCCCAGCTCCCATCTCCCTTTCCCCTTCTTCCCGTTTTGTGGGGCTGGGGTGCCCAGGGGCCTACTACCCCCTATCATGGGCACAGACTGATTTAGTTAACTCCATGATACATGGAGGAAATGCTGGTGGATCGGAAGTGGATCATAGAATATGGAATTGCTGTGGTCTAACCTGGCACACAGCTAAGTACCACACATTTTTTCCTTCAGTTTCCCCTACCATGTGGGACGGGTGAGAGAATGGTAAAAGAAAGCAAAGAGCATAACATCATAACAGGCACTATGTAGTAACAACTCAACTCTATCCCGGGACAGGAATACATGTAATGATCAGTGAACTGGGAGTAATAAGCATATTTTGAGCTAGATTGAGAGATTTAACCAAACATCGCAATTCAGTGATTAATTACATTGAATTTATCTCTTTCTTCTCCCTTGAATAGTTAAAGTAATTCCCCTTGTTTTCTGTTCTCAAATTTGCCTTAACATTAGGTTGTTTTGTTGTTGTTTTTTATGCCGCAAGAAGCAAAAGCTATTCTTTAAGATTCATAAATACTGCTAAATTCGTGACACAGCTGTGGCAAAAGGGTCACGGACTCCACTGCTGGTGCAGAACGAAGACCTGTGTTGTATGCGCTTATAACCTTCTATACCCAGATCTTCACATTTTGCTCACATGTACCAATCAGGTGCCTCGTGTGTGTTTATGTCTGGTGCAAGTAGCTACCAAGCTTGTTTAACCATTTGCGAGGTAATGACTTTCTTTGTCCCACACATAACAGTCTTTAACTCCTCTGCTTTACTATTGCTTTTTGTTGCTACTATGTTGCTTTTATGTTGTTAAAAACAGAATGAAACCAAATTGTTGTGCTAAAATACTGGAAGTACACAATACTTCAAATATCAAGGTATACTGAAATTTCTTACTACCTTCTATGAAACATAAGTTGGAAAGGATGGAGTTTTCGTGTCTGGAGTCCACAGAAAATTCCAACTAAATACTGCTATGAAGACCTTGACATAATGCAACACAAAATATCCTTTGAATCTAGACATTTCATTTGGAAGTTTGTTTTGAACAATGTGTGTTGCAGGCATTGACTACACAAATGACAGTGAGAAACAAGTTGAGATCAAAACAAATGCAGGTATAATTTGATTAAGGAAAGGAAGGAAGTCTGTAGAGAATTTTGTAATGGAACCCAGAATCCTTAGTCCACGGACAGATATTTTCTAATTAAGGTATAATTTCTGGTGAGGATAAGAGACTGGAACAAAAGGTGAAGTTGGGCTAGCAGTATAGGACATCTATTTAATAAATATTTTAACAAGTTACATATATTGGCCAATATAAATTTCCATGGCAACTTCATGAACAAATAAAAATAAGATTTGCAACCTTCAAGCAGAAGGCTGCATAACAGAGACTGAATATCAGGAGTGCTTTTGTTTTTCTGAAACAAATTAGTTTTTATTCTAATGTTATCAACCTCTTTATATCTTGGCAGTGAAATGTAGTGCTTCAGATGTGATGCATCAGCAAAGAACAGAATGTGGACATTCTGGTTCGATGCAGAATAGTTCATCAGAACACCAATCAGAAACAATTTAATGTAAAAAAAAGAAAAAGAAGGTATAAATTATTTATCTAAACCAGAAAGATATAAAGCAATAATCCAGCCACAAGGTGGGGGAGTATTTGTTTATAATTCTTTCAACATAGCCTTATGCAGTATTTTTATTCAAAAAGATTTTCAAAGACAGAAGGAAAAATCCATTAATAAAAATAAAACAGAACATGACACATGCTCAGTAATCAAAGGAAAATTCAGAGGATGGGTTATGTTTTGCATTTTCCACAGTGTGCTTATTCTATAATGCTCTTAAGATCCATGCAACATATCAACCATTGTCTAACCACTTATGGAAAGATATGTGAAGGTGTTTAGTGGTTGTAATTAAGCTGAGAAAATATTTTCCTCTAATTATGCTTTCTTGGTATTGCTGTCTGAAGCCTTTTGAAGTAGATTATTTTTGTTGTTGTTGGTTGGTTGATTTGTTGCTGTGTGGAGATTGTTTTTTCCCTTTCTTTTTGGCAGAAATACAATTTATGTATTTAATTTATTTTGTCTCTGTTTCACAGATTAAAACCGAATGTTTCACAGTAATTCAGATTAAATTTGCTTGATGTTTAGGGCTTCTATATTTCTCAGTGCACAATTTCTTGCAGATAAAGTTTCAGAACTACTCATGAAGGAAAAGTTTCTCATTACTCATTAAGTATAATGTTCATCTTGTACACACTCATATAGCCTAGTGAAGCATACCAGTATTCTCTCAGTTGCAGAAACACTTATTATTTCCTAGTTATTGCAGCAGTATTTTAGGAATAATTATTTTTTTAATTGTCATTGTGGCAGTAAAATTAATTTCCATAAATGCACAGAATACAGAAGAATGGAAAGATTAAATCAGATTTACAGAAAGTCTATATTTTTTACAATTACCAACCCTTGATATGAAAAATAAAATGAAAATCTCCGCCTACTTCATCTGCTTCTCACCTTCCTAATGCTTTATATTTTTCTGTGAGCATATGTATTTATATATGTAAATATGCATATAACTAATTTATGACTGATACATGATTGCCATCTTCAGGTTAAAAAATTAAAAGCCTAGAAATGGGATATTCTAGATGTTCTGTAACTATAAAAAATAATAAAAACAAATCAAAGAAAATATTCTTTTTTTTTTCCTAACCTTTTTTTTTTTTTTTAATCTATCCTGAGATCTCCAAGAAAATGATTTTTGAATTGACACTTTTACTGGAATTTCTGTGTTTAGAGTTTTGTGAGTCATAAACACTTCAGTAAATCCTACATTTCCTTTTCACAAGTTCATTTTGTGCATTCTTTTATAGAAAAGTGCTTTTGCACAAGATGCACTGAAAGCTTATTTCTAACAGGAGAAATTCACTGGTCGTTACATTACTTCAAAGAAAACTATTTAATTTAGCTACGATATGTATAGTTTAAAAATAATAGAGTAACAACCCAATGTTATATATGTGTTATATACATATGTATGTATGTATGTATGTGTGTGCATATATTGTGAAACCATGCATGTTTCCGGAATGTACATGTTTATATATAGCAAAAATTCTTACTTACAAAATACGGATTTATGTACACCATTTGTACTTGCTAAATTTATTTCATAAAATACAGTCTATTTATTTTTGGCCAACATAAATCCAAAACAAACATTGCTCTTTCCTATTTAAAACAAAATAACAGAAGACAAGAAACACTACCACCCTAAACACACACCTACACACACACAGAAGTTTTATTTCATTATAAAAGCTTTGAAGTTCATTCATTTGGGGAAAAAAAAAGGAGGGAGGGAGGGAGGGAGGGAGGGAGGGAGGGAGGGAGGGAAGGAAGGAAGGAAGGGAGGAAGGGAGGAAGGGAGGAAGGGAGGAAGGGAGGAAGGGAGGAAGGGAGGAAGGGAGGAAGGGAGGAAGGGAGGAAGGGAGGAAGGGAGGAAGGGAGGAAGGGAGGAAGGAAGGAAGGGAGGAAGGAAGGAAGGGAGGAAGGAAGGAAGGAAGGAAGGAAGGAAGGAAGGAAGGAAGGAAGGAAGGAAGGAAGGAAGGAAGGAAGGAAGGAAGGAAGGAAGGAAGGAAGGAAGGAAGGAAGGAAGGAAGGAAGGAAGGAAGGAAGGAAGGAAGGAAGGAAGGAAGGAAGGAAGGAAGGAAGGAAGGAAGGAAGGAAGGGAGGGAGGGAGGGAGGGAGGGAGGGAGGGAGAATTATTTGAAAAAAACTTATTACACTGATCTTTGAGCAGATTCACTAGCAGAACTCCTGATATTAAAGTTTTGCATAAGAAGTGGTAACAAGATAACACAGGATAATCTGCTGCAAACATCTTACACTATGCTGCTCTAAAAAGACTTGATTTTCTCTGTCATTTTTGCTTAATAGAAGAAGAAAAAAAGCTGTAAGATGTATATATATGCAAGATGAGATATGTATATTATTTTCTGCGGCTGTGCTAGTGTATGTTGTGTAGTATAGGTAACTCTGAAGGTAATGTCTCCTATTTATTTCCATCAATACTACAATAGCATCCAGACTATAGGAGTATTTGAGAGAGCAAATTGTAAGCTAAAAAGCACCAATTTTCGACATAGTCACCAGCGTTATCTATACATTTTCACGAGCAATGAATGAGAGTCTGCATGCTACATTTGTAATAATCTGCATCACTCTAGCTATTGCTACCACTGAAATGCACCACCTGCCACCTCACTGTGCTCATACCTATTGTTTGCTCTCCATAACCATTCAGCAAGAGTTAATGAATGTCAGTGGGTGCAGTTTTTTCCAAATGGAGGAATTAAATGACACTCCTTTACTTCGTATGCATTTCCACGTCAGATGCCATTACTTTAGACTGTCTCTCTGCTGCCTCCTATTACCCAGCAACAAAATTTAATTATATATTAGCAGAAAGGTTTCTTCTCTACTGCTATACCACCAACAACCACCTTTCATGACGTTACTTTTGGAGCAGGTCTTGTATGTGTTTTTATACTGTATAATGTAACCAAAGTTGAAATATGGGAAATAACTTGCAGCAAGGAATGCTACAATCAAATAAAAAGAATGAAATCAATGAGAGTAGCAAAGCACTGGTAGAGATCCAACAAAGAGACTGCAAGTGTGTTCAAATGTGAGTGGACCCAAGGCAACCTGATCTAATTTCAGAAGTGGGCCCAGTTTGAGAGTGGAGTAACCACAGATTTCCAGAAATCTTACAATCTTAAGCGTCTCTGAGGTTTGAGAACTGTTGTGAAGCTTTTCCCATCACAGTTTCCTGACAAATGCATGTTAATTTCAATGGCGTTCAGATCAAGTTGGTACAGAGCCGATGTTAATAGTATATTTTGAACCTCACACCTGTGAGTGTCAAAAAAAAAAAGGAAAAGTGCAAACTCAGTGCTAAACTGAAATCTATTTCTGCCTTCTGGAATTAATTAGCAATTGATTTAAACTAGCTGTAAACACATATTTGCTGCTAATGATTTTGAACAGTGTTCTTTAGGGAACAAGACTGAAAATACAAATAAAAAATAAGATGAAAATAACAAAAAGAGCCAATTCCATTGTTTTAAACACTTCTCAACTCATATTTCAAAACTTATAATGATAATACATTAGCCACACTAGAAAACAAGTAAACAAAAATAGGATCTAATGTTATCTAAGATCACTAAATGGCTTGTGACATCAATTTATAGTGCAATTTATCATGAGACACAGATAAGAAACAGGAGTGGGTAAACTGACAAGTTTAACTGATTACACCAAGTAAAAATACAAGAAATGTATTTGCTGCTGAGGCATGCTGGAGTAGAAATGTGTATGACTTCAAAATGAATTTGCTAAAAGAAAGAAGTTATACCAGTGCTAGCGCTACCAAAATTCTGTGTTTTATATAAAATACTGGGTAAAATAAAAAGAGACAGGGAGAAGACAAAAATAATAAAATAGATTCAGATTTGTTTTCAGAATAAAGTTCAGAAAAGACCAGAAAAAAAGAGAATATAGTAAAAATATTTGAAGAATCTTTTACGTTTTCCTTAAATACCACTTTACAGAAGAACAAGTGAATATCTTTTACTGCACAATAATTATCACATTTCTATCAATGTGTTCAGTTAAGTATTATGAATATGGAGTGAAAGGCAACTGTATATTCATAGCTATTACATACGCTACAAAATGTCTTAGAAATACCAGATAAAAGGAGTGGTTGCCTTCCTCTGAAGCATTTCTTATCTTCCATAAATCTACAACTGTTTATTAGAACCTGTAGCATGTATTTTACTTAGGTTTCTAGACAACCTTTTTCAACAAGGACATGTAGAAACATACAGTCTACAGATTAAAGATTAGGAAGAATTTCTTCTCAGAAAGTATGTTTAGGAATTGAAACAGGTTGCCAGGGAAGTGGTAGAGTCACTGCCGTCCATGGCAGTGTTCAAGAGACTTTTGGATGAGGAGCTGCGAGATATGGTTTAGTGATTTGTGGTAGCAATGGTAGTGGGAGGACAGTTGGACTAGATGATCTTATAGGCCGTTTCCAACCTTGTGATTCTATGATTCTATGATTCTATTTTTGAACACAAAGTGAATGAACAAATCTGCATGTCATGGTTTTATGCTTTTTGTTTTTCAGTATTCTGCATCATAACATCATGTAGTGCACTGGGAGTTAAATGTGTCAATGCTCCAGGTCCAGGTACCTATCCCTATACATTATGAAAGTCATGGCATCTGGACCTTCTGCGTGGGGCGGCCTCTCACTGCCTGGCAGTGGGTGCTGGAAGCTGCTTTCCTAGCTGTTCCAAGCTTTTCAGGTTTGACTCGGTCTCAGGAACTCTTAAAAAAAACATGGAGGAAAACTTATTTTACTAACTATGATATTGGAATGCAAGATAACACAATATAATACAACCTAATTGAAATTGAGACTAATAAATCAAATAAGATAGGAGAGAGAGAGTCAGGGAGTGATCAGCAAAACTCACTCACCTTTTAACAGCCCCATATGGCCAGTGTGTAAAGCCAGTGGAGAATGGAGGCTGATGGTGGACTACTGTGGCCTGAATGAAGTCACACCCCCACTGAGTGCTGCTGTGCCAGACATGTTAGAACTCCAGTATGAACTGGAGTCAAAAGCAGCCAAATGTTTTTTTTAAGAGTTCCTGAGACCGAGCAGTGAGAGACCGCCCCACTCGGAAGGGCCAGATGCCATGACTTCCATAATGTATAGGGATAGTTACCTGGAACTGGATCATTAACACATTTAACTCCCAGTGCACTACATGACGTTATGATGCGGAATAATGAAAACCAAAAAGCATAAAACCATGGCACTGCATTACATACTTTGAGATAATTACTTGTATAATATATTCAGTAACATTTTGATTTTCAATAGAAGTATTACATTTAAATAATTAGAATATTGGAGTAAGTTCTGTATCTGCTTAAATGAACTGCACAGCATGTATGGATATAAAGTTATAACAAAAATAACTTAGTTCAGCCTAAATAATCTCTATGTTTATTCAGTTGTGCTTTCTTTCACAAAGGTCACAAAGAGTGAGCAAGTTATGTGTCCTGTTTATCTATTGTTAATCTCTTTCTGCTACTTTATTAAAATGCAGTGGAAATAATCTATAGTATGCTTATTGCAATAAAAGAGAGAGAGAGGGAAAAAAATAGCATCTGTTATAGAAATATCCATCATAGAATCATAGAATCATAGAAATAGAATCACAGGTAATCATAGAATCATAGAATGGCCTGGGTTGAAAAGGACCACAATGATCATTGTGTTTCAACCCCCCTGCTATGTGCAGTGTCAATAACCACTAGACCAGGCTGCTCAGAGCCATATCCAGCCTAGCCTTGAATGTCTCCAGGGATGGGGTATCCACAACCTCCTTGGGCAACCTGTTCCAGTGTGCCACCACCCTCTGAATGAAAAACTTCCTCCTAATATCTAACTTAAATTTCCCCATCTCAGTTTAAGACCATTCCCCCTTGTCCTTTCACACTATCCACCCTTGTAAACAGCCATTCCCCCTCCTACTTATATGCTCCCTTCAAGTACTGGAAGGCTGCAATGAGGTCTCCCCAGAGCCTTTTCTTCTCCAAGCTAAACAAGCCCAGTTCCCTCATCCTTTCCTCATAGGAGAGGTGCTCCAGCCCTCTGATTATTTTAGTGGCCTCTGGACCTGATCTAAGAGCTCCACATCGTTCCTGTGTGGGTGGCCCCAGGCCTGGACGCAGTACTCCAGATGGGGCCTCACAAGAGCTGAGTAGAGAGGGACAATCACCTCCCTCTTCCTGCTGGCCACCTCTTTTTTAATGCAGCCCAGAACACAGTTGGCCTTCTGAGCTGTGAGCACACACTGCTGGCTTATATCCAGCTTCTCATCTACCAAGACCCTCAAGTCCTCCTCCGCAGGGTTGCCCTTCAGGAGGTCTTCCCCCAGCTTTTTTTAAAAACCTGGGATTGCCCTGATGTAGAATAATAATTCGTTCCAGGATAAAGAATACTCCAGTAGTATCATACTGTAATTCAATTACTTTGTTTCTGATTGTAGTGAGTTTTCAGTGCCAATCTTAACATTTCTATTTTAGCATTATTACCTTTACTACACTCTGGAGTGAGAAAAGAAAAGAGAAAAATAATAACTAAAGAAGATAAGTTTCCTCCAGTCTGGTCCTGAGGGTTTCTTTGCTATAAATCTGTACTTGAAGAGAAATGTGTGTTCTGTTCTATGCAAAGAAAAGAACCTTTATTTATATTCTCCACTGAGCTCTTAATAAAAAGATGCCTCAGGTAATACTAAATATTTAATGTTTCTTTCTATTTTTTTTTTTTTTAATTGCAATATGAAAAAGATTTAGGGTAAAATGTGCTTATTTTTCTGCTAACCAAATCTCGGTCTCATCACTACTTTCCTGCTTTTATATTCCCAGTTTTTCTAGTAAATTGGGAAAGAAGCAAAATGAAAATATATATAAAAAAATTCTTTTAAAGCAGACTGAATAACTAACAGTTGTTAAAATTTCTATTTATTCTGCTAGAGTCACTGGAAATATCTTTGTTTAAACAGAAAAAAATCCATAAAATGTCTTCATAGCTAATTAATAGTTTCAGTTCAAACATTAATCACCATATTATTTTTCAAATTCTACACTGGGCGTGAACAATGGAGGATATTTTCCACAGCAATATTTTCTTATCTTTTCATAGCATGAGATTCCATGCTATATTTTTACAGCGATAATTGTTGCTGCATCAAATTTTGGAAATACAGTTGAAGGGCACCTGAAGAACACAGAAGAGAAAAATCAAACTGAAGTATGAAATTGAAATGGCTGTTAGAAATATGACAGTATACTTCTTTTCTTCCATGGAATGTGTTAAAAAGGGAGAAAAAATGTATGGAGGAAATATCTGAAACCTGATTCAGAGTCCATGTTAATTCTTAAATTCTACTGCATGAAATAGGAAGAAGCAACAGTCACTGCCTCTTAGCATACATAACTAGACATAAATTTGCTTTTGGATTTTCTTAGTCTTTCTGTTAATTCTAATCAATATGGCTTCTACTAGACTTAAGTGTATTTTTGTTTCTAATACGTGTAATGTTGAAAATCACGGAAATTCTTGTACTAGAGGTATTAAATGTGAGTCTCTCCAGCTTTCTGACTGAGATATTCATGATTTCATTCAACTAAGAATCTTTTTTAGAATCTTCTCAAAGGCACTCTTGATCTCGCTAGAAAAATCACAGATGTCCATTTCTTTTCGAGAGTATTTCAAACAAGTTTTCCTCCAGTATATATCACTGAATGTAAACCTTACACACCATTACAGGTCAATTGCCACACCCCATTTTGAAAAAAAAATATTCTGCTAATTCTGAGGTGTTTCCTAGAGAGCTGTCTCACAAAATGCAAGAAATCTTGTGGCATCTGATATAAAAAATATTCATTCTCATTTTCTACTTTCTGTATTAAAAGGGACTGAATGAAGTTGCTGGAGCTTCCTGCCTGCATTGAGAAATTACTTGGAAAATATAAGGAAATTCTTTATATCTTTTGTTAGTAGTTTTGTTAGTAGTGTATAAGTACGAGTTTATTGTATAAGTACTACTTATACTACGTTGATGAGTAGAAGTTGGGACAATATGGTGCTACTTTCCTTATGTATAGTTTCATTCATTAAAATAACAATGAGAAGGTGACTGAGGAGGCTGTTTCCTCCTTATACTTGCCAAAGCCATTCAAACACAGCAACTGTATACAAAATTGCAGTCGTCATGCTATTATCCTGTAAGATTTCCTCTTTTGCTTATGAGCACAAGACAATCAACAAAAGAACCGTTAAAATCTCCTATTAAAACACCTCAGTTGGATTCAGGAAGTGTGGAAAAATGAGAAACAGAGAGCTACTACAGAAATTGTTCATTCTTGTCTTACTTGCTTTCATACAGAAGTGACTTCATCTCAGAATGTTTAGTACGTATACAAAAGCAAAAAAAAAAAAAAGCATAAGAGGAGCCAATCACATTTTGTCTTAAAAGGACTACATTTTTTTCTTTCTTCCTTGTGTTTAGAACAGAAGGAAATCTTTGCTTCCCAGACCTTGCTGAGAACCGAAAGAGTTCAACAATGAATTGCCAGGAAAAAAAAAGGATAATAATGAAAAGTGTCCAAACTCCTTTTAAAAAACTTGATGAGGAAAAAAAAAATCAGAAAATGTAGTAGATTATAGGTATCAGATGGAAAATATTAAACAATTTTAAAATGGAACAGAATAACTTCAGAAAATAAATTCTGAGGTTTTATATTAGCAGATAATTAAACAGTTAACTGAATGTCAAATAGGTGGCTAGTATTAGAATTAAAATTCATCCTAGCTTCAGATGGTATGAAGAAGTGATAGCCTCTTCATACTTGCAAATAAGAATATCAGCATGAACACAAGTTTAGTTCCAGAACAACACCACTCCAGGGAAAAATTCTTCTTTTTTATCTCTAAAATAAAGTGGCATTTCTATAAATTAGGTAAGTAGATTTATTTGTTATCTACTTCCAAGCAGATTAGAGCTATGGTCTAGTATTTCTATCCTAACATTGACTAAACCAGTTTGATCTCATTCTGTAGCCAATTCCAGATTTGGAACTGAGAAGTTAATTACTTTTACATCCTCTCTCACACACCATATCCTTTCACTCTCTTCCCTCTGTCATTTTTTATATACCTCAGTTACCTTTATGTTCTCTCTGGCATCGTACTTGAGCACTTTCTATGCATTTGGTAAAATTTTACTTGTGTCTGGACTTATAAATATGTATATCTGCTAAAATATTGTCCTCTGTTGAATACCTCTATCTTACCTACCTGATGTGTTTGGCAAAATAAAAGCACTGAAATAATTTTACAAGTGGTTGTTTCATTTAGCAGACCTCCCCTTTAGTTTTACTGACTAAGAAATTCAGTCGAGAGCTAAGTCAAAGAAAAAATAGTGTACATCAATTTTAAGTGACCTGTGGATTAAAGTATACAAGATTACCCTAATATGGATACTTACGAAAAAAAGGTTAGAATAGTTAATAATGTACTAACTGCAGTATTTAGCATCTTCAGCACTAACTAGATGGTGAATGTAGAGAAAGAAAGTAATATATATATATTCAAGGGTTTAACAAAGAAAAATCAAATTTTGCTGCTTCTGTGTAGTGACTTTTGGTACACTCCTAAAGATACTTTTTTAAAAATTATTTATGTAATAACTATAAAAATATTTCACAACATTTGACATTCTAGACTCCACTTCTTTGCCTTGCATTATGTCCCTGGTCAAAGCTATTTGATATCAAATTTGACAGTGTACAAAAGAGAGTGTGTGATTTGGTTGCTTTCATTAACAAAGGATTTGATACCAAAGTTACTGAATTCATTCTAAGTCTTCGGTTTTATGTTCTTTCCAAATGTCTTGGTTCATACATAAGAATTTTAAATAATGGCATCACCATTTTTCTGCCCAAATTTTCATCTTAAACTTGAAGATATCACAAGATTGACTTTATATTTAGAATATAGAAAAGTTTAAAGCTGGTCTTACAGATTGCCTCTAAGAATGTTAAAGAGAACAACATATTTAGTAGAACATCCTATCTAAATAATTTCTCACTGGTTATGACCCAGATGCCCTGTGCCTACATGGTATACTCAAGCTAAGTATATGAAGATAAATTTCCGATAACTCCCACCTGTGATGTTGTGATCTTAGCTTTTCCTTCAGACAATTATGCTACTTGATGTTTGATTTTTGACAATAAACTGCAAAGAAAACCAGCATGTCTGAATATTATTGTTACAAAATCAGGGCAATAATAAAGCAAATTCAAGTACTTTTTTATTTATATTGTTCTACGTAGAAATAAACTAGAATATGGGAAAATATGAATTAGTCAATTTCCTTCAACTCCACTTTCCTAATCAGAACTAAGATCGCGTGACAGAAATGAAATGAAATATTTTAAATACTAAGAACATAATTCGACCTAACACATTACAACACAAAAGACCTTGGACGATGCAAGTTGTGAGACTAGTTTTGTTGTGGATTTTTTTTTTTCATTACTATGGTACACATGGGTATTTATAGAAGTACAAGTGCATATATGCACTCGGAAAATTTATATGGAACTGAACTTTGTCTCAGCAGAGTACGTTTCATTAATATTTAACAGTATACTTCTGAAAGCAGACTAGCAGAATGCAAATTCTTAAGGCTATTTGATTTAGTTTCTTACTTTCCTATGTCATTTCAACAAGAAATTACCGTTAGTCAATAGCTTGTGAGACATCTGCTGTCAATATCATGGAAACATGGAATGGCTTGGATTGGAAACAAGCTTGAAGGTCGTTTAGTTCCAACCACTCTACCATGATGAGTGGTTCTTCCATCCACTAGATCATATTGCTCAGGGCCCCATCGAAACTGGTCTTGAGAATTTCCACCTCCACACACCAGCTCTCAATCTGCTTGTTTCTTAGAGATGGTTTTTCACAGTCCATTTCTTTACAGCCCCCCCTCCTATCCTTCTCTGCCTAACTCTTTTAAAAATATTGTAGTCCTTGATAGCAATATTCCAGGTGTGTGACTTTTAATACCATGTTCTCATGATAATAATTAGAGAATTTTTTTCTAGTTGCACAATGGTTTCCAACTTCCTACTTGTTTCCCATTTCTGCATGCACTGGTGTAGAAGAACTTCAGCTGAGCAATTGGTCACCCTACCTATTTAGAGGACTCTAATTTTCCCTAATTCCTTTGGGACAATTCACAGGTTTATCCCTGCTGACCTACCCACTGACTGAGTGTCAGTGTTCCTGTGAACACTGATTGACAGATTATTCTGTCAATCCCAAGTACACTTTGTTCACCACCTGTTCAGTTGTGTCCCATATCATGTCAAAATGCCCAGATTTTTGAAGGTGCATTCAAGAACATAAAATAGAAAATCCTGACCATGCAGCCAGTAATTTACCTGATCCATTTGACTCCTTATTCCTGCATCCCAATCTCTGATTGGAGGGTTGAGGAGAATACTACCTGTGCTTCTGATCCCTTCAGAATCTTTTTGAAGAACATGAAGAACTCCTATAACATGTCTGAGTGTCCTCATTCAAACCTACTTAAAAAAGTAAGGACTGATAGTAGTCCTCTGACTTTACCAAGCACAGTAGACTCTTGCAATCAACAGGCAGCAAACCTTTATAGAGAGATTGTCTGGGCAGCATTGCTGTCCTTCATTGCTTCTCACAACTGCCTTTCAACAGTATATCAACAAAAAAACATCTTTACACAAGAAAATGACAATGTTTACAAAAATGAAAAAGTTGAAAGGTATACCTGTAAACACATTTGTATATCTGTTTTTCAATGTTCTCTATACTCTGAAGTTTTTGTTTGTTTTCTTTTTTTTTTTTTTACTGATTAAATTAGAATCACAGGTGTTGGAAGGGACCTAAGAGATTACCAAGTCTAACACCCTTGCTAAAGCAGGTACCCTACAATAAGCCACACAAGGGAAGATACAGACAGGTTTTGGATATCTCCACAATCTCTCTGGAAAACGTGTTCCAGTGCTGTTACTCTTACCATAAAGAAGTTCTTCTGCGTGTTAGTACAGAACTTCCTGTATTCAGTTTTAGACCATTATTCTTTGTCCCATTCCTGCACACCACTGAGAAGAACCTGGTCTCATCCATTTACCTCCCACCTCCTTTCAGATATTTATAAATGTTCAGCAGATCACCTCTCAATCTTCTTTTCCCCAGGCTGAACAGACCACAGTTACTCAGCTTTTCTTCGTATGGGAGATGATCCAGGCCCTTAATCATCTTTGAGGCCTTCCCTCCACTAGACTCTTTCTAGGAGATCCCTGTCTGTTTCAAACTCGGGAGCCCAGAACTGGACAGAGTACACTAAATTTCACCTCACCAGGACAGAGTAAAAGAGGAGAATAACCTCTGTTGTCCTGTTGGCCACTCTCTTTTTAGTGCACCGCAGGATTACATTACAAAAGAACATTCTCTCCCTCCTACAGTTGGAGCAAGACAGCTATGCAGAATACTGTCACCCCTGGTCAGTTGCACTCACGTGATGTCAAAATGCCTGGTCTCTTGAAGGGATATCCACGAACATAGAGTCCAAAACCCTCAGCATGACAACATCCACGCAGAGTCATTGATCTGATCCACTCATCTTATTCCTACATCCCAGTCCTCTGTCTTTAACAGGCACAGTAGGCTCTTAATATTGCAAATGCATGCCTGCAGCAGGCAGCAAATCTTATTAGAGAGATTGTCCAGATCTGACTGGCTTCAGTGCCTTTCAGCAAGGAATCTATTAACACTAACACTCTTTGCATTCTACTGGTGGCGTTGGTGGATGGTTGGATCAAATTTGTGCAATTATCCTCTGCTGTGTCTTGAGCATTTTTACTCTTCATTTTCCTGCTCTTTCTGCTCCAAGCAGAGATGAGACTCCAGTCTTCCTCATCTTGTGTGCCAGCACAGAGCCAGCACATCACCTCAAGATTGAAATTTATTTTTTCCTTGCAGGGACTTAAGCCTGGTCTGTCACTCAGCATGTTAGTTCAGTCTTCATAAATTTCTTGTTTGAATTCCTGAATTCTACTCTGCCTGGTGATTCCTTAAACTGGCCACTTGCTCAAAAAATTTGTTGAGCTGAGCACATTTGTACCATGACACCACTGTCTGCCTTCATGCCCTAGAGTGACTTCCAGATTCTGGAGTTCCATGAAACCAAAGGTCTGGGCGGTTTTTTTGGTCCTCAAGAGATTTGTGTGCATTTCTTTGGAAAGGTGGTGACATCTCCGCCTGTTTCAGCCTTAGCACAGCCGTTGTGGTGTGGTGTGGTGTTTTTGCTTCAATAGAAGGCTGCTTCTTGTTACACTCAAAACAGAAGAAGGTGGGAAGGTGGCTCAACTTAGCCATTCCTAGCCTTCATGCTCCATCTGCCACATTATGCACTGGCTGATGCACCATGCCCCCTTTGCCTGCTCTGTTAATACTCCCTGTCACCTCTGTCACTTGCACTCCCTGGCGCTGCCTTTGTACGTGTGGGAGTGTTATGCTCCCATTCCTGGCCTCACCTGCTCTCATGAAATCTGCCAGTTCTTGGTGGATCTTTATGTTCTCCAGGATCATTTCAATTACCGGATCACTGCTGCTCATGGCAATTCCCTGGTCTGCTGCAGAATGCGTCCACATTGGAGCACTTTGGAGAAAGTAAGAGGAGCTAAAAGACAGCAGGAATGGAAGTAGATTTTTGCTCAGGGCAGCAGGCAGATTCTCTCCTTGCCTTTCACCACTCACCCCTTCCTTCTTCTAGTGCCCTTAAACAATAGGTATGAGGCTCTGGAACATGATGACAGGCTAAAGATGATGTGGATGACAGTTCATTGTCAGCAGAAGTCTGAATGTTTTAATCAAAGGGCAGTAATTCCTGACCAACTTGTAAAGCTTCTATGTGTCATGATTGCCTTGGTAGCTGAGGGAAGAGCTGTAGATGTTTTATATCTTTACTACAGTAAAGCTTTTGATGCTGCTCCCCATACAATTCTTATAGATGTACTGTCAATACTTGGGCTGGAAGGATACATTGAGGCAAATAGCAAGCAGTAATCAATGGGTAAGTCTACTTGGAGACCAGCAGCTAGCAGTGTACTTCAGGAGTCAATAACAAATTCTGTCATAGAATCATAGAATTGCTTAGGTTGGAACAGACCTTAAAGACCATTGAGTCCAGCCATGACCTAACCATACTACCCTAACTCTAATAACCCTCTGCTAAATCATGTCCCCGAGCACCACATCCAAATGCTTTTTAAACACATCCAGGGATGGTGACTCAACCACCTCCCTGGGGAGCCTATTCCAGTGCTTAACAACCCTTTCTCTAAAGAAGTGTTTCTTGATATCCAACATAAACTTACCCTGGTGCAACTTGAGGCCATTTCCCCTCATCCTGTCACCTGTTACCAGTGAGAAGAAACCAGTCCTGCTCTTGCTGTAAGCACCTTTCAGGTATTGGAAGAGAGCAATAAGGCCTCCCCTCAGCCTCCTTTTCCCCATACTAAACAGCACCAATTCCTTCAGTCTTCATTAATTATCACAATTACAATGAAGCTAAGTGTACTCTCAGGATTGCAGATGATATGACACTGGGAAGAGATGCTGTTTTTGCCAGAAACTAATGCTGTCAAATGCAGGAACCTCAACTGACAGGAGAAATGGGCTGACAGGAACCTCATGAAGTTCACTGAGAAATGCAAGATCTTGTCTGTATCTTAGGAGAAATAACATCAAAGCCCCAGTACTTACTATAGGCTGATGACTTGGAAAGCAGTCAGGCAGAAAAGATTTTTTAAGCTGGTTTACTAGTGGAAATCAGGCTGAACAGATAGATAATAATATTCGGACTCCATAAGGAAGAGTACTACAAGCATGGATTCCCCTCTCTTTATTTGCCACTAGCAAGACCACACAAAGAATACTGTTCAGTTCTCTGAGTTCCTTAGCACAATAGAGAGAGATGGAGCTACAGGAGAGTGCACAGGGGCCACAGAGAAGATTAAAGGGATAGGAGCAACCCTCTTAGGGGTGAAGGATAAGAAAGGTGAGACTTCAGCATGCAGAAGAGAATGTATGGAGAATTTCATCAGTACATATAAATATCTTAAGAAAGCTGCAAAGTGGATGGAGCCAAGGTATTCTCAGTGGCATCCAGTGACAGGTCACAGGGCAATGGCCTATGTATAGTATAACAGAGTATATAGTATAACAGAGGAGATTCCCTCTGAAAATCAGTTAACAGCACAGTACTGTGTGGTTGAAAGAGCTCTGGGGCACGTTGAAGTCTGCCTCCTTGGAAATATTAAAAGGCTTAGTATACATAGTCGTGGGCAACCTGCTCTAAATGACATTTCTAGAACAAGAGAGTTGGGAAGGCAGACCTCCAGAAGCCCCTTGCTTACTCGAGTATTCTGTAATTCTGTGATTATTAGCTCACAATCTTTCAATCCAGGGCTTTCTGGCTCGTTCAAATAGCTAATGAATTTTCAGTTTCTTTCCTACCACATAGCACTCCATATATTGAAGCTTATCTACTCTATGAAAAGAAAGGAAATCATTCCCTAATTGGCTCAGATGTTGATTAATTTACTTTTTCCTTCTTAAGTGTGTACTGTGGAGGAGGAGAAGACTCAGGCCATACTCAGTAACTCCTTGGAAAATTTTCTTCACAAACCTGTTCTTGTTAATAGAATCAAGCTGTCATTAACAATAGCAAATAATTATCTGCACACTCCCTTTACTTGTTTCTCTGCACCATTCACTTTCATATTCACTCATAGTTATAGAGTAGGAGAAACAGGATACCTGAAAAAAGAAAAAAATCACATGAAAATAAAAAGGGAAATTGCTTCAGCACAGAAGGAAAACAAAATGGTAAAGCTATTAATTCAGTGACATTTTAGAATCAGTTCAGCATAAGTAGCCAAAGTGTTCTTTAGCTTAACATCTTTCATTTGCTCTATTCTTAATTGTAATGATGTCTGCTTTAAATATTTGAGCAGATCATGGAATTTCATACTAGTTCTTTGTTTTCCTAGTTAGACCTAATGTCAAGCTATTACAGGTCTTACACTGTGCCATTTTCAGGTATCTTGCTCTTCATTCAGCTGAAATGAACTTACGTGAAGAAAGAAAAAAACATATATATTATGTATTATATATTATATATTATATATTATATATTATATATTATATATTATATATTATATATTAATTATATATTATATATTATATATTATACTATATTATATATTTACATATTCTTACCTTATAATCTTAAACTTGGACGTTACTCACTTAGAGAAACGCAGTTTTTTCCCCTTTGTACAGCAGTGATATTTTACTATTTTACGTCCATTATTCATCGAAAGGGAGATTACTCTTCTTCCTCGGATGCTGTTTATCTTCTATTTTGGAAAAGCAAATATTGAATTATCTTATGCAAAGGATAATTCTAAGAAAAAAACACAAACCCAAGGCAGCATGTATCACATCATGTTGAGGAAATAATTACAAGGCTGGAGGCAAGAATGCAAAGGAAAAGAGTGGATGGAGGCAAGTCTGTGCCTGAAGATGCAAACAAAAATCCTCCTTGCCTGCACCCCCAATCTCCTCTCTCCCCCAGGTTCTGCTGTACAACAAGTAGGAGGCCCTGGATATGGAAGGCCCATCTGTGGGTGGTAATAGACCACTCACATATCTTAACATAATAACAAAAGCGAACTAGGAAAAGCCTTCCCCCAACACCAAGAGTACTTAATTCAAGAAGAAGAGATGAGTATTGCTTGTAGGTTATTCCTCCCCATAGGGAACTGAACATCCAATATGCCAAGCAGATTCTCTTTTTAGAGAAATCTGCTGTCTTCCTGGTGTGTGGAACAGGGATGTCACCAGGAAAATACCTAGCCTTGTACAGCCATCAGACCACAACCTCGTTTCCATGGAAGGAAAGATGAAGCAGATACATGTGGGTCAAGGGCTATCAAACGGGATTTCAGAGCCTTGGGATGATGGTTAAAGGAATTGAATTCACAGATAATCTTTTCTTCTCTGCCTCCTGTATTGGGTAAGGATCCACCAATCAGAGGATCTTATCTTTAAATAACTGGCTTTGTGGCATGTGCCATCGACAAAACTTTATTTATTTATTTATTTATTTATTTACAAACAATTAGCCAGCATGGTACCAATTCTGTGAGCACAAGATGGGTTTTCCTTTCTCAAAGCGGGAAAAGGTTCCTTGGGGAAAAGCTAGTGAGGCTCACTGGGAAGGCTTTAAGTTAGGTGGGGTGGGGGGAATAGTGAGCCTTCCCATGACAAAGTGTGGGAAGGCATAAATCTATTAGAGGAACAGGGTGCTTACAAGAGCCTTGAAGGACCCACTGCCTTGTGAGGTGCTGGCAACTTCAGCACATACAAAACTCTATGATGATGAGGCAGTGACTGCTGGGGCAACAGAAAGCAATGGAGAAATTCAAGGGAAATATCTAGAGGAAACTGAGGAGTTATCCTTTAAGGAAATGACACAACCAGCTGCCTAGCTGCAGTGCTTCTACGTCAGTGCATGCAGGTCTGGAAACAGACAGGAGGAGCTGGAAGCTACCGTGCTGCTTGAAAACCACAGCATAGTTGTAATCACCAAAACCTGGTGGGCTGATTCCCAATACTAGAGCATGACTACTGATGGCTACAAGCATTTCAAATGGGAGAAGCAAAGAAAGAGGGGTGGGGTTGTTGCTATCTTCACCAGAAAAGGAATACAATATGAAAAGCTGTCCATAAAGTCATGAACAAGTCAAAAGCTGGTGGGTGACAGTTGGAGACCATGCAGCAAAGGGAGCCTTGTAACTGGTGCCTACTAGAGATCACCAGATCAGTCACAGCTTGTCGATGAGACTTTCTACCATCAGCTACAGGAGGTACAATTGCAAGTGTTCATCATGCTCGGGGACTTCAGTCATCTGGACATTACTGGGAAAGTAGTGCAACAAGCTGTAGGCAATCCAGGAGGCTCCTGGAATGCACAGAGAATAACTTGTAATTGATGCCCTGTCCCTTGAGACTTTCAAGGTGAGGCTGGATATGCTCTGGGCAATCTGAGCTGGCTTGGTATCACTGTTCATTGCAGGAGAGTTGGACTAGAGAGCCTTCAGAGATCCCTTCCAACTCTAAGGATTCTATGATTCTACAATTATATGAAAACACTAAACTTCAAATTGCACTCCAATTACTTGCAGAACTCCTGTGCTGCTGGATAAAGTGTGCCAACTACATTTTTGTTTGGAGATTAATATGATAACCTGATATCATTATTCTGCCTGTAGGATGAGGTCTTGTAAGAAAAACAAATAAATATCTGAAAGATATATGTGATGAGATGACCAATATTACCAAAGAAATGTGCTTCTTATCAAGCACAAAAATATAGCATTTGCTTTTAGTGAAAAGGCCTAGGGGAAAAACTGGCTACTATACATGGTTAAATGGAAGCTGTGTAAGGGCTTCTCGTTTCTTTACGACAATTGTTTAAATCCTTTCTTGCATCCTTGTAAATCTATTTAAAGGTCATGAGGCCAAACAGAAGATAATTATATATTCATGCAGAGACAGAAATGTGTGGCATCTATTACTGATTCAGAGGAAGGGGAAAATGGACTTAATTAGCTTCCCTCAGGGCCTGTAAAAGTCTCATAGGATAGGTGGCTGTCAGAAAAATGCGGTTTGGAAAACAATATAAGGTCTTCCTGGTTATTGCATGATTCAGCAACGAAAGCTATGCAATGATTTTTCTGATTGAATCATAGCTGTTAGGAGAATCAGTGTGGCTGTGGAGGTGTCAGTGTTTTACAGACTGGTTCCGTGGCTGTAGTGGTGGAGGGACCTGTGGATCTGTGCCCCAGACAAGGCAAACAGGGAAAAAACGGGAAAAAAGGTGGAGAAATGGGCCTAAAAACAAAACAGTGTCAACAATCCAAAGAGAAACAAACTACTTTACTAAATAAGATACTGGAATGCAAGATAACACACTGTAATACAATATGCCACAGTATAATTAGAATTGAACCTAATAAATCAAATATAACAAGAGAGTGTCCAAAAACCAAAGGCATTATTCTAATGCTGAGAGGCAAGATGATATGAGGAGCTCACACCTTGCCAAGATCAAGAGGGAAAAGGGCAGGTCTCAAGACCTTGCCAGGGCTTTTATCCCCTCTCTGAATGCAATGTCCTCTGATGCATGTAATTCTTCTTTTCTTCAGGTACCCAGATCTGGAGCATTAATTCTTTAACTCCCAGTGCACCACATGATCTTATGATGTGGAATACAGATAACCAAAAATCATAAAACCATGACACAAAGGAAGAGCACTTGCAAACTGGCATAAACCATGTGAAGGCTTTTCTGCTCACTTAGGACACAGTTCTTGCAGTATTCAAGGCTCTGTCAATTCAAAACACCCCACAGTTTTCATTTTCTGTACTTGTTAAAGACAGTAGAGTTTTGGAAATTTTTCATGCATCAATATATTCCTTACTAGCAGATTTTCTTTCGAAAAATTGACATACATGAAAGTAATCTAAATTAGACAGGAAAAACATAGAGAAAGAGAAGGGAGTTTCCTGCTGGTTCATTTGCACATTTATACTGTAATAGTCAAGGAAGAAAATTCCTCCTTTTTAAAAATTCCATTCTTTAAATTTATTCTATTATTCTCAGTAGCATATATAATTGCGAGGAAGTAAATACACAGGTAGAGGTGCAAACCTAACAAGCTCATTTGAGCATAAGACTCCGAGTGCAGCACTGTGTGAAAATAAACATAAACTACCATGAACAAGTCTGCTTGATTGTTAGCAATTCAGAGAACAACTATTCTATTTATTCTGGAGTAGTTTTTTAGTAACGCTCAGAGTGAAGAAATATATCTTCACTACTCTCAAATGTTTTCAAAATGTTAACTATGTTTTTCTCACCCACTTTTACTGCAGAATATCTAACTTCTGTTAATTAGGACAAAATAAAATGTCATGTTTTATAATACTACACAATTAATTTAAAATTTAAACAAGAAAAAGATAGAAAGATAGAAAACAGAAGCATCATCATCTGAGTCTCCATTAAAAAAAAAAAAGTTTTTTTCCATTGAGCTGTTTACTCGATTAGTCAACTTTTATTTTAAAACACAGTTTTTAAAAGTGTTTTATGCCTTCTTACAAAAATGAATTTGCATTTTAGTCAATATTTCTCTTTCTAAAAGAGAAGAAATAGTGATGTTCCACAGCAACTTCATAACAATTCCAATTACTAAGAATAATGTAATTCAGAAATAGTCATAGAGTCATTGAATCATCAAGGTTGGAAAAGACCTCCAAGATCCTCCAGTGCAAGCATCAACTTATTACCAGTGCTTCCAACTAAACCATGTCCCTCAGTACAACAATTTTTAGAACATCTCCACAGTTGGTGACTCCACTACCTCCCTGGGTGGCCCATTCCAGCCCCTGACCACTCAGAAAAGCAGTATTTCCTATTATCCAACTTGAATCTCCTCTAGCACAACTGGAAGCCATTCTCTCTTGTTCTGTTGCTCATTATGTGGAAAAAGAGGCCAACCCTCACTCCATCACAGCCTTCCTTCAGGTAGCTGTTGAGAGCAATAAAGTCTCCCCTCTGAGCCTTCTATTTTTCAGACTGAACTATCCCAGTTCCAACTCTTCATGACCTGTTCTTCAGAACCCTCATCAGCTTTGTTGACCTTCTCTGAACATGCTCTGGGGCCTCACTGTCTTTCCTGTAGTGAGGGCCCCAAAATGAACACAGTTCTTTAGTTGCATCCTCACCAGGGCTGAGTACAGAGGGATGGTCATTTTCTGCTGCTGCTGGCAACATTATCTCTGATACAAGCCTGGATGCCATTGGCTTTCTTGGCCACCTGGGCACACCATTGGCTCACATTCAGCCAAGCGTCGACCATCATCCATCACTCCCAGGTCCATTTCCTCTGCACTGTATACCAGCCATCTTTCCCCAAGCCTGTAGCATTGCCTGCAGCTGTTGTGGCCAAAGTGTTGCAGCTCCCTTGATGTCTCTAACATTTCAAGAGCACAGTTGGAGTGTTGCTAAAAGCAGAAAACTTGTACAAGCTCCTATCAAAAGGAAGAAATTCACTTACAGATATGAAACAATACTGATAAAAGCAAGGGCTCATCAGTGGAATGGCTGTTTAGTCTCTCTGTCTCAAAGTACCTATTTCAGACAGCAAATTCCAGACTCTTTAATTCCATTTTTGAAAGTAGACAGCTATTTTAACTAACAGTTATTTATCTTCCCAAAGTAGTCAAGGAAACATAGAGATTTTGTACTTTGGAATTTAAGCAGGCTAGAAAATGGAATAATGCTTATTTAACTCTGATCAAATATCTTAATAGCACTCTGGGATCTGATAGACTACACAAAAAGTAACTTTACTTAGTAAGTTTTTATCAATGAGAATTCATTCAGTGTGCTATTTCACTGCATCTTGTAAACAAGAAAAGAACATTGAATTAGGTTTCTTGAAACTCTAATTGGGAAATAGAATATTATATTATGCATTGGTTTATGATGTAGATGTAAAAGATTCAAGAATAAATCATAAAAATGGAAATGCAGATGTTTGACATGAGGAAAACAGTCTTATAAAGGTGGACATAATGTAAATGGGCTCAGAGTAATAAGGACTAGTGCTGCTCTTAAATTTCATCACCTATTACATTCAGTAGGCCTTTAGTTTTCACCTTTTCATAGTAACATCATACGATTTCATAGTGTAATTATAAAATTTTTCATTCTATGTGCACATTGTGTAATCACTTTCATAACAAGAAGCTCAATTAAAAAAAGATACAAGAATACAAAATTGGGTTTGCTTTCTCTTGCACTAAGGTACCAGATGTTGTCAACAGTTACAAATTCTCAAAAGAAATTAACACTAGAAGAGTAGGCATAAGACAAACTATTTATTTTTCATTTGAACCTAGTAAAAGAATGACTACTATGAGAAGCCTTAATTTCTGCTTTACCTTGAAAATATCAATTTACATAATTTTTCAAAATGACAACACATTTTTCCAAACATCTTTTGAAAATGTCTCCTCTTATTTTTACATCCCAGTCTTACAGCTGTCATCTTCAGAGAACCGCTTTCTTTGGTGAAGTTAAATGGAAGTGTAATACTAGAATAACATTTCCATTCTGTTCTCTGTCTTCAACAGACCAACGTAGCTATTGCATTTGTGACTAAGATTCCCATTTCTGTTGCATTTTTGTAACTATGGTCCCATGCTGACAATCTGAGCTATGCTTGAAATATTGTCTTCTCATCATGGTAGTACTGTACATCAGCTCTACAGTGGAATACATAAATATATGCAGCAAATGGTTCTCATGTCTGAATGTATCACATCTGGTGTAACAGACGATGTCAAGGACAACTAAATAGTCTCAGTTTTTATGATCATATTTCCAACCATTGAAGATGCTTTTCTTTTTAATTTAGAAACATCATTACAGAAAAATAAAGGGCAATGAACACTACTTCTTACTAGTGATGCAATTAATAACAAAACAGTTTGAGTATAACTCTATCTAAAATTCCTGGCCTGTTTTGGCTCATGAAACAGTTGTTCACTTAGGCAAAAATTTTGTTTTGCTTAGAATGAAGGTTAGCAATCAATTAATTTCTTTTCATTTTTGCAAATGAGAATATTTCAAATTAGAGCCAAATATCTGTAATAGTATATCAATAGCACCCTGAACTGACAGAAAATTACCAAGATCTGTTCAACTTATGCATGACTCACTATTCCAATGCTATATCACTGAACAATATCAGTGTGACAAAGGTGACTGAAATATAAGACACTAAAATTTTGAAGTAAATACATTTTTTATTAGTAATAATAACAATCCAGTTACTATGAGCTTGTTTAACATGATTTAACTAATATATTTCATTGATTCTGTTTATTCATAAGTACTACTTCAGTTTGCATTACTGCTTCTGCTTGTATAATGTTAAAACATTTACATGACCCTGGATCTTTCTCATCTGCAGCATGAAATGCATTTTCTAAAGCTATCAAAATAATAGCAGCTTTTCCAGTTTTATTTAGCAATGCATTAGTTTTAAAAACAAAGTCAAGAGATGGCTTTTGTTTTCTGCTGTTCACTTGAGTCTGATGCAAACTGCCTCTCTCTTTTTCACAAATTCAGCAAAACAGAAATCATAGACTATGGAGATGACTGCTGTCTAGATAAGACATTAAGCTATGTGCAAACATCTACACATATGTAAATACTTGCACCAATTTTGAAAATGCCATATGCCTTTAACAGCAGTTAACACATGCATTTTTGTTATTCTTGTATACTGAAGCAGCATGCAAAGCTCTGAAAATTCCATGATTGTATGTGAAGGGAAGCTAGCAGATAATGGCCGTTCTTTAAGAAAAATGTGTTGGAAAAGAATCCATTCCTTTCATGTTTTAAGAGTCAGAGCTGCACAGTTTTAAAACTGTTCTGCAGTTCTGCATCAGCTGATAGGCTGATAATTGATTAAAATGCTCTGAAATAACTGCAAGGTTTCCGGCTTAATTTTTTACTTCAGATCACTTAGTCTTTATTGATGCTTCTGTATTGCCAAAGCCTCACAATTCCCCAGCAAAGAAAAAGAAAAAATTATTTCCCCTCTAGGCTCCAACCAGAAGAGAACATCAATGCCTCAGTCTCTTTTCTCGTATGCTTGGATATTTGCCATAACTTCCCTGGCTGAATCAATGTTCTTTAAACAGCAAAATTGATTCTCTGATTTCAGTGGCATTGTTTTATCTCTCCAACACACAAAGGTACTCAGATCTTTATTCCTTGTTTTGATTTTCTTTTTTTTTTTTTTTTGGTTTTTTTTTTAAGCTCATAAAATATCCAATGTGAGAGGTTCTCTCCATGTATTTTGTCCACATAAACATATAAAATCTCATAGAAGGAACGTCTTTCACTAAGCATTATGAATGCAAACTAATTATTTTTATTATTCATATGTGGAAGTTAACTAGTTTAGCAGCAGCTGTAGCTACACATTTGCAGATACAGATGTGTACTGGAGCAGTGCTGTCTATTAACCATGCCATAGGTTATTTTTCTCCTGAATACACCTGAAACCTCCTAGAGTATCTGTGCATATTCCATAGGGGTTACACATTGTCACTCGTGTTTGATAATTATGTTAACAATGTATGCATATTCATCACTTTTACACAAGAGTTCTGATAAAATTAATGTGTTATTCTGGTGGCATTTTCTTAATATAATTTTTTTTTAATTATTATATGAACCCAAATTTAGCTTTTGAGGTGCTGCCATTCACAATCAGAATAGCAAAATCCAAACACATGTCAGGTTGCCAACAAGGATAGGAGTCATCTTTCACCTTTCTGCACTGGCAGACCCCACTGCTAAGGAAGACCACACAATCAAGAAAAAGATTTAGGTTTTTCAAACAGCTGAAATAGCTTACGAAACTTAACCAGAACCTTTTCTCCTTTGACATTAAATGTGGTAGAGAAAATAACAGCTATGCAGTAGTCATGTATTTCAAGGTTTGAGCCACTGACTTTCTTGGAGGAAATAAATGACTAAAATCATGCAGTCAAGTAAAAATATTAGAACAGTTAAAATGAGTTTCTAAATTCTGAAGTTGGTTTGACATAGAAGAGATTCTCATCATTTCACTGATTTTTGTTAATGAATACAAGAAGTGTATATAGGGTAGGGGAATTTGTCATCATTTGTTGGACAGATCAAATATCAGCTGTATTTATGTATAAGGATTTCAACAGAATAAAGAAATTGTTTATTTAAATTTCTGGCTGTCTATCAGCCTTTTTTGCTCTTGTAAACATGACAAAAAATGATGGGAAGCATCCAAAAATTTAAATGTTTTGAATACTGGTACAAATCTGTCATTTGTGAAGCAGTCAGAAGATTAAGGTGAAGAGACCTCTTCTTCTGCCTCCCTGTTTGATTTCAGAGTAAACACCTTTTTTTTTTTTTTTTTTTAAAAACACAGTGATGGCACACTTCCCCTCCATTTTTCAATATCAATGAAGTGTATAACATCTGCAGTTATTTAGTTATATTCAACTGTCTTGGAGATGCAGATATCCCTTACCAGGAGATTCTATCTGCATCACATTCCACAAACACAGGAAAGGGGAAAACTGTATGTTCCTATATATTCTACATGGTAAACCTTAAATGTTTTTGGGTTTAGTTTTCAAAGCAATCACTTTTATTCTGATGTAATGTTGCCACTTCAAATTTGCTGCAAATTTAATATTTACATGAATCTGAGAATCAAGGAACGCATAATGAGGCAAAAAGTTTATTACTAGATAACTACCTCTGTAAACTGTGTACTTGTGAAGGACATTTTCTTAAGAAAATATTCTGAAATGAAGTTCAAAGGACCTTGGAAAGCTGTAATGCTGAATGAGATCTACTGATGGCATATTTGGCATGCTTTGCCATAGAAAGACACAAAAAGACTAGCCAGGCTTAATTTGCACATGTGGAAAAGTCTTACCATAATCTGTATGAGCACTATTGCAATCACTACAAGAACAGTAGATGCATTTCTGAGTTTTGACTACTGAAATATCACAGGAATTAAAAAATGAGAAAATTCACACATAAAACAGTGAAAGTGTTTCCTCTTACATGCTAACTGAACAACAGTTGAACTGTTGAACAACTGAACAGAATAATCCACTGGAGAAAAAAAAAAGGTTATTGGTATATATATCATTTAGATTATCATATATTTTAGAACTGCCGTGAAAAATTAATCAAAGTGAAATAGAGATGTAAAGAGAAAAAAATAGTCATGAAGACACAGGTAGTAAGGAAATTCCCAGTGCTATGAGCATGAAGTGAACACAATTAAGAAAAGAATGGCTTATCTGTTCCTAATCACACATAAACACAGAATTTGGTCAGCTGGAATTCATTATCCCTTTTCTAAGAACCTCAAAGACAGATGTTTGTATGTGAATTAAGTAGCCAAGTTTCCCATTGAAGAAAGATATAGACATCCTTGGAGTATGATTCTTCTTAGTCTTATTTATTTAATAATAGGTGAGATTAATAATTTTCAATAAATGACTATGTTAGAAGTATCTACAGCAAGTAGCTCAGTTAGAAAGCCCAACTGCTGAACTGCTGTTTTTGAACATAAGACTAAACTCATTCAAGATTTAATGGAGATATTTATTTAAATATCATTAAAATTTATTTGGAAAATATCAGTGAAATATTTCATATATAGCTTTGATAAATTTTAGTTTCATTTAAGTTTTATTTCATCCTTTTCCTTCTCGGACAAAATTTATCCCCTCTTATGCCCACTTCATATTTAGAAATAAGGCTCTCCTGGGAAGGGATAATATTTAAAACACTTTCTTCTACCTTCAGTCTTGGGTGTGGCAAAAATGCCAATTTATACATCGTGATTTACTTACAACACATAGTACAAGAAAATGTAAGCTAGAGACAAAAATAGATTAAAAAATATCTTGGTATAGCACACAGAATCTTAGCTCAAAGAAAAGTAACAGGATACATGTACATGAAAAGCACTTCACAGTACACACTAGGCATTAATATGTATGCATTTTAAGAAGTGCTGGAAGGTCTTAGAATATGAAGGCTTGTATCTTACTTTAAATATACGTATATTACCCAAAATTTATTGGGTATTTTGCATCTCATGTGTGTTAGTAACTTAAAATCTGAACATTTATCAGCAAACGAACTGTTTGATTGTTCTGTCATTTTTATCCTAATTGTTTTTTTTAATCTTTATGTGGTTGTCATCTCTACTGCTAAACATTTGGATAGCGATTCATAACACACTCATACAGGCTACCATTCCTGTCCAATGGGGAAATTCTCCTTTGTGTATGTACAGGATATTGGAAGTAATGGGGGTAACAGTGGTAGCACTGGATGATTTCTCCAAAATTGCAGTAATTCTGGAATTAGTGGAACTTGTAATGTTTTTGCAACACTATGTGTTATAAAACTGAGGTTTATGATAATAAACCTTTATAAAAATAAACCTCAGTCTGAGGTGTAACGTTCCTCATACTGACTCCAGACATGCAGAGAAGGAACTCATTGTCTAAGCAAACAACAGAATTTTAGTCTTCTGTGCTTCCCAGTGCTTTCATCAGTTGTGAAAATGCGTTTGTTAAATAAATAAATTAAAAAAAAAAAGAAAGTTTTATATGAAGTCTTTTCTTCAAAATGCTATTTTTTTTTATTTTTTTTCCTTTTTCTATGTTGACATTAATATGGAATAGTCAGTTTTGGTTTATTTTAGTTTAGATTCCAAAGGCAAAGTCACTTAGCAGTCCTGGAACCTCTGCCAAACCGTAAATATTTCATTTCCTGATAGAAACATATCTGTATATTTTACGCACACTGCAGTTAATAACGATATGACGAAAAAAGCAATTTAAACCAATCGTGCTCCATTCTCAAAATTCCGTAGTATTACTTTTGATTTACCACTTCATCAAAATAAATCAAATCACAAATCTTAAGATCCAACTAGATATATTAATGCCAGAATCTTTTATATATATATATACACACACACACACAGCTTATGAAAGTGACAAGTAAATCACCATATTCTCACTTTTATCAAAGAAATTGGAACAAAACAAAACTCCTAGTTAGCTTCCCTTGGAGAGTTTACAGTCCTATTTGATGTAGGTTGAAAGTATGCACATGAGTTACTAAAGCAAAGTTGTAACTGTAAGGTCTCTATGATTTCATCATCCTCAGCACAAGCTATAGTTTTAATAACTCTGTTATAAATATAGCTCTTTCTCCAGTGTATCTCACTTAAGTATTGAGATACTGTGTATAGCAACTGCTTTTTCTCATTGTTTAAAAGTCATTCATTGATCATAACTGTTGGTTAAATATCTGTTACATATATAGGAAAAAATAGTACTGCCAAACAAAATTGGTGCTGTCTGAATTTGATACACTTTTTTTACATTTCTGAAATATATTCATCTGAATGATGATCCCATCCAAGCTCAGCACCCTGAGTGATGCTTATTGTCAGAGATAAATGTTTTTAGGGAAGAGTCCAATTAATACCCACAGGACAAATACAAGGGCTACTCTAAAGTAAAGCCTCCTATTTTGTTATGCTAGCCCATGACATTAGAGATAGTTGTAGATGGTATGGCAGCAGAGGAGGAACCTTCCTGCTAATATTCTACTACATTCTCTTTCTCTGTAACAGATGGCAGCAGAAGTCTGAAAAAATGATGTCTGACACAGAAGTGCATGTGAAGCAGAGAGCGTTTAACTGAATATCTCCATATAGAAAAAAATTACATCCATTGCCATTCATCAACACTTGCTGGATGCTAATCAAACAGTGTATGTGAGCGCAGTGAGGTGGTGGGTAGTGTTTCAGCAGTGGCAATAGTGATGTGAAAGACAAGCAATATTCTGCATAGCCATGCACATCTGTCACACTACAAGAGTATCTTGATCAGTTCATCCATTCAAATCAGCAGACAACAATCATAAAACTGAGCACAGAGTCGAATATCAGCTTCAGCGCATTGGAAGCAGTGATGGCAATGTTGGAATATCACAGTTTGAACAAAATGGTTCCATGAATACTCACACAAAATGAACCCTAGTTGCAAGTCTGTCAGGACCTATTGACCAAACGTAAGGATGAAAGTAACAGTTTCCTAGACAGTTTCACACTGTTATCAGTGACAAACCATCAAATCAGACCAAAGTGGAGCTAACTAATACTCAAACTGCCAGAGTCAAGGAAGACAACCCATTTCTTGCAACACAGTAACACCAGGCCCCATGTTGATTTGAAGACTATTGAGCACATTGGTGATTTCGTCTGGACTGTCCTACATCACCCACCATACAGTCAGTATTTGGCTCCTTCTGAGTTGCATCTGTTTGGGCTGATGAAGAAAAGACTGTGTCAGCAACTTTTTCCTTGAAATAATGCCAGCAGAGCAGCTGTGAAACCGTCAGCCATTTCCACTGGTGCAGATTTTTGAGTATGACATGGAGGCTCTTGTTCAAATCTGGTGAAAATGCATGGATAATGATGATTAAATGTTGAAAAATAGCTGAGAATTCGCTCTATCAATTGGAGTTATTGTGCTCTCTCTGTCTACAGTAGTTTGCTGGGAAACCAATAGGAGGCATTAATTTTAAAGTGATCTACATATCTTAAGACAGGATAAGTTGTGCCTTCTTGTGATAAGGAGAGCTTCTGCGTCAAGAGCAATGCAAAAATATGGAGTTCTGGGCAATCACAATGCCCAATGTGGTGTATCTTGGTCTAACTGTGAGCATATTCAATCATTAAATCCTCTGTGATCTAGAAACTCCCTACTTAGTTATCTGCGGTGATAATGGACCAGCTTGAAAAGTAAAGGGTCTGAGACACAGTGATTGACAGAATTCCTAATTATTTACACAGTTAAGCATCTGACTAACTTTTACAGTTTTCAGGTGGGAATATCAGACCTTTTGGGATACATCCCCGATCACCTTCAGCTGATAATCAACAACCAGCATGGTTAATTTGGTTGTTGTGGACACTCCAGTCATAAAGATTGTCCTGTATATAAGTATAAAATTATTTTAAATAACAGGTGCTGTCCCCAGAGATGCAAATATGATCATTTTGGATAGTCTTTTGTAGATAACTGAGATAGTGAAAATATATTTTGTATGTAATTTAAAATAATTTAGAGCACTGGGTCACAGAAATGCAGACTGATTGCGGCAATTCAGCAGAATATTGTTAAAGGAGTCTCACTTGACCCAAATGGAGTTACTGTTGCAAAGTTCCTTGTCTAACATCTAGTACTAGTTCCTTGTCTGGCTAATAACCTACCTCAAGAAGTTTAACTCTATACATAAAAGTAACCTAATGTCAAGACCACAGGTTTTAAGCGCTGTTTAGGTGAATTATATGGCCAGTAGATGTAAAATCAGAGCATATCAAGATCACTATTTGAGTTTAAGATTTATGGAAACAACAACAACCATTACAAAGCCTATAACAAAGGAAATAGGAAGGCCAGGAATTCTCTAAAAGAAGCCTTCTTAAATTAAACCATCTATCTTGGATGGTACTATTTGACACACACCAATCTAGAAAGCTTATATATCATTATGAAAATGAACTGCAATACTGCTTTCCCTTAAGGAAGGGTAAATAACACATTTATGAGAGCTGAACTCCAAGTAACAGAGATCAGTTACCATAAAATCTTGTCTAAATCCTGTGTCTGTGCATTAGAAGATCTCTAGTAGTCTCCAGGGGCTGTATGCAATTTATGCAGAGCACTATATTATAAGGACCTATACCTTAGTGAATCCAAATCTAGATTGCCAAATCTTTTCTGCAGTTAAATCATCAAGTGAAGGAAGCTTTAGAAGAATCTAAGTAAACATGCAAATTTCAGAGCACTCAGAATGTCTGACCTTTAAAAAGAAAGGAGTTCTCAATCATACAAAAGGAGAGCTAATGCCTTATATAATTCTGGATGATCATTAATAGAAAGGCAGTGGCATGTATCTCAAGAGTAGAGCAGCACAATAAAGAAAAACTGCTACTGAAAGTTTTGGGCTTGTATGTCTCAGTAACCCTTGGAAACTGACTTCCTACATTAAGATCTGACTCATAACATATCTCATACTTTAAAGGAAAATGCAAGAGAACTACCTCAGAGAATGACTTTTGTTTGATATTTTATGTAATATGATCTGCTCTTTTCTTTATGGACTATGGGGCATTGCAAGTAGCATAAGTATTTGCTTAGAACTGTCATCAACATCTTCCTTCTCCCAGAAGCAGATGTTTTCATGTGGAGAATATATCAGAGAAATTTAACAAATGAAGAAGTGAAGAAAGGTTATCCATTAGAAATAATTTCCAAAAAATCTTCATCTTAAAGGCATGACTTCTGATTATTTGGTAAAGTGAACAAAAAAGAGAGATTAAACAGTTATCACACTGAGATAACACAAGCACATGTTTAGAAAGAAGACTAATATACATTAAAGAACACCTCTAATGAAGAATGTAAAACTCTGCAATGCATCTGCACTTTTTCTTTTGCCTCTGTTATCACATATACGGTGTGCTTCTACTAGTTCTCTTTTTTTAATCTTCTCACATTTCTGACAAGCAGAATCAAACTCTATAACCCACTCAAGGTTATATTGCAGATATGTCTATTATGGTGTTGGGTGCAAGGGGGATATCTCCTAACTCACACCAAGGAAAGCGATGACTACACATTTATAGGCATAGCGTATACATATTCATCACAATTCCAAGAAATTGGTTACATATACATTGTATGTCCCTTCCTCCCCCCTGCTCCCTCCCCTTATTGAGCATGCACCCTAGAATGTGGGAGGGTCTCTGAGCCCTTCTGGTTGCCATTGGATGAAGGCTATTGCAAAACTTTTAGGGGGTTGCATTGTGTCACAACAGCAGCTCTGCTTCCTTATCTTCACAGGACCACCCATTGAATTGCCAACAACAATTCTGCTTATCTTCACTGAACTCACTCAGCCTCCTTATCTTCCTTGTCTTAAAGGACCTTGCATTCCTAAGTTTTCTGTGTTCCTCCCTAAAGTTCATACAAGCTATGAAGCCTAGATTAACAAAGTTTCCTTGATTCATTTCTGAATAAAAGCAAGGTATGTATGAGCAGAAATCATGTGTAGAATATATCATACTGTACTACAGTACCTGAAAAAAGTGCATAGACTCATATGTTGGAAAAGACCTACAAGATCATCTAGTCCAGCCATCCACCCATTACCATAGCTACCACAAGCTACTAAAACATATCTTGTACATCATGTAGCATGACATGGACAAGGAACACAACTGCTTTCAGAATTTTAGAAAAGCTGAATTTACTGCAGCAAAGATGAATGATGTCCACAAAAATTTAACACTAGTTAAATATAATCTTAGTTAACTATCTTGAATTATTATTCAATTAAGATGCCATTGTCACAGAAAAGTATCCAAAAAAAATCTAGAATACTAAGAAGGAAAATATTTAGATGTACTCAAGACAGGGATGCCTAGATTTAAGCAACACAGAAAAGTTAAAGAAAAGACTAAGAGAATCTTAAATTTAATTTCAAAACAATGTACTGCGGAACCTGTTGCCAAAACATTCCTGTAAACTAATGAACATTCTGGAAAATAAACAGAAGATGAGCGTGTATCTTGGAAAACACAACAGACAGAAACAGCAAGTGGTCTGTCTTGCACTGTTAGGAAAAACTTAGAAAGAGAGAGAAAATTGCTCTCAGCCTATTCCTATAGTTTTAATTGGTCTCCTAATAAACATTCTACAGACAATACTGATTATGCTTGAAAGTGCCAAATGTCTTTATTACTGCATTTGTTCTACTGGTCTGTATATGGTTAAGATTATATTTTTTTTGTTGATCACCTTGTTATCACTATGTGACATTCAATGAGAAATTGTGAATCTTAGAACTCGGTTCCTACTTCCAGTGCTTTTTAAAATGTAGTTTGAGATTTTTTTCCTAAAAAAAAAAAAAAAAAAATCCTTCAGATCCCATGCAGGTTGTTAGCCCTTAGTGCTTCAGATATACTTCTATCTATCTACTGATAACTAGTGATATCAGCAGTTTAGTAAACATGATTCATTCTTATGATCTTGTTTTTTCTCCTATTATCCTGAATCTGTAAAACTTTATGTATAAATATTGCATCCTAGGATATTTGCTTTTATGCATGCAGTCAGTTTATTATTTTGCATTATAGGTAGATAATTGCTTCTATCACCATACTATGGTACTCGCATTGACAGCTCTTACTTGGAATATATATTTAGATTTGATGATTTGAGAGATTAGACGCTTTAAAACCTTGAAAGACTTAAGTCCCTCTCATGATAATTGAAGATCTTAGTTAATGTTACTTTTTTAAGTACTTAGGGAATCTGAGACAAAGCCCTTAAATTTATCAGGGTTTAATCTGTACCTCTCTGGGTATTTTATGTTGCCTATTTTAATCACTGACTGTCAAATGTGGTGATTAATGTTCATGTACCTTTAAGTTTCTGTTACACCACTTAGGAAACTAGCAGTTGACAAGATGCATGAAAGTTAAGCTATGCAATATATACTTAATGATTTTCTTAGAAAGAAACTATACATGAATGGAAGTACCAGGCACTAACTCTGAATGAGAAATACTTTTAATTAACAAGATTTAAAGTGTAAATGACAGCTGATAGGAAGAACTTTTGTTGTTCCTTAAGAAAGTTCTGAGGAAAAGACCATAAGTAAATAAGTGTATGGACTGGCATTTTAAAGTTACAGACAAACATTTAGATAACCAAAATCAAAGCCCTTATTTTGAAACTCAATGTAAATACTTTAAGACATAAACAACACTAAAATCCTTACAAAAGAAAAAACTTAGTTACAAAGGAAAATACATTTTTTTTTTTTTAAAGACAACTCTTTCCAAAATCATTATTGCAAACTGATAAGCAGATGAAATGGGAACTATGTTTTAAAATTGTTGATAAAGTACAAAACGTCATCATGTATCAATCACTATCGCAGGCTTCTTTAAATTATGAAGGTTTAGTTACGTAATTCTCAAAATTCAAAAGTATTATTTTTATAGTGTGTATAGTCAATGAATGCACAGATGTTATAGTTATGAAATATACCAAAGAGTTTGAATATACAGTTATTATATTAAAATCAAATAGATAGAATACTTACCCATATCCTGGGATTGCTATGAAAAATCCTGAGGAGGGGATCTCCATAAGAGACCCTTCCCCACTAGCTATCAGTTCTTAAATGGGTCTAGGAGAGGTGGAGCCAGGCTCCACGCCTTCCAGCAGCACAGGTGAATAGCCTTCACCTGTGCTCCCATGGCTGACTCATTGCTTGCCTCAGGTGATCAATCAGAGGTTCAGACCCTGATTCAGCAGTTCCCATACATAGTGAAATGTGGAAACTAGGTGAAACACTGAAGTAAATTAATAAAATTATGTTTCACTTGCATGACTTTGTACAACTGATCTTGCAACTCCTGATGAAACTGTTCTTTCTCCTTATTCAGACAGTGAGGTTCATTGCCCATTTCCTTTTAAAGGCTTATTTGAACTAAATTTTCACTCTATCTGCAAAACTCCTAAAGTAAATTAAGTGTAATATGTGCACTTTTAGGCAGCTCTCTCAATTACATACACCTGTGCTGGATGAATTATCTTACCTAATTTCTAGAAACAATAAATGGCCCACAAGTGTTCTCCATTAATTAAAACACTATCAGGTTTTTCAAATGCACTTTTAACGTATTCTGTTTACAGCAAACTTAAGGCCAGCTATTGTTGATGGGCCTCTGTGTATTAATTTGCTTACTAAGTTCACTGTCCCTTCCTGCAAACTACTGCTACAATTATTTATTGTTTGAAGGACCTCGTTTATTTTTTTAGCTTCTGAGACAGCCATATAAACACAACCAAATTGTATAACTGCAATATTTCTTAATTTAAATGAAAGGTTGCTGCTTCTTCTGTTTAATTTTTCTTATGAAGCCAAATTGGACTTCTCTTTAAAAACTTTTCACATCATACTATCTAGAAAATAATTTCCTTGCATAATAGTTTATAGGTATTGCAGAATATAATTCTTGTAAAAGTTAGCAAAGCACATTTAAATCATACTTACATTCTCGTGACCTTTCAAGTACAATGATGCATAAGAGTTTTGCAGATTAACTACTTCATTCTATGCTCCCTAAAAACTTTCTGCTTTAAAAATCACCTTATCACCCCTCAATTATTTTATTAGTGATTCAATTGAACTTTTTAGATGGATCAATTTCTTAAAAGTCATACTGGTAAGTATGGCCTTTTAAATTATTTATAGAGAATTTCTGTGATAATACCTTGCTTGGTAAGCCTCTGATGTAAGTACACAGAATTATTCACAGAAATTAAGTCACTGAGCTTATTTTTTTTTTTTTTTTTAAACTTTTCAAATCTAGCTTCACTATAAGGTCATGTCAGGAATAAATTTAGAATTTTATGCAGAAATATTTTTCATTGCCTCACTGTTTCAAATAGATAGAAAATTCTTTCATTACTACCCCACTCCTAATTAATAATTCAAATGCAGACAATTGTGCAATATGAAAAATATTTGCTAGATGTTTCTATATTCAATATTTCTATATTTTTATGAAAATCTGCATCAAATTATGGAAATAATAACATAATAATAACATTAATAAAGTCAATTTAAGAGTACATGTTAATAGAAACAATAAAATGGAAACATGATCATTCTTATTCAAATTTAAAATGTTTTTTAATTCTTATTTTATTGTCCTGTTTCACGATAATCCTACAGACTTCAATCCAATGATGATCAAGGATATATTCAGTGGGACCATCTTGCACAGAATTCTTCTGAAATTCCTCTCTATCTGTTGTCATGCCAACACAATTTTTTTCCTAAACAGGATGTTTTCACTACTTTTTTATTCCCAGAAAAATAATTTCACAGCTTTATTGTTACAAATACTGGAGGAAAAAAAATATCATACAGCAAAAAAACAATGAAATTTTAGTGGGCTTCCTGGGTCATTAATGAATAAAGGAAAAAATATATAGGATTTGAAGCTTGTAGTCACTTCCTGTAACAAATTTTTGTTTCTGCATATCTTTATATTCATATGGGATGTTGGATCTGCATGTATGAAAAAAATGTAAGGGGTTGCAATTTTTTTTTTTTTTTTGAGAATTTTGAAGAAAGTAATTTTCATGCATTTTTTTTTTTTTTTTTTAAGAACCATAACTCTTGAAATGTATTTGTATGTAAAAGACACAATCTGATTCAAGCATTTTTGTTATGTATAGTGCCTCCCTGAACTGAGTTGCTAGCCACTGAACTTCGGTTTAAAGTCTCCTAGAAAAAGCAATGATGTGGAATAACACACTGTATAATCAATGGATATTACAATCATGAAATAAACAAGAGAGTTAGGCGAAGTAGATTATGATAACAAAAGAGAATAAATGGAAGGCTTACCCTTATGCTGGGCTCACCACAAAACACCAGAAAGAAGGATCTCCAGACAAGATCCTTCCCCACTGATAGCCAGCTCTTAAATAGGTCTAGGTGAATTGCCTTCACCTGTGCTCCTCTGGCTGACTCATGGCTTGTGTCAGGTGATCAATCAGAGGATCAGGCCGTGACTCAGTAGTTCCCATACACATACTAATTCCTGGTCCAAGAGATATAGCTGGCATTAACCAATACAATTATTTTTATCTTAAAGTGCAATTGGATTATAAAGTAGCTAGGATTTCAAAAATAATAACAAAAATAATAAATAAAAGTCTCCATTCTTTTAATGTAACTTGCCATAAGAGAATGTATACTAAGGAACAAAGAATAATTTTCAGGAAGGGGCTAATAGATTTATTATTATTTTTTTTTATCTACTGTGAAATTAAAGAGTAACTAGATCTTTAACTGAAAATAGAAATAAACCCTAAATAAATGGAATGAGAGTTAAAAATCCATACTATCAAACAGCACAAATACAATATAATATGTAGATGATCTAATTTAAAAAATCAGAAATAACCAAGAATTGAATAATGCCTTCTCCCCCTCTGCCCACCCCCCACACCCTCCGCCGCCCATGGTTCAATCTCTAAAATCAGCAGTTTCCTTAAAAGTGGCTAAATGTCATAAGAAGAATACTAATAGGGGAAAGTTTCAGGATGAGTGAAGTATGGTGATAACTTTTTACATGGTAATCCAGATAATCATCATTTGTAGTTAAATACAGAAAAGGTAAGCAGTAACAAAGATTCAGACAATAAAGACGATGAATTATATGAACTGATATTTACACATATATGTATTGCAATGATACTGCATCAAAATCTGCTCCAACTTTTATCCCGTCAGTGCATGTGAACCACAGTAAATTTAATTTCATTTTGAAATGTGCATCCTGAAAACATAATTTTTGTCTTAAATAATTAAGCTATGAAACCCCTTGCCTATTGCATTTCATTAGAGTAAATCTTTAAAATATATTCCCAATTCACAGGAGTGAGCTTTGCTTGCAGATGGCCAAGAGAACATATTTGACACTGCCAAGATGTACACAGGAAATAATGCCAAAATATAAGTTCGTCAAAAACTCAGCAGACTATAGAACTATTTGTAGTCCAGCGACTATATAAAAAGGTTGAGAATTTCAAGTATTCTGAAATCTTGAATAGACTTAAAATGAATATAAAACTTGTACAGAGTATTTACCTGTAAATAGTAGAATTTTTCTGATTAAATCACAGTCACAGAATCACAGAATGACTTGAGTTGGAAGGGACCTCAAAGATCATTTAGTTGCAACTCCTCTGCTGTGTGAGCAGGATTGCCAGCCACTTAATTGGGCACTAGATCAGGTTACTAAAGACCCCATCCAACCTGAACTTGAACATCTCCGGGGATGGGACAGCCACAGCCTCTGTGGACAACCTGTTCAAGCACCTTGCCCTCCTCTCAGTGAAAAATTTTCCTCTCATCTGTAATCAAATCTCCTTCTTTTAATTTAAAAATATCCTCACATGTCCTATTCCCTCCTGTTTATAATAAGCTCACTTTAAATACTGGAAGGCTGCAATCAGGTATCTCCAGAGACTTCTCCAGGCTGAATAAGTCCAGATCCATCAGCTTGCATCTTGTCCCATTCAATAGGTTCTGAGGGAGGTGAATTTTTTCTTTCTCTCGAGTTGCACCTCCCCTAGTCAGCAAGGGGTCTCTACTGCTATGGAATCATCCAAGACTCAGAGGAATGATACGCATTAATTTATTGAGAGCTTTCTTAACTACTAACAATAACTACTTGGAGGTAAAATTGGCTAATTTGCTAATTACAATGTTATGCAACAGCTTTTATGAAAATGAAAGAATAAATGAAGATAAAAAGATAGAAAACAGGGAAAGAGAGACAGACAGATATATAAATACAGCAAAGCCAAGTGATTCACCGGGGTTCCTAAATCCAGCAATGTCTAGGTGTCAGGTGCTGATCTACAGTAGTAATGGGTTGTTGGAGGTTGTGTTGTTCAGTTGAGGATGACTAACAACTACAGTACAAACTCTTATTTATAGTCGAAGTGTGGTCGAGTCAGATTTTTTTGGAGTGGCAGCTTCTGGTTTTGGGATTTCAGCAGGAACTCCTTTGTTCCTATCTTCCAGGCCTTTGAAATAGAAGTCAGCAGATAAGACGAAGCAAGGAGATGCCAGTTTGTATCCTGTCTTCACACTATGCAGTGGTATCATCTCCCTGACTCCCTTCTCAAGCTGAAATTATTTGCTCACAGGCCAAGTCTTCAGTCAGTTAACATTCCTGAGCACTCCCTTTCGAATTCGAACAGCTCCAAAAAAATGCTTTCAGATGTAAAATTGTCTACAGAGTGATGTTGATTGCCTCATGTTGATTTGAGACACTCCTTACCAGCCTCTGAGAGCCTGTCTTCATAGCAAAGGTGCTTCAGCTTTGTGGTCAATTTAAAGACACTCCTATAAATCCATTCCAACAGCTCTGCATCTTTCCTGTTCTGGGGGCCTCAGGCCTGCATACATGGGGCTTCACAATTGCTGAGTAGAGGAGGACAACAACCTCTCTCACCAGTTGGCCACTCTTCAGATTCAGCCCAGGACAAAGTTGGCCTTCCAGGCAGCAAGTGCACACTACTGGCTCATGTTACTTTTTTTCATCTACCAGGACCCCCACAGCCTTCTCTGCAGGGTGCTCTCAAGGAGTTCTTCTTCCCGCCTATACATATATCTGGGATTACTCCGACCCAAATGCAACACCTCGAACTTGGCTTTGTAGAATACCATTAGGTTCACATGGACCTTACCTTTTGAGCCTGTCCATGTATCTCTGAATGCCACCCCCTTCTTTGATCTATATAGAACTATTGACAACAACCCTTTGGCTATAACTTTTTAACCAATTCCTTAAGTGCCAAATAGTCCATTCTTCAAACCAGTATCTCTCTAATTTAAATATAAGTATGTGATGTTGGACAGTGTTAAAGTCCCTGCAGAAGCCCTGATAGAATATATCAGTTGCTCTTACTTTTTCAACCAATGTTGTCACTCCATCATGTAAGGCCCCAAGATAGGTGAGGCAAGAAATAAATGAAGACAAAAAAAAATTGAATTTGTCTGTTATAAGAGACTATTTCTGAAAGATTGACAAGTCCAGGCAAGTCTAGGACAAGTCCAAGACAGTCTGCATCTTTGTCTCAAAGCCTGTTGTTGAACAACAGATGGACATGTCCAAGATGGTCTGCACCTTTGTCTACAACTTCAACAGATGGACAAGTCCAAGAAATCTTTTTTTGCAGCCCCCAGAGATAAGCAGCTGCTAAATTTCTGATACACAGACTTTTGTGGGCACATCTCAAAGGAGATAACTATCCAGAGAATCTGTGTGTCCACTGGTGCTGTATGAGACTCTAACCTAAGTGCCCAGCAGTACCATGCTGGCAGAAGAACAGAATAAGAAAAAGGCACCTACAAACAGGGGAGGTCTAATATCGGAGTCCTTGTAGAGTGATATATGCCTGTTGCCTGATTCTCCTGGGCCTGCTACCTGAGGTCTGCCTGTTTCTCTGAGACCTGCTGTCAGTTACCTGCTTGCTGCCTAAGGCTGGCCATTCTGCTGCCATCTCTCCTTCTGCCTTTACTTCTTCATCTGCTTTGGGCCACTGGAATGGCGCACAACAGGACTTTGCTTTATCCTTGGTGGTGACTAACCCCAACTTTACATAATTATTGCTCTCTTCCTATCTTTCCTATTTCTCATCTTCCCTTCCTCATCACCTTAATTCTTAATTGCCAGCCTTTTCCTTCCCCATCTTTTCCCCACTTTAATTGTTAATAAACTGATTGGAGGACATGAGGACATTTGACGTCACTTGTGTCTCAGTCTCACTTTGGATATATCAAAGAATCTTCCCTCTTGCTCTGGCTCTGATAATTGGAGCAAGACATCTGTATCTTATTTTAATGATATTCTGCAACCTCTTTTATCACTTACGAAGTATTCAGTACTGCGGTGGTTTCATAGACTCACTGAATCATCATAGAATGACTTTGGATTAGAAAGGACCTCTAAGATCATTTAGTGTCAAGTCCCTGCCACAAGTGGAGTTGCCACCCACTAGATCAGATTGCCCAGGTACCATTCTAACCGATCCTTGAACACATACAGACTTAACACAGAAGTGCAGCTAAGCTCCTTGACATCCCTCTCACTTCCCCTCCTCCAAAGGACAAGAGCAGAAAATGTGATGAAAAAAGCCCTTGAAGGTTGATGATAAGGACAAGGAGAGCACTCATCAGTTACCAGCATGAGGAATAGACTCAGCACAGGGAGACTAATGTAATTTATTGCCTCCTTCTAACAGACTAGAGCAGTGAAAACTAAAAGTTAACAAAATCCACCTTCTCCTGCATAAACCTTCTAGATCCTTCCCGAGTGGTGCAGCGGAATGGAGAATGAGGGTTGCAGACAATCTGTAATGCTTTATATCTGCCATTCCTTCATCCTCGCCCCAACATGGAGCCCATCCCATGGGATGTCTTCCTTCCTAAACTTGATCCTATGTGAGTTTCCCACAGACTGCAGCTCTTCAAGCAGTGCTCCAACATAGGACCGTATCACAGGGCCTACCCTTCTCTAGCAATTGTGAAGAAGACTGCTTCAGCAGCGGCCCCCACAGGTGATAGATTTCCCAGCCCTCCTGCTCCACACTGGGCTCCTCTCCATGGTCTGCAGCTCTCGCCTGGGGCTGCTCCAATGGGAGCTCTGTATTGTCTGTGGCATCCTTCAGGTCTCACCCACTGCTGCACAATGAGATCCTCCCTGATTGCACCATGGGGAACCGCTCCATGTGGTGCCATGGCCTGCAGGTGAGAGCCTGCTCCACCATAGGCCTCTCCACAGGCTGAAGGGGAAATTCCATTTCATGGCCGGATAAACTTTTGCTCTCCTTCTGCACTGAACTTGAGGTCTCCATGGCTTTTTCATTCCTCTCTGTGGTGGTAAAGCAGATCTTTTACTTTTTCAAATATGCTATCACAGAGATGCAACAAGTGCTCATCATTGGCTTAATTTTCGCCAGTGGCAACTCTATTTCTGAGCCAGCTGCAAGTTCCTCTGTTCAACACAGGGATATCTTATGGACTCTTCTCACAAAGGCCATCCCTTCAGCCTCCTTGTGAAAACCTAGCCATATAAACCCAATGCAAGTGCTTACAGAAAACAGTTTTAATAAACTTATCTTAAATGATTTTATGTTTTATTCTGTGCTATTTTTTCTCTATTCTAACTGAACTCTTAAAGAGAAGTTAAAGAAAGTTATACCAAGCCTAGGACAAAATACACAGTAGAGTAGTAGATCATAAGATAAACGGTTATTTTATAAATAACATATTTACATGTTTACATGTCACATTTATTTCTAAAGATTTTTTTTTTCAGTTTTGTTCATGTGGAATTTATTAGCTTGTTTAAAGTACAACATAGCACTGATGACAGCAAAATAGCAAAGAAAATAAAGAAATCCCAGTAGTCTGTAGAGTCACCCAAGACTGCCTTAAGATTATTTTTTAATAAAACTGTTTTAGCAAATTCTGTTTCCAGCACTTCAGAAGACTGAGTTCTCTTCACTTTCCTTATAAGTTAATTGTTTTATAATTCTTCAGATTTATCGTGATAGAACAGATATATGCTGAAGAAAATGACCATATTTATATTTATGTATTTGTGCCCTGTATTTGCTTATGCATTTGTGCCCTCTTTCCCTACAGTGAAGATAGGGAAGATAAGGTCATTATAATCAGATTATTTTTGTTTTATTATACTGACCTTTTATTTGACAGAAGCTGGTTTGGAAGGCTTCAATAGATTGTAGAAAAAAAAATGAGCTATTAATTTTAAAACTTACAAGATGTTTGCCACTGATTTGTTTTTTAATAACTTGTCTTCTTGTTTATTGCTCTGGAACAGGATTCTCTAGCAATTGTGAACAGAATATTTGTGATATAGAAGCTATTTCAAAGCCATTTGTGGTTATTCTCAGATTACATAGCATCTCTACATATATGCTGTTTCCAGTCACTTAACATGACTATCACTAACAATGATATTCAGAGTCCCATTTTCTCCTCGTTAATTCTCAGGTCTTTGTATCACACACAGACAGGTATGTATTTGACCATTTGAGCGTCAGTATTGCTCACATTATTCAGTGATTAAAACAACAACAACATAACAATGAACAGCAGGTATTTTGAAAAATTTAAAGATAGTAAAATTCGCATTTATTTTCTTCTATTGTATTTTGCCATTTAAAAACATTTCTTGATGAAAAAAATACATATTTTAAGCTTTCTAAAAGTAACTGTGCTACAAATGAATGTAGTGGATTTGCATACAAAGATGTTCTAATTTAATCACCTTTTCTATTGAAATACTATATACTGTTTTACAGATGCATAGGTATCTCAGAAGTTTGGAAAGGCAGGTAGATGAACTCTGTAGTGAATCACGTAGGTGCTGGTATTCTATGAGATTTGTGTTGCACACAGCAAAGTAGATAACAAAGTAAAAAGAGAACTGAATTTGGCTGAGTAAAATGAAACCAAAGCTTCACTACAGCAGATTTGGCTTGCTTAATGACTTGTGCTAGCAGAAGGTAATATAAATATGAGCCAGACCTTAATCATTTCTCTCCTAGTGCTTTCACAGCATAAAGTCTCTCTAGGCAGAGAGAAGGTCTCCTTTTCAGTCTTCCTGTGGAAGCTAGAGTATAAGGAAAATATTATTTTCCAGTTTATCACCACGATGTGGGTTGTGCTTGTGAACCTAGAATCCTGAAAACACTCGTGTCTCTGTAGCTCAAATGTAGCCATAGTAACCTCTCTTTCAAGCTCTGCTCTTATTATTTACTATCTCTTTCCTTGAAGGGAAATTTTAGATGCTTGTTTACATGCTTTTCTGTGTTGCAAATAACACAGAAATTCTCTTTCTAAGGCTCCAGTTTAGAAAGATCTCCATTCAAGAAGGTAACCTAATTAATTTTCCAAAGTACACTAATAAAATAAAAAAAAAGAATAAAAATAATAATTTTGTAATTAAGGAGTTCCAAACTACAAGGTCTTTTAATTTCCTTTTATAAATATAAATAATTCTGAATTTAAATTTGCATTCTGCATCAGAGTATTACAAAACCTTTGAGTTAACTAGTGATCCACTATCATTATATTGACTATATAGATTTTAATTTCCTTTCTATAAGGTAATACAACTGTTAAGGTCGATAAGTAGAATTATTCTTTTTCTGTTTTTCAAGATACATGTGGAACATTTGTATAAGCAAATAGACATGTGAGTAGTCCTAACATGAGTATAATCATTAATGAAAGCACAAAAAAGGGAACAGCCTTCCAAGGACTCAGAGAAGAATTATATTTGAACAGTGGCTCAGACTGCAACATATTTAAAGCACATGTCACTCGTAATCTGTTTTGGAGACTACTGTTATTAGGAAGCAGTTGCATCATAAAGCTGATTAAATCTGTTGTTAAAAATGTAAATTAAAATTTGAAAAATTAGTTAAACAAAAAAATGCCTGAATTAATCTCTTCATTCTTTCATTCTAAAGATATAGTTGCTAGTAATCTAGACATGCAGAAGGTCAAAATAAAAAATCTGTAATGCAAAGTGTTCTTAGAAATACCCTTAACATCACATCCTTCAGGTGTGTATGGTCTTCAGTAGTATGGTTCTCCTACTAAGGAATGAGATGGCTGGCCCTGCAGCAGAGAGAAGCAACTCGGAATGTATTCAGCAGAAAAAAAAAAAGAATCAAGAAAGATATTTGCTGATTAGGTGCACTTTAGAGTGTCATTACAAGGCAGAAACAGCCATTTGATATTATCTGTATCTCCATTAAGCAGTCTTAACTAGTGTAGGTCGTAGAAAACAGAAACAAGAAAAGCAGAAGTGCATAACATACTGCTGTTTTATCATTTCTTCCATTAAGAAATGTGTGGGGAGGATTTTAATGTATTATTGCTGTGCTTTGAAGAACACATGATTAGTTTACATGTTTATTTTATTTCCTTTCTGTACCTCCTTCTCTCCCTTTAGTAAAGCACTATTTGGTCAAGCCTTTTCATTTAAGTCTTCAAATGCTGAATTGTGGCTCACACACTGGTATTTCTTAAAAATGCATATGCACTAAATCCTCACTGCCATAAAAGCTGTACAAGTAAAAATAATTTTCCTGAAGTCAACAGACTTGAAAGTCACTATGAAGGCTGTAGGAAAATCATCTTTACTAATTAGATAGGTCTTTATAGACACTGGAATTATCACATACCAATGAATGTGACAATTCATACATCTTAGCTTCATCACTTAAAACAGAGATAACACTCACCTATTCAATGTATACTATCTAAAAGAATGCAATCATGGGAAAAGGATCCACAATACAAAAATATTCAAATAAAACAAATTATCTTATCAATTATGTTATCATTCTAATTCTCCTGTTAATTGCAGCTTATCAAGTAAAATACCCAATGTTTTTGGATCTCATTTAAAAGCTTGAGAAAGCAGCAGTCTTGATTAACTCACAAAATATTATTCAAGATCAGTTTCCAGATTAGTAGTGTTCAGACAAATATATCTAAATCACTCCTACACCAAAACTAGTTCAGTTAACATAGCTTGCTCATATCATACATCTGATCGCAGAGTTACAAGACATTCTATTTTACTATTTAGGAATACACAACTTCTTTCCTTCCAAATTCAAATTAAAATAAAGAAGGTACAGTATAATGAAATGTGAAATTGAAGCACAAATCTGAGACAAGAAAGTTTGGTGAGTCTGAATATTAGTGAACAATATTCTGCCATCACTTATGTGCTCTTGGTTTCTTATTAAATATATTTGTATAATTATACACTGTATATTGTATATTGTATAATATTGTATTATATAATATACAATATTGTATATTGTATAATTCATTGTGGTACTTACTTAAATGTAGGCAGATTAGAAAAGAACTAGCTCAAGGATAATGTTTACAAAAATTGGGAAAATATGAACCACAAATGCTATATAGTCATACATGACACTTGTGCGTTTAATTAAGGAAATGACGTGTCATTAAAAAAAAAAAAAAAAAGGAAAAAGACATTTTCTTATTTTCTCAGATGATTACTGTTAAAAATGTTGTAGACAGTCTGGAATTTTCTTCCTAGTAAATACTGCATCAGGGACACCAGACTGATTCAGCAGCCTGTTGAAGGAAAAAATCCTATTGGTGTATTTTAAATTTGCTAGTATAATGTGATCAGAGGTTAAGATACAGCTAATGCTCTTTTAGTTATATCAGGAGAGTTAACAGCGCGGCCAAAGACTATTTAGATTTTTTTCTTGTAGGTCAACTTGAAGCCATTATTCTTTTGAGACTTCAGTATCCGAGTAGCCAAATTTCAGAAGCTTCTTTTGACAAAAATAAATAAATGAAAAACTTAATCTAATATGTGAGAGCTCAGAACTGCCACAGAAAATAATAAATAAATAAATAAATAAATAAATAAATAAATGTGCAAATGAATATATCAGAAAGTCCAAGTACATTGAGATAGACAAGAAGTAAGGTCAAGATGCAGAGAAAATGAAGAGATGGGAATAAAGGACTGAAAATAATAGGAAGATACAAATCAGACATTTGTAGATCAAACTGAATATTGTTCTATATGGCAGCATTGATTTTTATTTTTATTTTTTCTTCTGTAGCTGAATTTTTAATAGAAATCTTGCAGATAAAGTTTGGGTAAAACTGTAAACACATAAAATTGTAACTATATAGTTTTTTTTTTTTTACCTTTCTTGCCCTGTCATATATCCTAGAATCTGTATTGGAGCTGTATTTGACAGACAAAGTAAAATGAATGAACAGCACTATTTTGAGCAAGACAGTCAGATGTTATAACAACATAATTCATTATGATTTGTTGCAGTAAAAAAAAAAAGAAAAAAAGTGTTAACTGATGAGCTATTAAAGCAAAGATGATCAATATATTCAATATCCACAGTCACTGAGGACATCAATAGCTACATATTTGACATACTGTATAGATAGTAGCTGCCATATATTACTATTACTTCATGTCATCAGCCAAATTGTCATTCAGGTTTTTTAAAAAAGTAGCCTTTTCATAGTTTGTATGTATACATGATACAATGGGTTTCACAAGCTGGTCATCACAGGACAGCCATCTGCCCATCAAAGGCCCACCTCTGCATTCCTAGAGGAGTACACAGGGGCAGAATGGTCACAGTATCCCAAATTAAAAACAGCTGGGGAACAAACACCTTGTTTGGGCTCCTCCCCTTTTTGTTGCTGTGCCATTCTGTATGGTGGAGAAAGCAAAGAAGTTGGGAAATGCATAGTAAAGTTGAGCCTGGGAAGAGGGGTGTAAATGTGTAGGAAAAGTTTTTAATTTTGTGCTTGGTTTTCATCATTCTACTCTCTTTTTAACGGTCAACAAATGAAATTAATTTTCCCCAGTCTCAGTCTGTTTTGCCTATGTTGGTAACTGTTAAATTATTTCCTTGTTCTTATCTTGATCCATGATCAACTTTCTTGATCCTGTTCAGCACATTGAGTGGGTGGAGTGAGAAAAGGATTGGGTGCTGAAAAAAGTGAGCCCTCTGAGATATTACAGAAGCTTCTTGCTTGACTTTGAGGCATTACGTTAGAAAAGATTTTGTGCACAATTACATTTTGCTCTTCCTTGAAGGATAGGACTATGTTTAGAAATTAGATCATGTTCCTAAGGAGCATTTTGGTTGCAACAACTGAGTGCATTGCTACAAACTTGGATCAGAGTGGCTGGAAAGCCACACAGAGGAAAAGGGTCTTTATTGATGATATGGACAAGGGGATTGAATGCACCCTCAATAAGTCTGCTACACATTTTAGTTTATTACATATTTTAGAAAGGCAATCACATCAACAAGCAGAAGAAGAACTCAAAATTACAATTGTAGACAGTTTAGATCCAAGTTTACAGCTCACACCATACAAGGATTCTATATCCTTGTACACCTCTGTCTGCAGATACTGATATCAATGGAACTCTCTGGCACTATATAGATGAAGTCTCCTGCTAACACGGTCTGTGAGGCCATGAAAACTGCTGAGAAGCTTATGTCTCCACATTTGGACAACTTAAATAACTCACAGGTCTTCATATAAAATAATTAATATATTTCCACTGATTTCTGAGGGAGTTTGCACACTGCTCAATGCCTGCACAGCACCATTTCAGTACACAACATGAAGGATTAGAAGGATTAATCTCTTCTTAGAAGGATTAATCTCTTCTTTCAAGAAAGGTTTCTGGTGTAGTTTGAGATGCCCTAGTAGAGGTCTGAGACAATCATTTGGAGATATGTTAAAGGAGATGTGTTGCGGAGAGGGACCTGGGTGTCCTGGTGGACGACAGGTTGGCCATGAGCCAGCAGTGTGCCCTTGTGGCCAAGAGGGCCAATGGCATCCTGGGGTGCATTAAAAAGAGAGTGGCCAGCAGGTCGAGGGAGGTGATCCTCCCCCTCTACTCTGCCCTGGTAAAGCCTCATCTGGAGTACTGCGTCCAGTTCTGGGCTCCCCAGTACAAAAAAGACAGGGATCTCTTGGAAAGAGTCCAGCGGAGGGCCACGAAGATGGTGAAGGGCCTGGAGCATCTCTCCTTATGAAGAAAGGCTGAGTGAACTGGGTCTGTTCAGCCTTGAGAAAAGAAGACTGAGAGGGGACCTGATCCAGGTCTATAAATATCTAAGGTGTGGGGGGCAGAATGGCGAGGACGGAATCTTTTCAGTGGTGAGTGGAGACAGGACAAGGGAAAACGGCCAGAAACTGCAGCATAGGAAGTTCCACACAAATACGCGCAAGAACTTCTTTACAGTGAGGGTGACGGAGCACTGGAACAGGCTGCCCAGGGAGGCTGTGGAGTCTCCTTCTCTGGAGATATTCAAGACCTGCCTGGATGCCTCCCTGTGCGACCTGGTGTAGGGAACCTGCTTTGGCAGGGGGGTTGGACACGATGATCTCTGGAGGTCCCTTCCAACCCCTACAATTCTGTGATTCTGTGATTCTGTGAGAGTGGTGCTCTTGTGCAATGTTGAGACAGATACAGAATTGTAGGAGCTGGAAGGGACCTCTAGAGATCATATAGTCCAACAACCCCCTTGCTAAAGCAGGCTTCCTAGACCAGGTTACACAGGTAGACTTCCAGGTAGATCTTGATCGTCTCCAGAGAAGGAGACTCTGCAACCTCTCTGGGCAGCCTGTTCCAGTGCTCAGTCACCCTTATTGTGAAGAAGTTCTTACACTCATTTGTGCAGAACTTCCTATGCTGCAGTTTGTGGCCATTTCCTCTTGTTCTATCGCCACACACTGCTGAAAGGAATCTGGCCTTCGTACTATAGAAAACTTCAACTAGCTCTCAAATTTCATGTTTAGGCAACTGAATCCCATTCCATGAATTCCATCTTTGCACAAAGTACACAGAATACTAGATTGTGAATGTTCACTCTTGTGAAACATTTTAATTTAACTCAGTGCTCTGAAGTAATCTGTGATCTAAGCATGTCTAACAATTTGGAATGCTAGACACCTATAGAAAAAGCTCTGTATTATTATTCCTGAATCCATAGAGACTGAAGATGTTCAGGAGAACTTACACTACTTATACTAAAATAGTCTTGTTGACTAGTCATGGTTGCTAACTAGCGAAGTACACAGAGAAAATATAGGAGAAGGAAATCAAAGAGGAAAATTATTCTTCTAAGACAAAATACAAATAAAAGAATGAGTGTTTTCAGCAGATCCTAGATACACTGAACAAAAGCTTTACCTTTATGTAGAAAAATTAGAGGAAGGCACTGGAGAAATATGAAGAACCTCTGTACAGAATGATTATGTTGGCAAGGTGGAATGGACAAGGTTACAATAACAGGAGGCAAGAGGTGACAGAAACAAATATAAAAATGGCATAGAAGCAGGGACGGTAGAAAAATAAAACCTAAGAACAAAGTAAGTTAAACAAGCCAGAAAACAGAAAAAGGTCAAAACAAATAACAGGACTGTGGAATAAACCCTTTCAAATAGAAAACAAACAAAAACAACCGAAAAAAAAAACATTTGCTGATAAAGTAGTGTAATCATGACAACTTCTGTTGTTATTTTTGTTCCTTTTCATTTTATGTCTACAGTGTTATCACAGATAACAAGCACTAAAAGGATGTAAAGTACTTCTTCCTTGTGATGTAATTAAAACTGTAATCAAGACAGCAGTTATATACATAGTATACATAGTATATTAAATATACATAGTATATTTAATTCTTTTTTCTAATATTATCATTATTATAAAGATATATAGGACCTTTTTATTTTGCAAAAGAAATGTTAAAGACCACATTCTGTGCTGATTACTTTATAAGAAGGAAATCTCATGAGATTTAGTAATTCAAGAATAATAAGAAAGCGCAAATAAAAATAAAAATAAAAATAAAAATAAAAATAAAAATAAAAATAAAAATGAAGTAAAAATAAAAATAAATACAGGATGGGAAAAAACATAATAAGCATTTATGTAAAATACAAAAGACATTGTATTGTATAGTAATAGCAAAAATGTGTAACAAGCAACCAGTCAATTCCCAAAAACTGTTGATATGAACAGAAAAGTGATAAGACTTTTTGGTCTGCTATTATGAAATCCCTACACAATTTGATTTGGAGAACTGGAACTGCAGCATCTAAAGGAAGACAAAGTCACCTTGCTATCTTCTTCTTTACCTTCTTTTTCTTCTTTTTCATCACTGCTTTGACAATAACTACATAGATGACTGTTCTATGAATGACATTTAATGTTGGCAAATATAGGAAATGACAAATGTGATTTTTAAGGGTGCATATCCATACAATTTTTTTTTTTTTTTATATTTTGTATAGTTTGATCCCTGGTATAAAATTAAATAGTCTGTTTTTGGAGTAAGGAAACACAGATTATAACAATCTAAAATTATTATAAATTTTAAAAAGAATTTTTTGCATTCTAGATTATGTGTGTTGTTAATGCTGACTAATTGACAGAACACTACGAAACATTTCACATCACTTACTAGACCATCATTAAATAGTTGACAGCTTAATGGAAAAAAAAGACAAGCATACTATTTTGAACAAGAACAAACAAATATAGTTGCCTATGCTATGTATGTTTGCGTGTGCTTCTGTGTGTACGTATCTGAATGCAGGAGGGTGAGGAAGATCAGAAGGATCAGATAGGCTTTATAAATTGAAATCCTGCTGGGACTGAGGACATTTTTCTTGGCATATTTCAACACTCTAGCACATACTGTTTGTACAGTATAAATCTATGTCAGAAGAAAAGCAGTATTTCTTAGAGGAAAACAACCCACCTGTTTTAAATATGGCTTTATTTCCCTAACAAAATAAATATATATATATACATATTCTGTTGGAAACTATCTTATAGGTCCCTACATTTGCAACAAATTTTAGATGATAAAACTTTGATATCACTGTGGAAGAAAATTCCAATTTGTAAGTTGCATGGTTATTTAATACAGAACTGTAAATATAGGGAAAATGACTTCTTAATCACAAAAGCAACATTACTTTAATGAATGTATATTTATGTATTTGAGTGGTTTTATGCTAAATAACCAAACATCTTAAGAGAATACTTTATTACCTTGATATTCTCTTCATACTGTTATATAGTTTAGTATTATATGCTTATTCCAAAGACAAACTTTGAAACAAGACCAAAGCTCTGTTCTTTGCAACAACGTGTGCTCACACATATCATTAAAGCTGTTTTATAATTGTATAAGTAAGATTTGTTTTCAGAAAATGATTTGTTCTGTTATTTTTTGTTTGTTTGTTTGCTTTTTAAAAACATTATTGACAAGGCAGCTAAATGTGTGATTGCTTCGGATTAGTATTAACTGTGTCTTCTTCAACATTAGTCATTCACGTTAACAGATTTTGGAAAATGGCTTTTAAAGTGTAATTTAAAATGTAATTAAAATTAGAAGATCTGAGAAACATGTATAACCAACTTTTACTTATAACTTATGAAAAGCCATTCCAGTTGCAATTAGCAAAATTAAAGCCAGAAATGAGACAATGAAAATGAGAAAAAGAAAACACACTAAAAAATTGACAGAAAACAGACATGAGAAATGAAACCAACTCTTGAATTCAGAAAACATGTACTTTTCAGAGAAAATATAGGAGAAAAAGAAAAAAAAGAGAAAGAGTGTTGAAATAAACATCTAGGAGAGCGCCAGACTGTAGAGTATTCAAAGGCAGCACACTGTCCATTGATTTTTTTGAAATTAGAGGGATTTGATTGATGTCCATCCTTAGATCTCTTCGCGCTCAGAACATGATTAACATGCTCAGGAAGTAAAAGGTGTCCATACATCTTCTTGCTTCAAGAATGCAATGGAATTAATTCAATAAAAATTAATTCTGAAAAAAATCTGATGATTGATCTCCAAATTTTCAGAAAATGAAAATAGCTATATGTTTTTATGTAAAAAGCAAATTAAGACCAATAACGCTAACATGCAAAAATGACATTTTAAAGTAAGAAAACCGATTTAAGTTAAATTAAGTAGTCTTTTCTTTTTCCTTCCTTCTTTCCGTTTGGTCCATTTTTAATTCTTTAGAAATGCCGGAGTATTATTACTCTGTCAACAGCTTACAGGCTGGTTTGGCCTGGTTCCATGACTAGCAGGGCAGAAGGATTTCACAAATCCATACCTCTGGAAAAGGGAAGCAGCGGTCTCAGAATAATTAAAAACAGTGGCAGTGATCTGAGGAGAAGCAGACTAATTTACTAAATATAGTATCAAAATACAAGATAACACACTACAATACAATATAATTAGAATTGAAGCTAATAAATCAAATGTAATGAGAGAGAGTATCTGAAAGCTGTAGGCTTTATGCTAGTGCTGAGGCGATGTGTGTGGCCAGGACAAGCAGCAATGAGGAGAGGCTGATGATCAAAAAGAGGGATGACCTACCAAGGCCTTATATCTGTTCCCCCTGAGCAGAAATGATAATAGCACAGCAAATAGTCTTCTGGAAAATGTAGTTCTTCTCTTCTGGAACATGTACCCGGAACTGGAGCATTAACACTTTAACTCCCAGTGCACTGCGTGATGTTATGATGCGGAATACCAATAACCAAAAATCATAAAACCATGGCAGTTTCTGAAGTGCAATGTCTTTTACCTTTCAATATATTGCTTAAATATTCGTATTGAACCAGATTCTGTTTTTGTCTAATTTAATCGCAAAGCACCCATGGATTTCAAAGTAAGCAGAATTAAGCCTGCTATATGTTATTTACATTTAAAATCAGAATAGAATTTTTAGAGCAGCATTTTTCAGGGCATTCTTTGCATTTTTTCAAGTAAGTACATTAATTCACTAATTGTCTTGATTATTTTCACAGGGAATAATTATACACATCTCTGAAGCTCTTAACAGTGTAAATATTAGAAAGAAGGAATATAGAAACAGATTACAGTAACAAAATACATTTTGGCAATCTGGGCAATTAGTGTACATAGTACTATTGGAGAACAATCCATTTCTGGAGTTCTGTATCTTCTACTTTAAACTCACTTTTGACTCTGAGCTCCTTAGAAAGCATTATTTATGACATACAAGAAGGATCATAGATTAAATTATTCCCTGTAACATTTACAGTATTTTCCCAGGAAAACCATAATCTTTAAAATATATCACACAAATATTAATTATTAGCATGTACCTGTACATTAACAGTTGGAAATCCAGAGTGAATCAATTTTCCAAGACAATGAGATGACAATCTGTCCCATAATTCTGAAGAAAACTGTTATATAACACACAAAATGCACAGGAGACATGCACTTCTGATTTGGTTCACAGAGGTATCAGTGATGAAACTCAGAAGGCACAAGATGTCTATGCTTCAGCTGCTGAATGGAGTTATAGAATTTCATGAACTGATTTTTCAGGGTAAATTAAATTTTCTCATGACTGTATTTTAACTCTTATGGATGTTGTTAAGTAATTTAAATTTGGATGTCAAATTAGTCATCTGCTACCAAGCTGCTTAGTTGAGAAGATTAGGAAAAGAAATAGTCACTTCAACAGGATGGTTTATGTTATTTTGAGACAAACATCTAAAACAGATCAGAAGTATCATCTTGTGGAACTTTTTTCTTATTTTTTTTTTGTTGTTGTTGCAAGTGGAGTATAAGGAGATCAGCTCAGATGTAAATCATATAACTTTCAGATTTGTTTCAGATCTTATCTTTATTGCAGAGTTATCATCACTTGAATCTAGTACAGAACACATGGTAAATTTGATTGGGCAGCAAACTTTGTACCAATATATTCACCATATATCTCATCTTATAAAGTGTTAATCCATCTATATTAAGGTAAATATTAGAAAACATATGTAATTTCCAAATACATATGTATATACAAGAATGTACGTTTATATATTTGTATGTATATCATAGAATCAAAGAATCGTTTAGGTTGCAAAACATCTCTAAGATCACGAAGTTCAACCATTGCTGCATATGTACTGTATGTATTAAATCATTTGTATGCATATACAGACGTATATACATGCATACTTACATATTAGGAAAACGGAAAAATGGGACTTTATTTTCCTTCTAGAAGTATTTTATGTATTTGGTAAATAAAGGGTATTAATGTTGGATGAGAGGTTCCATTGATCATGTGGCGCTGTTCAAGTTAATAGCTTCAAGCATACATTTGAATAGCTTGTAAACATGGATATTCAATTTAGGGGACAACTTTTTTTATCTGTTTCTTTGTTTGTATCTATGATTGTCAATTTAAAAAAGAAAAAGAAAAAGAAATGTCAGGTAAGTGCGTTATTTTCCTTCATTCCTAACAGTACTGTATGGTACGTAATTCACTCTAAAGGGTCCTCAACCTCACTGGAGTTACTCCATTAGGTTCCAATTCACAAACACTAGAAGAATATGACAGTTAATTTGAAGACTTCTTGTGTCATCAGTGAAACGAGGATTTTTTGTTACATTGGAAAGAATGCAGATAGTAGATACACATCATCATTTACAGAACTCAGGGATTAGAAAGAGCAGAACAATTAGGAGAATTTAAAGATATGCTTTGTGAGTACAGGGAAAATTCAGATGTGTATGTGCATCTGCCATTTTCTACATATTATCCAGCTATTTAAGTTGGGAAAACAAAAACGAAAAGTACTGAATATTTGACAAATTATTAAATCTCTACTGCACAAAATCAGTTACTGTAAATTTCTCTTTGATACTTTCATAGGGTTTCTGAGGGCTTAACCTTGATGGAGGATCCAAACAAAACTTTTTGCAGTTCATCAATTTAATATGTTTCTATGCGTATGTTTCAAGTTATTATGATTCTATGATTCTTTGTGTCATTAAATCCACATGATAGGCAAACATTCATGGCTCTTATCTCCTAAAATATGAGGTAAAATTTGTTTAAAACTCTGTCCCTGACAAAGTGACAGATACAGGTTAATTTGCATCATTTTGTGTTTGCTGCATCCTAAGTTCTTTCATAAGTAGTTTCTGTATCTCAGCTGATATACAGTAACTTGTTAACCTATTAATTTATGCAAGTTCCAGAATTAAATGTTCTGAATACTTAAATGGTACTTAGGTCTCATATGCTAAGAAATATTATTTATCATCTTTACCTTCTTTATTTATAATCATAACATTCAACATTGTATATGGCTACACTGACCAAAATCCATCCTTCTCATAGACTTCAGAGTTTTGGTTTTCATATTTAATTAGTTACAGAATAAAAGATTAGATAAATAATCATCTTGCATTGTATTACAATTAATCAGAGAACATTTAAATCCAAAATAAGGTTTGAATGCTTTATTGAATTTACAAAACATTATATAATACTGTCATATCCCATCAAATACCTAGATAATTTTTGAAGAAACAGAAGGTTTTGCTATGAAATATGGAAGTCTAAAGAATTTTCTTGTTGGCTATGCACTGGTATAATATCAAATGACTTCAACAGACCACTCTGCAGTTGTAAATGGTTTCTCTAGAGAAAGTTGTTTGCACGATCATTATTTTCAGAAATATTTGATTTAGGACATGAAAAGGAAAAGAAAAGAAAAAAAGATTTAGGGAGTGAAAAAAACAAAACAAAACAACAAAAACACTGGAGAAAAGCAAGGGCATGAAAGTATTGCTCTGTTGCATGGAATGTGTTTTGAGGAAAGCTTATCAAAGAATGTTTTGGTTGTTTTGTTAGCTGAGGTATTTTTGCATCACTGAGAAACTTTGCAAAGGCTTTCCTTGATGGTATTTCTTCTACTAGAGACTAGAGGCTTATCCTTAGGAATAGACAAAAAAAAGTCAAGGAAACTGTGAAAAGAAAAAGAGAGAGAGTAAAGAATGGTGTATGAGCAAATCTTATTTGAGAAAGCTTTCATTTACTCTTTTTTCCTTACAAATTTTTCAAAATGCACAAAAAATATGAAGTAAACTAGCTTTTTCAGCTGTAGCAGTATTAATGAGTTATGTTTTCCTAAGTACCAGCATTAAATATTAAAAATAGGTACTTTTTAGCCAATTCCACATGTTTCAGTAATCAGTCTTTTCTTTCCCCTTGAATAGTGCCAGTGAATGCCAGAGGAATGAAGCTGAGCCTTTTTAGGGACTGTTACCACTTTAGTAGTCTCTATCAGAAAACATCAGTTTCTACAGTGTTAGACTGAATTCAGATCACTTCTAAGTGAAAAATTCATATCCTCTTATTCATTATTTTAAATTAGTTTTCATTTGATGTTTAATGATAAAACATCTGTAATAAACTAATGGAGGGCCCTCTATCTAATACAATGGGAAAGAGATGAATACTTCAGTGTTCAGTGATATATCCTGAATAGCTATTTCTGTATCACTTAGCTTTCTGAGTGAATCAGAAATTTGGGTTACCTAGCATCTCCTCTAAGAGAAAGCTCTTCACACTCCTGCTGATCTTGGTAGCCTCCAACTGTCCTTCAGTTGTTGAAGGATTTCAGTTTTGTCTGACACTATAGCTTCTGTCAAATGCAAGCTCTTGTAATACCCAGGAGCATGAGAATAATTATAAAAAAATAAAAATATGTATATTAAAAATCCTGCTTGTATCACAGTGTATCAGAGTGAAAGTTGTCAAGGCATATGGTACATTCTGAGATACAGTGTCATAAGCAGCCAGTCCGAGCTAAATATGGTAATCATAAGAAGATGGGCAAACTGAGAGAAGAGCAACCTGAAAATTTCATTATTTAGTCATAGCTCCTATTAGAACTATTGACTTGGACTTTCATACTGTGCTTCACCAAGTGAAGTAAAGGTGATGCAGGAGTCACAATGTAATCTCCCTGTAAGATACACTAGTTTTAAGAAGACAAGTCTAAACTGCACATTGAAAACACATGCAGAATTTTAGAATTGTCTTGTTTACTAACACTTTTGGGTTTTAAAGAATTGGCAACTGCAGAAATGCTGTTCAACACTTACATATTTTTATGCAGACTGCTGATGCTATTTTTCAGTCTGAACTTTATTTTTTTTTTCCACTTGTCAGATAATACTTATAGTGTGAATTCCCTCTTCTTTGATTTCATGAATTGCAGTGATTATTTTCGGTGTGACACAGAGAATTCATCTGAAATTCACAATACAGTTAACATATTTGGAATGTTGTTATACTAACTCAACAGTTAAGACAAAAATCAAACATTTTTCTGAATTACATTCTCTGGAAGTTCAAAGATGAGACAATCATGCAATATGGTCTGATCAGAAATCATGGAAGTTGCAGAAATTAATGATATAACACAGCATTAAAATATTGGTTTCTTCATGAGTTTGTGTTCCTTTCCTGTGCAAACAAAATATTAAAACAGTACATATTGCTGTTGTTTAAAGTTATTTTAGCAGCCAACATTTCAGCATGCCTTGGTTTGCCACACATGAAGATTCAGTAACACCTGTATTTTCCTATTTTGTTTACTTCATAATGGAGAAAATATCCTTCACAGAACTTGTGTCTTAGCTCAACTTTTGTACATCTTGATTTATATCAACGTTGTTCTCTGCGGTTAGAAATGATCACGTTAATTCAGGTTTTGTAGTGCTCTTACTGCCCAGATTCACAGACTTTCTCGCCACTAAGTGCATGCATAATTAACTCTTTGTTTTCAATCTTTCAAAATGCTTATTCTCTTTAGATGGAATGTGATGTTATACTTGCAGCTGCCCAAATAAAAGCATCTAGGAAGAAATGAATCAAGTGTCTGTATGGAGTAGCACAAAGCAAACAGGCTTCTTTGAATCAAATCTCTCTATGTTTTCTACTAAACATGATGTTAATTCTTTCAGCACCAATGAAAAACATAATCCTGAACACAGCATATTAAAACAGATGTCAAGGAACAAAACCATAACACATTCTTGTTCAGAACAAGTCCATAACTAGATACATTATTACATGTGTAATTCCTACTTATAAAACCTAATAAACTTGGATTTGTTAAAAATATGAGTCCATAAGTAATTATATAATACTTTGTTTGATGTCTCAGAACAACATGAAAATATATAGTGGCTAAAGTTGTACCTTTCTGTTTATTTTCACTAATGGTATAAAGCCCATTTTAAGCATCACATCAGAGGACAGTCTAATTAACCCTGATCTAGCTATAATTATATATTTAATAAAGTTTAAAATCAATACTTGAAATCACATTAATTTCATGTATTAAAAAATAGGCTAAACTTAATATGTGCTAGGTAAGTGTGAAGACAGATGGACATTTGACTTGACAAAGTCATTTATTAAACTCCTGTCATATCTTGTAAGGGTGTCCATGGGGATCAGTTATTCTCCACTTACATTTTTGTGTCACCATAAATTAAGTATGCTAATTGCTGCTGAATTATTAAAGATTAAATTAAAAGCTTTTGTCCTGACCTAATATAACATTCTTATTTGCATAAATTTAATGTTTAGCTCCCTACTCTGCAAAAAACTCATGAACAAGTTTAACTTTCTGCACTGGAACAGTCTTTTATACCACACAAAGAAATACCTATTAGTTATTCTCATTTAGGAATGGGAACCTGAGAAAATATTAAACGTGGATCTTCTGTATAGAGTCATACATTCTAAGAATCAAGTACTTTGGTTTTCAAACAGAATCTGCTGAGCATAAAAGTATTTACTAAGCAGCAGACATACTGAAGTACCTGGAAGTTTCATGTTAGTTTTCATGTTAGACTACTTACACATTCATAACTGTTTTATACTTTTTATTCTCCTTTTATACTATCCAATAACATGTTGTACAGTATGAAGTATAATAACATATAGAGATAGGTATGAGTTTTAATGACCAATTTGTGGACTGATTACTAGCTTCCAAAACATGAGAATATTATAAATCATGTTCTAAGAGAAATGCTCTCTCCACCCTCAGATTTCAAGTGTGGAAAGAAATGCTTACAAATTTCAGTTTTCCCTTAATTATATGTTGATTTTCCATGGAAACATGCATTTTGATTCCATGTTTGTTTTCAGACATTTTAATAGCTTAATTGGTTATCTAATTAATTTCAACATGAAGTACTGACAATCTTCCTTTCTGGTCAAAAACTTTTGAACAGGAAAGGTTTCACTTAAAAGATAAGTTTGTGTGAATTTTTCCATTTATCTCAGTAGGAGTAGGAATAACTTCTCAGAATTCGAGCCAGATTAGAAAGTCCCTAAATTAGGAATGGGTTCATCACTCATGTCTCTCATGTGCTACTTTAAGCCTTCAGCATAAACATAAATGATACATCAGAAAAAATATACTTTTTTTTTTTAACATTTTAAAATTGACAAAATGTTAAATAATGAGTTTCTTCTGACTCCAGTGGGCAGTAGTCGGTGCTTTGTCCAAAGAGACTGGATCATGTCAGTACTAGGTGCCAGATAGTCAACAATTTACGGGCTGGTCCAGCCCGGTTCCATGACTAGCAGGGCGAAGGGATTTCACAAAATCCTCGCCTCTGGAAAAAAGGGAACAGGGGACCCCAACTTAAAAACAGCGGCAACGATCTGAGGAGAAACAAACTAATTTACTAAATATAGTATTGGAATGCAAGATAATACACCATAATACAATATAATTAGAATTGAAGCTAATAAATCAAATATAATGAGAGAATGTCTGAAAGGTGGATAGGCCTCACTACAACGCTGAGGTGAGATGCGCAGTCCCGCTGAGCAGCAGGGAGACAGGAGGAGAACTGACAAAGAAGAGCAGACGAAGAAGAGCGCATCAGGTGACCTTGCCAGGAGTTGTATTTTCTCTCTGACCACAAAGTTCCCTGGGGAATGTAGTTCTTCTCTTCCGGACAGGTTCCCAGAACTTAAGCACTAACAGTTAAACTCCCAGTGCACAACATGATGTTATGATGTGGAATACCAATAACTAATAATCAGAAAACCATGACACAGATTTATTTCAGATTTATATACTGTTAAACTCTCCAAGCTGAAACTAACATTTTTTTCAGAGGTTTTAATATCACTGACTCAGCCTTCTGTAGAATTTCTCAGACTACGATTTACCTCAGTGTTTATTTCCCATTGTTTACCTCAGTCCAGATTGCTATATTAGATTTCAGCAGGAATCCCATTACAGAACTGCCAGATTTTGTATTGTGTTTTCTGAATTTTATATTTACAAATCACTTGGGCAAGGGATTTGACCAAGATTTTAAAATCTTTTTACACTTTATCTAAACTGTGAATCTTTTTTCTCAATTTGACAATCAAAATTGTCGAATGTCTTTAGTTGAAAACCAGACCCCTGTTTCACTTCTGTGTTAAATCTGCTGTAACACATGGCTTACTTGATTTTCTTTGTATGTTTGGATCTGCACAGAGCTCCTGCTGAGATTCTGATACGGGTGCAGAGCAAAGACGACTCCTAAAAGAAATTAACAGCCCTCTTATTGCTAATTAAAAGCTCTTTGCTTTCTCTCCACATGGCCAGTGCAGCTGCTTCACATCCTCTTGGTGCTACAAAAACACATAAATTCAAAGACAATATTGTGAACAGCACCTGGCACTTGCTACACCTGCCGTGATGAGACTATATTTCATTCTGTCAGTAAATTAAAATTCTCCAGGGCTGAAAAGGATGCTTTTTTTCTCATTCAACCTCTTCCATTGTCCCCAGTGGTAAAGAAGCAGTAGTTTTGCTTCCATTTTTGATACTAAATATATCATATTACTGTTTGCTTCAGTGGTGCAGACACCTGCCTCCTGCTGTAAATGTTGTGTTCCACTTTTGAAAGATTTCCCCAGGGCTCCACATTCAAGTATTGGCTTGTAACTATGGCTTAATATCATGTCAAAATCTCTTAAGGAAGATACAGCTTGTCAAGTCATCTCAGAATTGAACCTTCATCTAGTGAAATTCTGAAAATATCCTCTGAGTGTTTGAAGCATGAGAAGACAAATAAAAGGCTAGCAAGTCATTTGTAAAGATAATAGCTAACAGCATGCATTTCCCCATTCCCTCTCTCTTTTCCATTAAATGTTGATAAAGAGAGAAGAGCAGACTGCAGGTCAGTGATCTTCACTATTTATATCCAGGTCAAAGAAAGTCCCAAACTTCTGAGTTTTGGCCATGGCAGAAAAAGGAAGTAAAGAGAAAGAAATCCTCAAATAAACTATGATAGATTCAAGGACAAACAGACTGAACTCAGACTTTATTTAAAAAAAAAAAAAGAACAAATCACAGAAAAAGTTTCAATATAAAGATTTAGCAAACAACAAAAGAATTTGGATGGATCCTTGTAATATTTGATGTTACTATATTTGTTGCGATACATAAGTATTTTTTAGGAATAAATCCATGTACACTGATTTAAAATTGGAAAATCAATATGAATTATCATACTGGCTTTTAGTATATGATAAGTGAGAGTTTCACAGCATCCTTTCCTAGAGTAATAGATGTGAATGATGAAAGCATTCACATTCTTTTCTTCTTCTTCTTTTTACTTTTTTATTTTTTCCTACTTCAGGAAATTGATCTCTAATGAAATATGAAGACTATCTCTTTGTGTTTCCTGATATCCAACCCAAACTCACCCTGGCGCAACTTAAGGCCATTTCCCCTTATCCTGTCACCTGTCACCAGTGAGAAGAGAGTAACCCCGACTCTTGTTGTAAGCACCTTTGGGATATTGGAAGAGAGAAAAATGGTCTCCCCTCAGCTTCCTCTTCCGCATACTAAACAACACCAGTTCCTGCAGTCACTCCTCATAGGCCATATTCTCCAAGCCTTTCACAAGCCTAGTTGCCCTTCCTTGGACCTGCTCCAGCACCTCAATGTCCTTTCTAGTAGTAGAGTAGTAGTTTCTAGTAGTGAGGTGCTCCAGCACCTCAATGTCCTTTCTAGTAGTAGAGTAGTAGTTTCTAGTAGTGAGGTGCCCAAAACTAAACACAGTACTCGGGTGAGGCCTCACCAGTACTGAGTACAGGGGCAGGATGACTTCCCTAGTCCTGCTCACCACACCATTCCTGATACAAGCCAGAATGCCACTGGCCTTCTCGGCTACCTGGGCACACCACTGGCTCATATTCAGCAGGGTGTCCATCAGTACACCAAGGTTCCTTTCCATCAGGCAGCTTTCCAGTCACTCGTCCCCAAGCCTGTAGGGTTGCCTGGGGTTGTTGTGACCAAAATACAGGACCCAACGCTTGGTCCTATTGAAACCCATACAGTTTACCTTGGCATATTCATCCAGTCTATCCAGGTCACTCCATAGTGCCTTTCTCCCCTCAGGCGGATCAACACTCCCTCCCAATTTGATGTCATCTGCAAACTTACCGAGGGTGCATTCAATCCTCTTGTCAAGATCATTAATAAAGATGTTAAATAGAAGTGGTCCCAGTACTGAGCCCTGGGGGGTGCCGCTCATGACTGGCCATCGACTAGATTTAACTCCATTGACCACAACTCTCTGGGCCATCCAGCTGGTGTTTCACCCACTGGAACATATGTCCATACAAATCATGGGCATCCAGGTTCTCCACAGGGATGTCGCGGTGGACAGTGTCAAAGGTTTTACTGAAGTCCTGGCAGACGACATTGACAGCCTTACCTACATCCACTAAGCCACTTGTCACCTTGTCATGGAACAAAATCAGGTTTGTCGAATAGGATCTTCCATTCGTAAACCCGCTGACTGGGCCTGATCCCCTGGCAGACCTTTAACTGGTCCATGATGGCTCCCAAGATTATCCGTTCCATAACCTTCCCGGGAACCGAAGTGAGACTGATAGGTCTGTAGCTACCAAGGTCAAATCTTTTCATTTTACCAGCTGCTCATTTTCCCTGAAGTGAGGTCATAGAATCCTTAGCTATAATCACACTCTTGGGCTTCCCAAGAAAGGGATATACAAGTATGAAAATCTGTTCAGAGAATGGCCACAAGGATGGTGAAAGGATTGTAGTGTATAATTTAAGAGGAGCAGCTGAGGATACTTGGTTTGTTCAGCTTAGGGAAGATTCAGAGCCAACCTTCTTATTGTCTACGACTTCCTCACAAGACCCAATAGAGATGGAGTGATAATCTTCTTTCTCTGGTTGCCAGTGATAGGACACGAAAGAACGGTTAAAAGCTGAGTCAAGAGAAATTCAAATCAGATATTCGGAAATAGATATTCTCTGAATATGTGGTTAATTGCTAGAACAGGGTTCCCAGGAATCTAGCCATGGTCCTAAAACTTTTAGAATACATGATCCAGTCCCTTCAAGCAACTCTGCAGCCCTTCTTTAATCTGCCACACTTATGTCCATGTCTCCTTTTGCAGTAAAGAGTGCAGAACTGGGCATAGTACTCCAAATGTAGACTTACGATTGCCAAACAGCAGAAAGCACACCTTCTCCTGCCTTTTTGCAATACTTTTCCTAATGCAGCCCAAGGTACCATTAGCATTTGTGGCAAATTCTGGCTCATATTCACCCTTGGTTATCATCATAATTCCTCCATTCATTTTCTGTCAAGCTGCTTTTCTATCTGAGTGGCTCACAGCATGTACTGGAGTTGTTCCTCCCCAAGTTAAGGACTTTGCACTTTTTCTCTTCAAACCTGTTGAGCTTAATTCCAATCCATTTCTTCATCTTGTCCTCATGCCTCTGGATAACAACTCTCAGGCATAACAGCCATTCCTTGCAGTTTTGTGTCAACTGCAAACCCACTGAGAATACCCTCTGTCCGTTTATCTAAAACATTAATTAAGATGTTAAACAGGACACAATGAAATTTTGGCCTCTGGAGTAGTCCATATGTTACCTGGACATTGCACCATGGATCACTACATTCTCAGCCTGGCTGTTAAGCCAGTTTTCAGTTCACCTCAGTATCTGCCCATCCAACCACATAACTAATGTAACTGCATAACTAATTCCAAGCTGACTGTAATTATGAAATCCCAACAGTATTTTTCAGCCGGATGGTGGTTGATCAGTTCTGTGTGAATCACTATTCAGAAGAAATTTAAATAGATTCTGAAAAATTGATTGTTACTTTTTGGATGCTATTACCCTGCAGGGAAAATAAAATAACATAAAATGAGGTAAAATAAAATAAGGTAAAATAAAATAAACACCTTATGAAATCTTCAAGAAAAAAATTGCTGTATCTACTAAGTAAAATATTTGTGATTTTATAGTTGTTGATAAAATATTTTAAAACAATTTTTACTGTGAGCATAGATTTTATTTTAAAACTTAAAACACTTGAGTAAATCGAGTATAGAGAAGCAATCTTACCAATACAAATATTGTTATTATTTTATCACATTATTGTACGTTGGACTGTTGCATTTATGTATATAATATAAACATTTGTTACATTATATATCATAAAACCATTATGCTAACTTAAAAGATGTCAGTATTTCAAAAGTCTCTTCAAACTCCTAGATAATTAAATGTATTTGCAAGAAGATGTGTTCAGTCAATTCTAATGATACTATCTTATTGGAATTGTAGAATCATTAAGATTGGAAAAGATCCCTAAGATCATCTAGTCCAACTGTCCACCAACCACCAATATTGCCCACTAAACCATGTTTCTTAGTACAAAAGAATACCATCACTGATGATTGTTGCTTTATTAAAGAAAAAAATCCAAACACATAAAATACTTGAAATATTTGCATTCGTGATCATCACTAGAAAAATAATTTTAGATAGTGTTAGTGCATCTGAGTCATTATGCTAGATTTGTTACTTAAAATGAAGAAATAATATTTATCACTTTTCCCATTTTCCATTAATTTATTTGAAAAGCTGATTTTATATCACTGCACAGTTTCAGACTATTGTAAAAGGTCTATCACTTAAAGAAAACCAAAACCTTTGAATATGTTCATCCATTACTCTACATATGCCTCCTTACACTCCTCTCCACTTGTTTTTCCTGATAGTAAAAATCATATATCTTTGCATACATCACATGTCATTCCTTATATGTATATATTAGTATAATATGATATGACAAAACATAATATGATATGTGATATAATACACATCTCAATATAGTATATTTATGTTTATCTGTATCATATTTATCTAAGTTGCTTACCACTTTCAACATTGCCTTTGCTATTTTTTTTCTTCCCAATTCTTGGAAGATTCTAGCCAACATCACAAAAATTTACTTTAAATAATCGAGGCTTTAGTTTTTCTTTTTTTTTTTTTTCTTAGATTCTCCTTGCTCCTTAATGTGTCAAGACAGTTGAGTTGTAGTCTTAGCCAAAACATTTGTTTCTTGAAAAATGCAGATCTAGCAAACACAAACGTTATATATATTTACAATAGTGTGATTTTTTGTTTTCCTTTGTTTTGTAAAACAATGAAATGTTTTCTACTTGTAAAAGTAATACTGCTCCTGCTCATTTTATATATTTCATATCATTACTTAGAAATTATGTATTCAAAATTCATCTTTCTTTTTTATTATTTTTATTAATATGAAAACAACAGCAGGTATTTAAAATCTAGACTAACGTTCACTTAATTTCGAGGATATTTCCTTTTGTCATTTTTGACAGTTTTTGTTTTTCTGCCAAACTTTGGGAAAGGTAATGTGCTTTATTCACAGCAGAGTGCTACTTTTATTCAATATGATTTACAGAAATAAGCATATTAACTAACAGTTTCAGCTTCCCTTCCCATTCAATCCTCCATTTCCACTTTATTCACATTCTTTATTCATTATGTCACTGCGTGACAACTTCCTTTATTTTCCTATATTCTTTTCTCAATTTGCTGTCCCAACTGTATAATAGACAATTAATATTTCAATTCATTCATGAACATCTGCCCTTCTGCAAATACTACTCTCAAAAAAAACATTATTCTTTATGGCATGCAAGCTTCAATTTACTGTTCTATTGTATGAAGCTTATTTTATCATGTGGATCATGTGATAAAGAAAAAAAACAACCCAACATATCACTTATACATTAACTGCAAATATCAAAGCACAATATGAAACATTCAAGAACAGAAGACATCCTTATCAGAATTTATAATGAGTGAAAAGGGATACTGAATGATCACTTTCAGCCACATTCTGAGAAGAATCACCTGTGAAGTAACAATTAAGACCTATAACTCCTACGTCCAGTTGTTATAATTTATAAGCTTCCTTTGGATTTTTTTTCCTTTTGCTACATCATTAAAATTCATGCATAAATGGTAGCAGGGGTACTACATTAAAGGATGCTGACTAGAAATGTATTATTTAAAATAAATACAAAAATATATAAGTAAAATTAAACAGGGAGTATATCATGGATCACAATCAATATTAATTGCTATGAAATTACTTGTTTCTTTTCCTTTTGAAGCTTATAGTTAACACAGGAAATATAGTTCATTTAGTGCACCAAAGTGATTTAACTTAATGAGAGACATCACTTTATCTCAAATAATGAAACAATATATATTATCAATTAAATAGCTTAAAGAATGGAGAACAAACAAGAATCAGGAGAACACTTCAGTTGAGATATAATTATTAATAGTATTTAAATTTTCTACTGGTGCGATCAGTAACTGTTATCAGATCTTTTATATACTATGTCATCAGTGTTTTGCAAGAAAATAAGGAATCAGCAACAAGTTATTATTGTATTTCTACCTTCTGATTCTCCCGCTTATCCCACTGCAGGAGAATGAGCAAGTGGCTGTGTGGTTTTTAGCTGCCTGTCAGTTCAATCATAAAGAACAACAAGCTTCTTTGAGATGTTTTAGTTTATGTGTTCCTAACCACCAGTTACTTTTGAACATATTCTTACAAAAAAAAAGGAAGGAAGGAAGGAAGGAAGGAAGGAAGGAAGGAAGGAAGGAAGGAAGGAAGGAAGGAAGGAAGGAAGGAAGGAAGGAAGGAAGGAAGGAAGGAAGGAAGGAAGGAAGGAAGGAAGGAAGGAAGGAAGGAAGGAAGGAAGGAAGGAAGGAAGGAAGGAAGGAAGGAAGAAGAGACATTTGTAGCACATAGCTAGCTACCGTCCTAGTGAATCAGGCAGGTTCACACTGGTTCACACTGGTTCACACTGAATTTTCTGAAACTGTAGAATGAATCCTTTTTTTTTTTTTTTTTTTTTTTTTTTTAATTCAGTAGCAAAAATAATACTATTAACTCATTTGATTTCTCCTTCCTCTGGATGTTGGGGCAAGTTTAAGAAATACTTGAATTCATATTCAATATTTATCTTTTCTTTCTGTTTTAGAAGTCTATTTTTTGTTAAAACTCAGTGATCTCCAAAAGATTTCCATCCTGATCTGTCACTGACAGTGACCAGTACTCATGACATAATTGTTAGTGCATGTATTATTGTTGCACTGATGCTTTTGAAAAATTAATTTCCTTCAATTTCTGGAGAAATATAAATAAACCTAAGTACATAGAGTAGCTGAGGAGTTGATGGGATTTTTCTAATTACTGTTTCCCAGGAACCTATTCAAGGCCTACCTAAAAAAACAGAAGGTTTAAAATTGAATTTAATGTGTACTTGAAGGGAATATTAGGAAAAAAATCAGGACATTCAGTCATAAATTTTACTGATTTTTTTTTTTCATATAATAGAATCATAGAATGGTTTATGCTGGAAGGGACCTCAAAAATAATTTAGTTACAGCCCCCTGCAGTGAACACCACTAAATTGGGCTCTAGATCATTTTACCTAAGACCTCATCCAGCATGGCATTAAAAAATCTCTGGGTATCCTGTTCCAGAAACTTACCACTCTCTCACTGAAAACTTCCCCTGTACATCTAATCTAAATCTCCCCTCTTTTAGTTTAAAAAAGTTTCCCCCATAATTATCTACCCTGTAAAAAGTTGATTTCCCTCCTGTTTATAAACTCCCTTTAAATACTGGAAGGCATCAATGAGGTCTCCTTGAAGCCTTCTCCAGGCTGAACAAGTCCAGCTCCCTCATCCTGTCTTCATAGTAGAGGTGCTCCAGCTTGGAACATTTGATCATCCAAAGATAATCTGATCATCTTTGTGGCCATCCACTGGACCTGTTCCTAAAGCTCTGCATCTTGTTCTGGGGGCCCTAGACATGGAGCAGTATTCCAGGTGAGGCCTCAAGAGGGCAAATCAGATGGGGACAATAATCTCCCTCACCCTATTGGCCACCTCTTTCTTGATGTAGCTCAGGATATAGTTGGCATTCCAGGTTGCAAGTGCATAGTGACATCTAATTTAAAATTTTTAACCTACCAAGACCCCCAAATCCTTCTCCACAGGTTTGCTTTCAAGCAATTCTCCCAGCCTGTATGCATGTCCACAGGCAACATCTTGCACTTGGCCTTACTGAACCTCCTTATGCTCATATGGGTTCTCTTCTGTCTGTCTGTTGTATCAACTACACCACTGAAGGTGTCATCTGCACACTTACTGAGGGTAAATGAATATGTTAAAAATCTTAATTTAAAACAAAGTTGAGCCATGATGATATTATGAACCAAAATGAACCATATACTTCAGAGGTCTGTTGCAGAAAACAATGCAGAAGTGTTTATTCCTTTGAAGCTAGAAATCAAAGAGTTCGACCAAGTTTGAATATCTCCAAAACTGTAGCCATTTGGTATGTATCCATTTGAATTTTTTAATAGATCTGTAACCTTTCCAGGAAACATTTCTGTATGTTTGACCATTCTTTCTTCATAGTGATTCAGCATTTGTCACATTCTAGCACATATCCATTCCTCCATTGTGAGTCTCTAGGGAGCCTAACTCTATCTTCTCTGTATCTTCTAATCAAATAGATGTAGACAAAAGGATAGTTGTTCCAAGCATTCTCTTCCTAAAACCAAATAAACTGATTTTTTTCACCCTCTTCTCACACTTTATCTACTGTACTTACCTCCCTATGTCTTTCATATACTGCAGAGACAGAAACTGGATGCAACACTCTTTATGCAGTCTCACAAGTGTCAAGTAGAAGTAATAAAACATTTCCTTTGACTGACTGTCTGCACTCTTGCTAATAAATCAAGTATATCATTGATTTCTTTGCTGCAAGTCTACTCTATTAATACATTCAACTGTTGCCTTACAAGACATGCAGATCTTTTTCTGAAATACTTTTTTGTCACCAGAAAGCCTGTAACATGGTTAAATGGGCATGGTCCTTGGTTTCTAGAAAAGTAAAATGGATTTTTTTCCTTTGCTTCAGCTCAAAAGATGCCTAATGCAGGGGGAAATTTGGAGAATTTAGCATCCAAATAGATTTATCTTGATTTGTCCATGCTAAAACTTTTCAGCAGTATATCTCATGGCTATGTTTAAGCAAATCTACAGGGAAGTATCACCAAGTTTTTGCCTGATACAAAATCTGAAATGCTTGCTTTTTTTTTTTTTTTTTTTTTTTTTTTTTTCGCTTTGTGTGAAAGAAAGCCAGTCTTTCCACTTATTTTGCAGGAAGACTTGAGTTCTTCAGAACAAACACTAGATATGCATTTATGTCTAGGAAACCAAGATAACACCATTGTCGACACTGTTGATTAGTTCTGCTTTGACTATGAGTGCTGAAATACTTGGCTTACACATAAGCAAAAATGCTCTAATATTTTTAAGCTTTACGATCTCAAAATATATTTCAGGGTCCTGATGAGCACAGATAGCATTTTCCACTCAATGTAAGAAATGTTTCTTGGTCTATAATCTGCTGTCTGATTATGAGGGCTTTAAACTAGGACCTGTGGAGGAGAGGGACACAATTAACACTGAAGTTTAGCCAAGGAATGGTATGAAACTGTCTGAGGATTACAAAGCTAATGGAAGTATCTATACAGCTCCATGGAACACTACAAATTTGGAAGTATATCTGCATTGCTTTATATCAGTGCACACAGTACAAAGAACGAATAGGATAAAGCTTTGATCAATTTCCACAAATACAATATCACTGATATTAGTGAGACTTGGTGGAACAAGCCCTGTCTCTGGGATGCTGAGATGGATGACTATCAGGTATTCAGGAAAGATACATAAGACAGGTGAAGTTGAGGTGTTGCACTGTATGTAATGAATGATAGATTGTGGGCTGCCTGACTTTCAGTGTTGTGGGATCATAACTGATGTGGCAGTGAAGTTCCATATGTGGTCATCAAAATTATAAGGGAACAGTTGTAACAGGTCAACATTCATAAATCCTTGAAGCCTGATGAGATTCAACTCAGAGTACTGAAAGAATTAATGCATGTTATAGCTGGAACTCTCTCAAAAATTTATGAAAGATCATAGGAGTCTGGGAAGGTTCCAGTTGACTAGTCAGTATTATTCCTGTCTACAAAAAGACCATCAGAGAAAACCCAGGAAACTACAAACCTGTTAGCGTAACTTCAATCCCATAGAAAAGTTATGGAGATTATCTTGGGGGATATTGAAAGGCATTTAAAGAATAAAGTTATTATCAACCATAGTGAACATGGGTTCCTAAAGGTATGGTCCTGACCTAATAATTTGACTGTCATGATAAAGTCACCTGGATGGTGAATGAGGAGAAGGCAGTGGATAGAAGCATTCTTCATTTTAATTAAGTCTATGATACAATTCCTCTTAACACACTTCTGCACAGATTGTCCAATTAAGGGATAGAAAGTCTACTTTAAATAAATAAAAGGATTATTAAAGTTTAGTTTTTCTTCTTTAAACTATTATAAAATGATGAACAGAAAGTTTGAGTGCTATATCTGCAACCAGTTAGTACTTACCACTAAAGGACAAGTGATGAATTTCTGCTTGAAGAATTTAGGATGCAACCCAAAGGAATCTGACAACTCTGATGAAATTAAAATTTTTTTCAATGTGGATCGTCATATGTATGGTATTCAAAATATTAATTTTAGAAGAAGGGTCACTGACATTTGAAATGAGATATGTAAGAAAAAAATAGTAAGACAGTCTACTAGAAATATCTATATCTGATTATCATTACTGTTTTCAATGTTTAATTTTTGCACTGAAGAGAAAAAATTATAAGCAACGCTATGACCCATATTTTTCTATCTATTTGATAGACAGGTAGCATTTTTTAATCTTTAAAAAAATGTACTGAATTGCACTACAAGGTTTGCTTCTCAAAATACGACAGAATGAATGGTGATACTAAATGCACGCACTTTGAGAGAACTTCTTAAGTAACAGATGACCTGAAGAAATGTGACCTGTATCAAACTCTGCAGCTATTTTCTTTCTGAGGCATGCAGGGAGATCAAGTATAATTCCTATTGTATTCACCAACTTAAAAAAAAAAAATCATTATGCAGGCTGTTACTGTAAAAATCCTACAACACCTTCAAGAACATAAAGACACGTTTTTCAAACAGAGCAAAGACCACAATACCATCTCAGCTTTTATTGATAGTATGCTATCTGAAACACAGTTTCCAGTTGTGTTTCCAGCTCTCTGGGGAGATCACTGCAGTCGAAGAAACAAGGAAGATGTTTTTTCCTGTTCTACAGCTATTCAGGCATACTGATCCCTATGGTTTTTGTTTTCAAAGAAGGACAGGTAAATTTTGCCACCTTAATTGTATTTTTAACTTTTTTTGTTTGTTTGTATGTTTGTTTTAGGAGAGGTACCTGATGTAGCTGGTTATGGAGACTGCCATGACAAGTTAATATTAACAGGTATTTATTTATACTAATATAAAGTGACCTACTGGCTTTCTTTGACAATCATCTTGTATAACCTGTTAATTCCACCCGCATCAGGACCACACTCTGCAATTTTACCTATTGGGAGTTTTCACATTTGTAAGCCATATGATTCAGCAGATCTTATGAAAGGACACGAAGGACGAAAAATAAAAGGGAAGAGGAAGCAAGGACTTAGCAAGGAGAAATAATGCTTGACAGTCCTGACTTTTGTGATTAAACAATGAGTTAGTAGAAGTAGTGGAGGGTTTTTTAACCTTGACATTAGCAAGGTTATTGACACAACTAAGTGGCATGAAAACTGAGGATAAAGGATTTGGATGGATGGACTGCAAGACAAATGAAGTACTGATGGGATTACTCTTTGGCTACTGAATGTAAAAATAAAGTATTTGAAGTTCTATACAGTGAGCTATGAATAACATGCTTGGGTCAGTACCGGAACTGACAACATTTAATATCTACATCAACAACTTAAAATATGTGGCAAAATGCATCATCTTCACATCTATAAACAGACACAATCTGATGTGCTGGTGAGCAGAGCTGCCGTTCAGAGGGACTTGAAGAAGCAGGAGAAATGCACCAAAAGAACCTTCTGAAGTTCAGCAAAGAAAATGCCAAACTGTGCCCCGCAGAGCATCTGCTGGCATCAGTGCAAATGTGTAACAGATTGGTTAAAGCCAACTTTGCAGAAAAAAACCTGAAGGTCCTTTTGGAATTAAGACAGCAGAATGACCTTACAATAATAAAGTCTAACTACACACTAGACTGAATTAGCAAATGTGCCAACAAGTTGAGAGAACTGATGACACTTCTACCCAGATCTGATGAAGTCACATATGTAACGTCTCCAGATTTGAGCTTTTTGATGTAATGAAAAATCAATACACATGAGAATATCTAACACAGAATCATTAAAGAAATTAAGGCTCCAGAGGAAATGATATACAAGAAAAGGCAGAAGAAATTTAGTTTGTTTGACTTGCAGAGGGGAAAGCACAGGAAAAAAAATAATAATAATTGATGTCTTCTACTGCCTAACAGAGCAATTATAGAGAGCAATTATATGACAGGCTTTTGTTTGAATTGTCAAATCTTCCTATCTTTCTCAGTTGCTATATATCATTTATTGCTTTAAAAATATTTGTAAAATTCAAGAAAATTGTAGTTCTTTCAACATTGCATTTCAGATTTTTCCTACCATATCATGCCTTTTTTATTGTGTTTGGCTAGGATGTAGTTAATTTTCCCAACTAGAGTCCACATAGCTCTTGTAGCTATTACAGAGTTGGCACATCACATCAGTGTTTTGTCTATTGGTGAACAGCACTAGCACAGCATACAAACACTCTCCAAAGCCCACAAAATCCTATAGACTGGAAGAAGTCAAGAGGAGGGAAGAAGACATTACCAGAGCAGCTGACCAAAAGGACATTCCATGCCAGATATTCAACAATAAAAGTCAAGGAAGGGATTAAAAAAGGCAGGAGGCACTCTCATTATAAAAGAACTTATCTTCCTGAGTAACTGCTATATATATTGAGGCCCTGATTCTCGAAGTTTGGCTGAACATTGCTTGTTTATGGGAAGTAGAGAATAACAGTTTTCACTTTTTGCTTCCATCCTTCTTTTTCCCCTTTAATTAAACTCTTCTTCATCTCAACTCAGTTTTTCATCATATTTTCTTCCTCTGTACTGCTGAGGAAGGAGAATGAGAGAGTGACATGATGAAGCTTATTTGTCTATCAGTGAGAAAAAAAACACTGTCCTTTCTGATACTCTACATGGGGTTCAAGGAATTTGAGATAAGGGTAGTAAGACAAGTAAGATAAATAAGTAATAAATGAGAAGGGCTACTGGCAAAAAATAAACTGGTCATTGTTAAAGAATGCAATACTTGTGAGGAATTTGTGTTATAATTTGTTGAAAGGACAAAGCGTGGAAATTTTCTACAAATCACTCCCAATAAAATATTATATGACAACTTTTGTACATCTTTGTTGGCTTGCTTGTTTGCATGCTTTCATTTTTGCATTGATTTTAATTGGAGGGATAGATGTTTTCAGCTGGAATAACAAGAGAAAGAATATTCTCTTTTCCCAGTATCTTCGCATCTGGCACAAAGCGCTCGTTCATAAAACCCTTCAGCAAATAGAAATACTTTGAAACCACTCAAATAGAAAATTACTTCCTTGTTACAGAAATTTCTTTAGTGAAAAAGTAATGTAAATTATTCACAAAGCTTCTAATGTTTGGAACAAGTTGTTTATGAGCCATTCATGACCATGAGATGACAAATGCAAATCTAACAGTATTCAAACTGTATTTATGCTACAGTAAGTTAAAGTTCTAACCTGAATGATGGCTGACTTAATAGAAAAACGGTTAAGACCAACTGTCAAGGCAAAAAATGTGAAAAGCCATGGCTTTTTCATTGTTAAGGAGTCATCAATTTGAAAGAGAAAATATGTTGGTATACATTATGTTAGGTAATACTAAATATATTATCCATTATAAATCTTTAGTGTCATTTGCAATATCATCCTCTAAAATAATTAATTGGAAAGCCTATCTGAAAAAGTATTAAAAAAAGTATAATTCACTACATTGAACATTTTAAACTTTGCTTGTCAATGTTAACTTTGTACTTTATCGAGTTAGCAAATACATAAACTTTGACACAAACCACCTGAATTTCACACACTGTCAAAGATGTTACATCTTTGACAAGTTTATGGCTAGTTATTCTTCTTTCCTTCGCTTTATATAAATGGTCATTTTATCACATTGTACATAGATCTCTTCCAGCTACACATCCAGAGAAGGAACATTATGAGCTCACCTGGGCCAACGGGCTGTTTTGATATTATGAATCACTTTGCTTTTTATATGCATTTTAAGAATTCTGTACTTTTTATTCTTTAATACAATGCTTGAGATCATATTTTTCTGATGAAGGAAAATACATAAAGAAAAATGAGCACCTTTGTGTTTTCCTTAGGTGGAGACTATGCATTTAATAATTTCTATATACTGTATGTTGTCTATTATTTCTATATACTAAAGTAAAATGAATGACCAAGAGATAACTTTTTAGTGAAAAACTAGTGGAATAGTTATGATAAATGATTGTTGAAAAATAGCAATTAATGTTATAAAACAGTTATTTATTGAAAAAAGTTAATGCTTGTACTGAACAGTATTAGGCTTCAGAAACAAAACAAACCAGTAAGTTGTCATTTCCAGGGAAGGCTGTAAAATGATAAATTATCAGGAAAAGAAAGTACCTTGATCATCACCATTTTCTACCAGGGACATAGTTTATCAATGCCACTACTATAATCACAGAGTGACTACGGAAATTATATTCACACTTGCTTCTAGAAAACTCATATGAAGATAATTGAGGGGCTCCTTTTGAGAGTCCTCTAAAAGATTATCTAGAAAATATTATACAATGTTTTAAATTAATGGTCTTGTATTAGAACCATTCTTTCAATTTTTCCTTGTTTACCATTCTATCTCTGATAGCAGTCTTCAGAAAAAACTGGAAATAAAACCAACCCAAATACCCACAACAGATTGTGATACATATATGTATCACTTCTTTTTTTCTCCCTCGGGTTCTTATTTGGTTTTTCGTATGGGCCTTAAAGGAAAGTTTGGGTAACTAAAAAGAAATAACTGTAGATAAGGAGGTATCCAAAATTCCAGAAAAAGAAGTCATTTTTTTTCTACATATAACTATACACAAAAGCATTGAAACAAGCTACCCAGAGAGGTTCTGGAGTCTCTTTCTCTGGAGATATTAAAGACCTGTCTGGACACTTTCTTGTATATTTTAATCTTAGTACTCTTCGGAACATATTTTAGCAGAGATGTTGGACTTGATATTCCTCAGAGGTCCTTGTCAACTCTTGCAATTCCATGATTCAGTGATAGGGTATTTTCCAATAGTATAGCACTTTTAAGGTCATCTTGAAAAGTATCTGTATCTGAACATGCATAATGAAAAATACGGATATGAAAAACACAATATAATATGTAAGCTATTAGCATTTTTAATAGTTGCTCATTGCTACGAGCAAATTGTAAAAGAACAAGGCAAAAGCATCTAGAAACCTTTCTCAGAAGTAAATATGAATGGATTTTCAGCGTGACCTAATAATCATGGATGTCAATCTACTAAATTACAAATATGGTTACAGCACATTTAATTAGATGATTGATATGGACTTTAAAAGAAGCTTCAGAATTTGCAGTGAATCCATGGTCACAGGCATTACACAGGAAAAAAGAGAACAAAATAAAACCCCTGTAGATTACACCTGAGACCTTTTGTAAAAACTTTAGCAGATTACACCTGAGAACTTTTGCATTAGTAAGCCAATCAATAACAGCATACAAAACCAGCAAAGGAACAAAAGCATAGAAAAAATTAACGAGATCTAGTAACAGTTGGATCATGACAAAGTCAGAGTTCAGGAAATAAAATGGTAGTAATGTAACTGGAAAATAAATATCAAAGTATTATTTTCTAAAACTTGATTTCAGTTCATTCTGTCCATTACTCTAAATGCTGCTTTCCAATTCCACCTTGCCCCAGCACTAAAGAGGAAATTTCCCCTCTGAACAGGTTTTATCTGCTATGAGCAGCACCAGAACTCTTTTAGGTATTTTTCCTCTGAGGGTAAGAAGTATATAAAATAAAGATTGTTTTGTTTTCTGCTCTGACTGTATTACTGCTCTTGAGGGGAAATTTGTCTTTATAAAAGGTTTTATGACATTTTAGTGCAATGCAATATGGTAACACTCGATACCTTTCATTTGGTTTTATTACTCTTCCTTTTGTATTGGATTTATGTGTTCCTTATGCTTTAAAACAGGAACACATACAGGTATAAAAAAAAGAGAAAAAAATAATAGATGTCACTGTATTTTTTTCTTTTCCTAAAAGATAATTGTAAGGCACACACATATACACAGACACACAATCTTTTCTACCTGAATTTCTTCTCAGTCCAAGATTCTTTTCAGTATCATGCTTTTCTGACATAAAAAAAAAAAAAAAACAACAAAAAAAAAAACACATTAAGAGCTTTTTAAGTTAAAAGTTAAAAGTTTAGGTGAAAACAAAAATTAAAGAAAACTAAAAAAAATAAAGACACTACAAGTATTATGCAATGACAATAGTCTTTGGTCTCTTACAGTATTCTCCTGGGGAAACTGGCTAGAGGGCCATGCTCAACAGGTAGTGGTTAATGGAGTTAAATCCAGCTAGTGGCCCATTTCAAGTGGTGTCCCCCAGGGGTCAGTACTGGGGCCCATCTTGTTTAATATCTTTATCGATGACCTAGATGAAGGGATTGAGTGTACCCTCAGTAAGTTTGCAGGTGACGCCAAATTGGGAGGTGGCATCAATCTGCCTGAGGGTAAGGAGGCTCTTCAAAGGGATCTATATAAGCTGGATTGCTGGGCTGAGGTGAATGGAATGAGGTTCAACAAGGCCAAGTGCCGGGTCCTGCATTTTGACCACAACAACCCATGCAGCACTAGAGGCTTGGGGACGAGTGGCTGGATGACTGTGAAGTGGAAAGAGACCTGGGGGTGTTGGTTGATGTTCAGCAGTGTGTCCAGGTAGCCAAGAGGGCCAATGGCATCCTGGTCTGCATTAGAAATATTGTGGCCAGCAGGAGCAGGGAGGTAATCATCCTCCTCTACTCAGCACTGGTGAATCTGCACCTTGAGTACTGTTCATTTTTGGGCCCCTCCCTACAAGAAAGACATTGAGACCCTAGAATGTGTCCAGAGAAGGGCAATGAAACTGGTAAGGGGTCTGGAGCACAAGTCTTATGAGGAGCAACTGAGAGAGCTGATTGTTTAGTCTGGAGAAGAGGAGGCTCAGGGGAGCCCTTATGGCACTCTACAACTTCCTGAAGGGTGGTTGTGATGAGGAGGGGTTTGGCCTTTTCTCTCAGGCGACAAACAAAACCCAAGGAAATGGCTGCAAGCTGTATCAGAGAAGGTTTAGCTTGGACGTAAGGAAACTTTTTCTCCCAGAGAGTGGTCAGGCACTGGAATGGCCTGCCCAGGGAGGTGGTGGAGTCGTCGTCCCTGGCAGTGTTCAAGAGGTGTCTGGATGAGGAGCTGTGAGATATGGTTTAGTGGCTTGTGGTAGCAATGGTAATGGGAGGACAGTTGGACTAGATGATCTTGTAGGTCCTTTTCAACCTTGTAATTCTATGATTCTGTGAATAGTGAATTGCCATTTTATTTTAGAGGAAAAAGGAAGCTTTGTAATGTTCTGTTCAAAATAGATACCAGCTGTTTCTTACATAAACTGAAATAATTTGAGAGAAAGACCTTCAAAGAAAAAAGTCATATTTAAATATTTAATTCTTACAGAAACTATTATTTTTTTATATTTTGCAATTATTTAAATATCTATCACTGTTATATGTCAGTAAACAGCAAGCAACTTATTTGTTTCTTGCAATCAGTTGTTTTTTACTGGAATACTATATATATTTGTACTTAAGAGGTCTACTGCAGTACTTACAAAAATCCCCAAAATGCAGATGCATATTCTTAGCATGATGCTCTGAATCATAGGAACTATCAGATATGAATCACTGTTAATTTAGTTCAGAATGCAGTCATTACATATTTGAATGAGTTTGTCTGAGCCAAACTTTGCCATTATCTAACTACAGTGAATTTAGCCTTTCTCTAATGAACGCAGAAATCCTCACTGTTGTATCATTAGCACTATATGTGGATATTTTAATGCTTCTTAAGTTAATAGGCATGTCTCTGTCCATCTTTTAATTTTATTATCCTTTGCTACTGCAATCCATTCTTCCTTGACAAAAGTGACAAAGTCATTCTATTTATCTATCTGTCTGTCTGTCTATCTATCTATATTTATTTATTTATTTATTTTTGCTAGGAAAATACATTGGGATTTCAAGACAGTAACCACAACCATCTATATGACCTGAAAACCCTGCACTACGTAATATAAAATCTCGCAGGGTGCAATCCACCACCCTGGAAGTAGTATTGATTGAGTTACGCTCATAACTGAGTATGAAGACCTACAGGTAATTTTGGCTACTGTCTCTAGTTAGAAATTGGATCATGACAGTGATCATCCTGTTAGTGGAACTGCAAGTGAAAGCTTTTCTTCCTCTGCTTTCCTATTGTCACTTATCATGGTTTTATGATTTTTGCTGTCTGTATTCGCTATCAAAACGTCATGTAAAGCAGTGGGAGTTAAAGAGTTAACATTCTGGTTCTGTGGACTGCCTTTTTTAGGCATTTTGGTTCTTGGAGGGGAGAAGCAGCATTCCACAGAGGACTTGGCATCCAGGGGAGGAAAGGTGGAGCTCCTGGTGGGACACCAGCCTTTCTCTCTCTCTCTTGCTGGCTCTCCCTTGGTCCACAGCAGAGAAACACGTGTTTCCCATCTGCTTTTACCTGCAGTCTAAGGCCAGAGTAAGGCACCGGTTTTGGACTCTCTCATTTTATTAGATTTGTTGATCTCAGTTCCAATTGCATTGTGTTGTATTGTATTATCTTGCATTCCAAAATCACAGTTAGTAAATTAATGTTCCTTCTCAGATCGTTGCCACTTTGCCACTTTTTTTTTTTTTTTTTTTTTTTTTTTAAGACCCATCTACTATCTCCCTAGCTTTTTTTCCCCCCCGCCCTCCTCCCTCTCTCATGGGATGCGTGCCTGAGTGTGCCCTGCCTTATTAGTTACTGGGCTGGACCGCACCAGCTGCAAACTGTTATTTTTTTTCCTCTCTTTTTTTTTTTTCCCTTTTTTTTTGGGGGGGGGGGGGGGGAAGAGGGAGGGGAGGTGGGGGATGCTGTGGGCCTGTCCCCTGTCATGGAGACAGACCTAGAGATAACTCAGTGACATAACTTCAGTTAAGTATATTTTAAAAGATAATGGTTATTGTTTTTAATTTTGATTTTAAGCTTTTTAATTAAAAACACATAACAATTACAAGGAAATTATGGTAGTAGGTAGAGGTAATAATCTCAATCAGGAATGGAGACTCTTTTCAAATACTCAGTTCTGAAATAAAGAGATACTAATATAAATAGTCAACTGTTTCCATGAAAAGATCTGTTGAGGATTCCTACCTTCTTCCTTTCTCAGAGAAGTTGCATTTTTTTCCCCTTCAGGCATCTTCTTGTCACTTGATCAGAGAGTAACAGCATATTTCTCGGAGGTATAAATGGAGTAATTGCAAAATACAAGATTCCTGTAGCTTGAAAAAGAACAAAAAGCTTTTCAGTGTTTACATTATGTTATGTTATCTGTTATTTAGCTACAGCACAGCTAACATTGATATTCTTTTTTAAAAATATATATTTTTAATAGAGTTTCCTGTTTCTTATTTTTAGATTTGGGGAAAAACGTTAAGGGAAGTTCTGTAGACTCTGAATTTCATACCCATTCTGATTTCCCTGAAACTTTTTGTCACTTATGAAGAGAGACTGAGAGACCTGGGACTGTTCAGCTTGGAAAGGACTGAGATGGAATCTTAGGAATGCTTATAAATATTGAAAGGATAGATGTCAAGTGGATAGGGCAATACGCAATTTTGGTGGAGTCCAGTGACAGGAGAAGGGTCAATGGGCACAAACAGGAATACAGGAAGTTCAATATGAACATGAAAGAAATTATCTACTTTGAGGATACTTTGAGGATTATGCAGCACTGGAGTAGGCTTCCTGAGAAAATGTGATCTTCTCTGGAAATATCCAAAACACACCTTGATGCTTTCTTGTGCAACCTTGTGGGGGATGCTGTGTTTTTTGCTGCTGTAGAGGAACTTTCTTTAGCAGGGGAGTGAACTAGATAATCTCAGGAGGGCCCTTCCAATTCTTATTTTATGTGATTCTGTGATTGTAAGTTTCAGATAAAAATACTGTAAAATAAAGGGATAAATAAGTACAATTTTTAAGTAATTTTTTTTATGGTACATGACCAGAGGAAGTCAGGATGTAAAAGTTGCATGGCGTGTCAACTAATTTGGAAGATAGTTGTGGAATTGAACATATTTCCCACACAATTCAGTCTGTAATAACTGAAGGAATTAGTGAATAATGTGTTTATGAAATGGTAATGATAAGAAAAATAAGAATATTGAGTACTATTGCCAACAGAACTGTTACTAGGTTTAAGTTCTTGATTATTGCTTCCATTGACTTCATCAGAATACAAAATTTGCCCCAATCTGATTTTAATGTATATGCAAAACTGCCAGAATATCCCTAGACATTTCCCATTAATTTTCTTTCTGAAGTTTCCAGTTAATTAAAAATAAATAAAGAAATGTACATGGTGGAGACCATCTGGCACTCAGAAAACTCCAAACTCATCAATATTACCAGTAGTTTATGGCAGCTTAAAAGACTTTGAGAAGCATCACTCAAAAAAATGTACATGAGATTCTTTAGTGATAGAGATCCCATTCCAGGAAACACTGCTTTTGATATTATTTGGTAAACAATACAAATTTATTTAATAGCTCAATTGATATTGCAGGTAATTAGATGCATATTTCATTTAGTTATGTTTAACAACAATGTAAGATTTACCAAACATATGAGTTAGATCATAGGATTAAATTTTTAATAGTCTGCAACCATTAACCTCTTCGGAGATTAATAAGGTGATTTAGTTTAAAAAAAAAAAAAAGAAGATTAAACAGTGACGATTACAAATTCCTAGGTGACAATATTCACATTAACAAAATATCTCATATCAGTGTACATACACAAGACATATACTAACATACACATGCATACACATAAATAAACAGAAATATACGGAACCAGTAAAATACCTCAATAGATGTGAATAAAATGTGCACAACTGAAACACATGTATACAACTAAGGAGGTGGACAGCAGAAGAATAAGTTAGCCTTTACTTAAAAATTCCCTCTATTCAAGTTTACAGCAAATACTTCTATGTCTGCATTCTTCAATGTGCTGTATGCAGGCTGACTCAACTGCCTTGAGTGGTTCACTTTTTCCCTGGCCTCTGTCAGTAGATGGCTTCAAGGGTTTGATAGTGAACCTGAGAAATGTTTCAAACCAGAGCAAATGTTGATCACACCCTGCTGTGATCCAGGAGAGCTCGAAGGGTCTCTCTTAGGACTGCTGCTTGCAGAGCCTGACTTTGGTTATATACTTTTCTGTACTTGCCCCCATGAAATTTGCTGGTCTCATATATTACTGCCTGCAGTTTGTCAGTCCCATAAATTCCATGAGGTTATCAGCTCCAGGAGTTGTACAAGGTTGTTAGGCGATTATTTACCCCACAATTTTTCCCACACAACAGCTTGAGAAGAAGGAGTAAGATGTGTTAATGGGGTGCCTTAAAGTTCTTATCCATCACCTCTGGGAGAGGAGAAGACAAGAAAGTTGCACCGCTAACTAACTTCACAGAAATTTTTATTTAAGTATGTTATCTTCTCTTATTAACAGCTCTATTAGCAAAATGAATATGAAAGTCCTCACATATACATTCTACTCATTTCTTTAGTAGTGACAGTAATATAGGCATGAAGAGCATTTTCAATTAGGAAAATATATTTTACTTTTTCTGAGGAAATGCCATGAATTCTTTTCATAAACTAAGATTAAATGTAAGCCTCTTCTTTTGCTCTTTGAAATTTGGATATGATCCTTTCTGGACAATTATTATTATATTATTTTATTCTTAATTTATCTGAATAATCTTTAAACACTTTCAGTGTTGTCATTATCATCAACATTGTCATCGTACGTTATTTTTAGTAATCTAATCCAGAGAAAAGTTGCAAAAGACATCAGAGATCATTCAATTCAAATACACAATCTAGGAATGTTTAAATTCTCATTGTACTTTTATTTAGATTAGAGCAAAAAACAAAGGATAGAGATTTATGTTCACCAAATAGACAAATGTAAATTTGTAATACATCTTTCCATAACAAAAACAATAACTGAGAAAAAAATGACACACAGAATCAAACATCATATTCTTAACCTTGTTAATGTATTTGTTAGTTTAAGAACCTAAAATAATTTTTAAAAGTGTGTGTGCGCGTAAAATAAAAGCAGTATAGTGTGTTACATTTTTTCTTAGGGAGGAAAATGACATATGCCAAGCCATGGGAAATGTTCTTCTAGCACCAGCATCTAGCTATTTAACATCTTTCTGGGAGAGGAGTGCTGGCAGACACCAAATCATCTCTAGGGCTGTCATATGTTAAACAAATTTACAAGCTGGATAATGCTTTTAGATAGCATAGGCGTTATTCTGAATCTGTTTCTATTGACTTTTCTGTATACAAATCTGCTATTTGTAATGGAAATTCCACTTATTTTCTCCAGGAAAAGAGATTCAGGCATTGTTTGTTTGTTTGTTTGTTCTGTTTTCTTTTGTTTAGTTGTCTTTTTTAATTTAACCTAGATTTCAATGTATTTGAAATCTAACTTTGCAGTTTTTTTGAATGTTTTACATTTCTTATGTTAATTCTTCAATTTTTTCTCCCATTTATATCAGTTAATAAAGAATCTGAAATATGTTATTTTTATATCCACATTAACTTTTCAACCATTTATTTTGGAAAAGGTACTGGAACAATGAATATCTTGTTTTAAGAGGAGCTTAAACTTTTTCACAGTGAATAATTGCACAGCATCTGATTTTTCTTGGAAACTTAGATGGAAGTTTCAGTATACACAGTTCTGAATCTTACTATAATTTGTATTAGCATTACAGTTTACTTAGATTCAGGGTTCCTTTGCATTGAGATGCAAGTTGCATTTTTATAGACAGTCTCCTGAAGAACATTCAGTTATTACTGTATAATGAATCTGCATCTTTCTTTATCATCAGACTAATATTGTGCTTAAAAACATACTTACACTCATAGTCACGTAATGCCAACATTCTTATCTGGTTCAGAACCAGTGAATTATTAAGTAAATCCACTTCAGTCAAAGCCTGCCATGCACCACACTTCACAAATAGGCACTTTAATGTAACTCAATTCTAGTTGCTTACAAAGGCATGGTCTCTGTGATTAACTGCCAACCTATCTGACTTGACATTGTTTTTCCTTTGATATTCAGATCAGTGATATACAGCTAAGCAGATATTTCCCACCAAAGGACCTAGATAGTAGACAATATTTTTCTCTAATTTTAACAATACTTTTTTTTGAAATCTTATCTGCAGTATGATTATTGTTCTCCACAGAAGGACTAGTGGGAAAAAAAATTATCCTGTTCCTTCCAGATCTCCCACTCCAAATTCAAAATGCATTTGAAAAGCCAAGAGGTGTGTCCCACCTCCTTGTTTTCTTTTTAGCCTTATATATGTATATTGTCAATGAATTATATTTTTTTGTGCTTTCACCTGTTAAAAATTACATAATAAACTATTACATTGTATCTGAAAATTGGGTTATGGTCTACTTTGATTGATTAAGTCAAAGATACTTTTTTCATGTTCTGTGAAAAATGAAGAGATGGCCAATGAGATGCAACACCTTTCTTTGCCTCAGTGCAAGAATATTGTGCACTCAAACTTCAATTTTTAAGTCCTCCTAACCTTCATGAAACTCATATGGCCCACAGACTTCCACATATATTTTTAAATGGTAATAACAACATGAACACTGTTTTTCTTACTGGACTAATTTTATCTTCTAGGCAAACTCTGCTAGTGACTGGGTTGTTCTTGCAGAGGTGAATACCTGAACTTCCAGAGAACTTTCGTTACATCTTTTCGTTGTTGTTGTTGTTGTTGTTATTGTTTCATACGGCCTTATATTCTCCCATCTGTTTCTCTCTAAAAGCAGGTTTACCACTTAGCGTTTGTATACTTCACGAATAGTAATTCCTTTGCTCTCTTGGTTCCTGTTTGCTGAATACTTGACCACAGAGATTTTGTACAAATCTGAACCCTTTGAACTATTGAGAGACATCAGTGAAGTTTTAAAATAGATTTATACCTGAAAAATAGTTCATACCTATAAATTAACAAGTTATTTTGTTATTTACTCTTGTGAAATTAATCAACTATGTATATACTTTTTTTTTTCCCCCCTCTCCCTCCCCCCCCCAGGAAACAAGTACCAATGATTAACTAGTAAACTTCAGTTTTAACCAAAGGAATCTCTTCTGCCGCTCACCCTCCCCATGCAGGAGAATTCAATTAGTCTCAGGTAGTACAGCTGGGCTCTGAAGCCCAAACTCCAACCTAAGATCTGCTGCCAAATAACCATAATAATCAAAGACACTTAAAACAGCAATCTGCAAGCCAGCGTGGTGGCTCTGAAAATTATTACTCCAGTCTGTTAGACAATCTGTTCATGAAGACTTTGGTTTAAGCCCTGGCATCACTCATTTGTCTACACTTTGCTCTTGATTTTGAGCCATGAGTTTGTGCTCCAGAGAGGAATGAGAAAGAGATGAAAAGGTAATTTTATGAATGTTTTAATTAAACGAAAGAAAAAAATCAGAGAATTTCATCAATATTACATACTTCAAAAAGAACATCACCACCACCAACAAAAAGCAACAGAATTTAATGACTGGTGTGAATTTAAACTTTGTTGAAAAACATCTCTTTGTTTGATTTGTTTGATATGGTGGATTTTTTTTGTTTGTTTGATTTTGTTGTTTGTTTTTTTTTGTTGTTGTTGTTTTTTCCCCAATGAGAGAAATTTGTGATTTGTAACTTTAACTTACACTTTGGATATTCACATCAGACTCAGGAGAGTTATGTTGCATTTTTTGTTGTTGTTTTAGTTTATTTTGGTTTTCTTGCTGCTGCTGTTGTTTTCAAAAGATGTTCAGTTAAAATCTGTAGCTGGAAAATTTCCATAGGATGGAAAACATACATTTTCTATTTGTACCAGTAGCTTACAATGTCTCTTTCAAACTGTTACTACTAGGAGACATGTCTCTAAGGTGATGTTTTGAATATACTAAGTTTTGCAGTCTCCCATTGAACAAGAGCTAGAAGGCCAGAAGGATTTACACAGAAAGTTATTTACTCTGTGGTGGCTAGTATATATATATGTATATATATATTACACATTATTATTATTATTATATGTACAGCATACATACCAAATGTAGGCACACATACATATATTTGCATATATGTATATATACACTTATATATATGTATATTTACGCACACACATACTATGTCTCTATATGTGTATCATATACAGAATCATGGAATCATAGAACCTCTAAGGTTGGAAAAGTCCTCCAAAGGCATTCAGTCCAATTGCCCACCTACCACCAATATTTCCACACAAAACCATGTCCCTCAGTACCACTTCTGAACGTTTCTTGAACACTTCCAGGGATGGTGACTCCATCACCTCCCTGGTCAGTCTATTCCAGTGCCTGACTACTCTCTCAGAGAAGAAGTGTTTCTGAACGTCCAACCTAAATCACTTCTGGAGCAGTTTGAAGTCATTTCTTCTAGTGCTATCACTTGTTATATTGGGAAAGAGGCCAACCCTTGCCTCAACACAACTTTCAGTTACTTGTAGAGAGCAATAAGGTCACCCTTGAGCCTACTCCAGACTAAACAATCCCAGTTCCCTCACAGCCACTACTCATAAGACTTGTTCTCCAGAGCCCTAACCAGATTCATTGCCCTTCTCTGAACAGGGCCTCTACATCTTTTTTGTAGTGATTGGCCCAAAACTGAAAGCAGTACTCAAGGAGCCACTACACCAGGACTGAGTAAAGGGAGGATCACTTTCCTGCTGCTGCTGGCAGCTGCTGCTGGCAGCTGCTGCTGTTTCTCATACAAGCCAGGATGCCATTGGCTTTTTTGGCCGCCTGGGCACACTGCTGGCTCACATTCAGCTGAATATTGACCATCACTCCCAGTGAAGCCATAATTAATGTAAACAAATCCATGGGCCGCATGTGTGCTGAGGGAGCTAGAAGAGATGATCACTGAACCACTCCCTATCACCTTTGGAAGGTCTTAGTTGACAGGAGATGTGTCTGAAGACTGAAAGATAGCCAATGTCACTCTCGTCTTCAAAAAAGGCAATAAGGAGAAGCCATGACCAGTCAGCTTCATTTCCAGTCCTGGGAAGGTGATGAAACAACTTATTCTGGATGTCATCACCATGCAAGTGGAAGGAAAGAGTGTTATAAGGAGTAGTCAGCATAGATTCACCAAGGGGAGATCATGCTCAACCAATCTGGTAGCCTTCTATGATGTCGTAGTAGTCACTCTGGCTGAGTAGGTGAGGGGAGAGCAGTGAATGTTGTGTACCTTGACTTCAGCAAGACTTTTGACACTGTCTCCCTCAACACAATTATAATGAAGCTTAACACCATTGTAATGAAGCTTACAGAATGTGGGGTAGATGAGTGGATAATGAGGTGGACTGAGAGCTGGCTGACTGACAGAGTTCAGAGTGTCATGTTCAGTGGCACAGAGTATGGTTGGAGGTGTGTAACAAGCTGTGTTGTCCAGAGGTCAGTGATGGGTCCAGACTTGTTCAACATCTTCATCAGTGACCTGGATGAGTAGATAGAGTGCAACCTCAGAAAATTTGCTGATGATAGAAAGCTGTACAAAGCATCTGATACACAAGAAAGCCAGGGTACTGTTCAACAAGATCTGGACAGACTGGAGAGTAGGGGAAAGAGGAACCTGATGCAGTTCAAGAAGAGCAAGCATAGGATCCTACACCTGGGGAGGAAGAACTGCATGCATCAGTACAGGTTAGGGGATGACCTGCTGGAGAGGAGTTGTTCTGGTGGACAACAAGTTGACCATGCGCCAGTAGTGTGCCCTTGTTATCAAGAAGGCCAGTGGTATTCTGGAGTGCATTAAAAAGAGCATGGCCAGCAGGTTGAGAGAGGTGATCCTCCCCTCTCTATCCTGGTGAGGTCACATTTAGACTACTGTATCCAGCTCTGTTCTCCCCTGTTCAAAAAAGACAGGGATCTCCTTGAAGGAGTCCAACAGATGGCTGCAAAGATAATTAAGGGCCTGGAGCATGAATTTAGCCTGAGGAAAAGAAGGCTGAGGGGGGATCTGCTTAATGTTTATGAATATCTGAAGGGAGATAGGAGGCAAATGGATGAGACCAGGCTCTTCTCGGCAATGTGTAGCTATAGGATAAGGAATAATGGCCTAAAACTTGAACATAGGAAGTTCCACACAAACATACGGAAGGATTGCTTTATAGTATATTTGACAGAGCTGTGAAACTGGTTGCCCAGAGAAACTGTAGTGTCTTTGTCTCTGAAAATATTCAAGATCCATCTGAACGCTTAATTATGTGACCTATTATAGAGTACCTGCTTTAGCAGGGGAATTGGATTCAGTGATCTGTTGAGCTCCCTTCCAAATCCTGCAATTCTGTGATTCTGTGACTTTAGCTACTCGTTTGAATGGAAATCCGGATCATATTTCAGTCACTATCATGACAGCAACATAAAGTGGTAAGCTTGTTTGTTCTCCAGAAGACTTTTCTTAATAATTTAAACAATGAACTAATGCCAATTTCAAATTATTTTCTAAATTCAAAACACTTATAATAGTCACTGATATATCACCATCAGATAGAGTGCACGAATGAAGGTTTCTGAGAATTTTAGATCCCATCTTTACAGTAGATAAATGTATAATCTTTTTACATCATAAAACACATAGTAGCTAAAGTATTTCCCTATAATCTTTAACATTTAATATTCATTCTCACGGCTTTCTGGAAGGCACATAACGCATAGAGTAACTGAATTTAATTTCAAGGTTTGTGCTGCACCTGCACAATGCTGAAAATGTTGTAGATGGGTCATCAAAAACAAACTTGCATCTTCCTGGTCAAAGCAGGACTGACATATCCTATCATACAGATTTTCCTTCTTAGTTAAACAGACTGTTAATTTCATCTCTCATTCTTGCCATCCTATTGCTACAGTACCACAAAGTTAACTAATTATTCTAATTATCCTAAATGTCCTAATTTTCTGACATCTTATCTTTCTCCTTCTCCATAAATACTCTGTGACCTAACAGAGTCCAGACCAGAATAATTTTCACAGAATCAATGACTGTCTTCTCCAGTGAATTTCAGTGTCTATCTCAGGAAGTGAGACCAATTGGTAAAGAACAACTCTTGTCTGTATCTTGAAATTATGTTATTTCCCAAACCAGAATGACCAAATCCAAACTGCGCTTTATGAGCATTCCTTGGTCAATGTTAAATCAAACCTTGCCCAAGAATTGCCTGGCAAACTGACTCTTGTCCTGGACCAGAAACATTACAAAGGACCATTCTAACAGTTGAGTAGTATGTTGAATTGATTTTCTATGCCCAAGATCATCCTCTGGCAGTATTTATTTATCAGTACTGCTTAGAAATATACTTAGCAAAAGAGTCTTAAAAATTCCTTATTAGTATAGCATAGATTTATGATGGAAGATCTCAAGGCTAAGCCTTTCTGGACTCCTTTGGAAGAATTTTTTATAACTGACAAGTAAGATCTTCATGACTAAATTTGGTAAAATGCCTTTGCCATGTTAGGTCAAAACTTCTCTTGTAATCCCTCTAACAAGCTACTAAAAAGGTCCAGTGTTTCAAAATTAGAAAAAATTTTTCCAAATCCTTGAGTACCATACGTGCCAATAGCCTGTTTCGTATCGGTAATATTCTTATTCTGAAACAGGTAACAATTGTACGAACAATTTAAGATTCTCCAAAAATGTGTCAAGAAAACCACTGTGATAATGTGCTTATGCAGATCCTTAGGTCCAAAGCAGGCCAGTAATTTGCCTACTTGGAATGTATGGTACACATCAAAGTTTTGAACACAGAATTTCCTACTATCAATCAGCTATTAAATTTTGGCTTAAGAATTACTATAGCTAGCCCTAATTCATTTGAATCAGGGTTCTAAGATTGTGGTCTTTCTGTCATTCTATACCTTTAAGGAATTTGCAAAACCAAGCTTTCATGTTATGTTTCTCATGCTATCTAAAAGCACTTAGAGGTTTTAGGCCTGCAGTTCCTCAATGTAGCACTGCTGTCTTCAGTTATTGTCCCACCCCATTCCCCAGTGAGAAGTGAGAAGACAGTGACTATCATTTACTTCACTGACATAGATTAGATGTACCAAAACAATCAACTAAATGTATTTTATTTATTCAACGTATTCTGTGTTAGCTGCTGGACATATGATCTGTAATGTCATGTATTCTAAACGAACAGTCTATTAGCCTATGACAAATCAGTGTGTTCTAGAGAGGGTGGAGAGGAAAAGTAAATTAGGGAAGAAAGGGTAAATTAATTTGGATAAGATTATACAAATTCCGGGGAAGGTAAATTAGAGTAGGAAATCTTAAATGATCTGTCTCACTGATACATCTGTTATGGGTTGGGGTCCTTGGGAAAGGGCAATTGAGGGTCTTGGAAGCTAAGGGGTCTCAGACCAGTTGAGGGGAAGTCCAAAAGCTCACCTCCATGTCCTGTCATTTCCTTGACAACTTCTAGTCATAACTCAGGCCCTTGACATGAGTACTAGGCCACAATCTGCTAGCATGGACTATTTTGATGTAGCTAGAGAAGCAAAGCAAATGAAAGCCATTTTCCTTTCCAGTCAGATGCAACCAGGCACCTAGCATTTTTAATTTATTTTTCTTAGTAGGTATCTTTGAGAAACAAGTTTCAAAAAGGCTAGTTTGCTCTTAAAAAAATAAAATATCTATTAGATAAAAACTAATACAATACATATGTTGATATTACAGATATTTAATAACTAAACACTGTTAAGAAAATGGAAAGAAACAGAACATCGAGTATCTAGATACACTAACTAAAATCAAAATAAAACAAAACAATAGCAAAAATATATATCCACTATCCACAGTGACTATCCATGTCACTGTGAAAGATGCATTACATTGTCTTTCAAATGAAACTCATTTGGAATTTGGACTGAACAATAGAAATCTGGAAAAGCCCAAATTCAGTAACAGCTCTGAAAAGTCCCAAGATGTTAGAAAGCAGATGCAAGCTAAAAATAAAACTAGTTTGAATTAAGACAGATCCATGGTTTGTGACACTGCAGAAAACAGGCAGTTGTTCTGTTTGCCCTACAGCAACATTCTCTTAACGACAATGGATACCTGCCAGTCTCTAATTATCCTTACACCAAGAACCTCAAATTGCTGCTTCCTTCAACTAGTGTCTTATTTCTAGCTGAAAGCTACTACAAGTGGACTATTTTAACAGAATGCCATAAATCCGATAACATAATATGCACCAACTTTGCAATGGCCTAAGGGGCTCCTGATGCACCAGGGAGAGCCTTTTCTTTGTTAAGTGTAAGTAATCCGTTCCATTATGACTTCACACACTTCATTACACAGAGATAGGTGTTCTGACATAGTACTTTTTATGTTTCATTTATTGTCTAAAGCCAAAGGAAATAAGACTGATAAGAAGTAAATTACACACACAAAATCAAAACAAAACAGAACAACACAAAAACAGAAGAGATTATTTGTATATGTGCATGTTTATGTCAGTTAAAGAAAATAATTATACAATATACAGTCATCACATGTTATTTATGTATCAGATGTATATATCTGTTTCAAATGCTAAAGCAAGATGAGGACCTGCAGCTTAAACTGGGAGAAAAGAGGGAAATGTATGGAAAGTAGAAGCAGGGTTGTGTATCCTGGAAGGAATACAGGGCTGTTGTCTGTGTGTGTAGAGATAGCATTAGGAAAGCCAAGGCTCAGATGGAGCTGAACTTGATGAGGGATGTGAAATATAACAAGAAGGGGTTCTACAGGTATGCAGGCAGGAAGAGACAGGTCAAGGAGAGTTTTCCACCTCTGACGAAAGGTAACGGGGAGCTGGCTTCCTCAGACGTAGAAAAAGCTGAGATACTCAATGAGTGCTTTGCCTCAGTCTTCACAGGTAGTCAGGCTTCCCGTGTCTGCCAGGACCATGAGACTCTAGGTGAGGGTGTGAGGAGTGGTTTCTGTCCCTCTGTAATGGTAGAAAAATCCGAGTCCTCCTCATGAAATTGAATGTGTATAAGTCCATGGGGCTGGATGATATCTATGCTAGGGTTTTGAAAGAGATGGCTGATGTGGTAACCAAGCCTCTCTCCATCATATTTGAAAAATCATGGCTATCTGGTGACTGGAAAAAGGGAAAAATTACTTGTATTTTTAAGAAAGGGAGAAAGGAAGACCCAGGGAATTACAGACTGGTGATCCTCACCTCTGTGCCAGGGAAGATCATGGAGTAGATCCTACTAGAAGCTATGTTAAGGCACACATGAGATAAAGAGGTGATTCGAGACAGCCACCATGGCTTCAGCGAGGGCAGATCGTGCCTGACTAATCTGGTGGCCTTTCTATGATGGAAGCTGCAGTGGACAGGGGGAAGGCTGGTGGATATCATCTATCTGGAATTCTGCAAGGCCTTTGACATGGTCCCTCACCACATCATTCTCTCTAAATTGGAGAGGTGTGGATTTGAAGGATGGGCTGTTCGATGGATTAGGAACTGGCTGGCTGGATGCAGCCAAAGGCTTGTGATCAATGGTTCTGTGTCAGAGTGGAGGCCAGTCACAAGTGGTGTCCCTCAGGGGTCAGTCTTGGGACTGGTGCTCTTCAACATCTTCATCAATGACACAAATGATGGCATCGAGTGCACCCTCAGCAAGTTTGCGGATGACACCAAGCTGAGCAGTGCAGTTGATACACTGGAAGGAAGGGAAGCCATCTAGAGGGACCTGGACAGGCTGGAGAAGTAGGCCCATGAAAACCTAATGAGATTTAATAAGACCAAGTGCAGGGTGCTGCATTTGGGTTGGGGCAATCCCAGGTATTTATACAAACTGGGGTAAGATCTTCTGGAGAGCAGCCCTGCAGAGAAGGACTTGGGGGTCCTGGTGCACAAAAAGCTGGACATTGTACACTTGCAGCCCAGGAGGCCAACTGTGTTCTGGGCTGCACTAAAAAAGGGGTGGCCAGCAGGGAGAGGGAGGTGATTTTCCCCCTTTATTCACCTCTTGTGAGGCCCAATCTGTAGTACTGCGTCCAGGCCTGGGGCTCCCAGTACAGGAAGGACATGGAGCTCTTAGAGCAGGTTCAGAGGAGGGCCACTAAAATGATCAGAGGGCTGGAGCACCTCTCTTATGAGGAAAGGATGAGGGAACAGGGCTTGTTTAACTTGGAGAAGAGAAGGCTCCGGGGAGACCTCATTGTGGCCTTCCAGTACTTGAAGGCAGCATGTAAACAGGAAGGGGAGTGGCTGTTTACATGGGTGGATAGTGATAGGACAAGGGAGAATGGTCTTAAACTGAGACACGGGAGGTCTAGGTTAGATATTAGGAGGAAGTTTTTCACACAGAAGGTGGTGACACACTGGAACATGTTGCCCAAGGAGGTTGTGGATGCTCCATCCCTGGAGACATTCAAGGCCAGGCTGGATGTGGCTCTGGGCAGTTTGGTCTGGTGACTGGCGACCCTGCACTTAGTAGGGGACTTGAAACTAGATGGTCTTTGTGGTCCTTTTCAACACAGGCTATGAAATGATATGATTGTCTGTGTTTTGTCATCTGTTCAGATAATAATACATAAACACATTATATACATATATAGAAAAGAATACTACTAGTGGTGAATAACTTAAACAGTCATAGCAAGTGAAACACAGATTATTCTAGAAATATAGCCATAATCTGTAATAATCATTTGTGAATTCAAAGTTTAGCAAATATTTTTCAGAAAGGCTGAGAAAAAACTCTCACCTTGCTTAGCGCAGTCAGTTTAGTAGTAGTGGGGAAAAAATGGAAGTCACAGAGATTCTCTGGGATAGAAAAAATATTTTATTTTTTTCATTTATCGTAGTGATATTAGTAACATTACCTTCTGTTTAAATCTGTATAACATCTGAGTTGTGATCCAGTAATCTGATTTCATGGATTGGATTATTCTGCCCAGATTTCTGGTTCACCCAAGATATATCAAGAAACTCGAATCTTGGTTTAAAAGCGTATTTTTAATTTAGGAGTTGAAGCGATTTTCTGTGGACTGTATATTAACTGTGAAGAACATGTGCTGAGGATTAGCTTTTGTGAGAGTGGTACTTTTCTGTAGTTGATAAAATATGACAGGTTCTGTTTCTAGAATGCCTGTTTTAAATTTAAAAATATTATGAATGTCTTCTGTGATGTATGTTAGCTACCGGAGCAAATGCATGTATTACAAACAATATTTTGTACAACATTTTTTTGGCAGATGTATTGCTTTAAATGGTACAGATATAATGGAGTAAAATAACCTAGCAGTTGATACTTAGCTAACTGATACAGGTAGGTATACAGACAGGATGAAGAATTTAGTACAGATGTTTTTAATTGAACATGTTATATAAGATATATTACAGAATTTTGGAGAGGTTAACACAGGATGATTTTGAAAATGCAATACATCTAAAAATATAAAATCATCACACTTGAAATTATTTTTATGAGATAATATCTGATGTGATAAGTGAAATGAAGGATTTTCAGCACACGTATCATATAATAACATTACTTATTAAAAATACTTATAATTCAACACCATCTGGACAGAATTTGGGGCTGAAAATTCTTCCTTTATTAGCAAATATTGTAAACATATTGTCTGATTGGTAAATTCAAATTAACTCTTACATACCACTAGATTGTTAAGAAGAAAAAAATAAATATAAAAAAGAAACAATAGCATCACAGTGCACCTGCATTTGTTTTCTTTATGTATTTTCTCACAAGAAGGTATTTTCTTCCTGATAATACTAATGAAACAGTCACAGAGAACCACCAATCCATGCTAATACTCGATTTCCATGGTGAAAGAGTATTACATATAGCAAGATATTGTGTTGATGCATTTGACAACAAACGGCTATGGTATTCCTGACAGTTCACACAGTTAAACCAGTTTTCACCAATACGAACCTACTTGCAATTGACAGAAATGGAATCAGAAATTTTTGTTTTAGTCCATCTGGATCTAAAAAACAAAACAAAACAAAACAAAACAAAACAAAACACTCAATTACTTTAGCTATTTTCTTTAAATAGAGTTGGGTTGGTATTAGCATTTCCAATCTATCACAGAAAATCCTGCAGACTCTTGGTTCTGTGTTGCAAAATGTATTTGCAGGAATCTTGTGCAATACATAGCATCTTGTGGGAAAAAAAAAAAAAAAAAAAAAAAAAACAGCTGTAAAAGTCACAATGGTTACACTGAAATAATTTATGTTTCTCTTTAGGATTGTTTGATAGAGAAAAAACAGTTTTATGGAGATAGCTGGTCTTTACTTCCTCATCTACAAACAGGTAGTACGGTAAGGCTAAATCTCTTCATTCATGACTTCCTACACATGAAGGAAGCTTGGGTTTGTTATCACTTCCTTTTGACACACAGAATCACAGAATCACAGAATCGCAAGGTTGGAAACGACCTGCAAGATCATCTAGTCCAACCACCCTCCCATTCCTATTAGAACACCAATAAATGCAATTTAAAAAAAAAAAAAAAAAAAAAAAACCAAAAAACACGCCTAAGGTTTGAAGCACAGTTTTGTGTCTTCCTACTTTTTTTCTTCATTCTTTGAATGGCTAATAAATCAAATGTGTAACTTCTGTAGCATAACAATGTCCTGTTTAGGATGTACATATTTGTTATTTCCATTGCAGCACTCTTTCTTCAGTGTCAATCTTGATATTACTTAATGTTTGTTTACTAAGCCAATGAGCCAAATAAAAAACAACAGAAGAAAATACTTTTCTTGTAAGGATAATTTGCAACAGATGTACTCGTATATGCTGTTTTGCACCATATGAATCATTGAGCTTAGATGTCAAAGACTGAATGCTATGTGTGTAATTGCTGTGGTAGGAAATTACATTATAAAGTGCGATGTTAATGTGGAGTTCAAATACCCCAAAGATTTTCACGATAACTTTTTGCTAGAACTAAAACACCTTCTAAAGAGACTTTCTTGACCTTAATAGCTTTCATAAATAAAACAACTTATATTATTATTTTTATATATATATATTTATATATAGTTCCAAGCTAAAAGTGAATGAACAGTGACACCCAGTGGCCAGGTAAACATGCTATAAATTGCACTAATACTCCTCGAGGAGTGCGTTGTGATGTGCTAGTTAAAGAATGAGGTTCTCAGTGAGTAAATCATCATTATCTCAAGGCCAGCCAGCTCCTAATTTTGGAAACAAGGTATTAATTAGAACCAAGCCCATTGTGTGGTATGTTCAGTACTTGTTTATTGCTATTATTTACTCATGCTGACATCCCAAAAGATAGCAGTATCAACAGACTCTAACAGTCTATATTAGAAATTACAAAACAGAGTCCAAAATACAAGATTGCTCTTATACGTAAGTTCTTAGAACATAAGGCCAATTTGGTAGAAAGAAAATAGTAGGGTTAAGAAAAGAGTTTCTACCATCTTTTCTTCAACAGTAATTTCAATATATCTGCCCAAAGCAATGAGATGCAAATATCATAGAATCGTAGAATGGCTCAAGTTGGAAAAGACCTTAAAGATCATCAAACCCAACCACAACATAACCATACTATCTTAACTCTAACAACCCTTGAAACTCATACAATTTACCTTGGCATTGATCCAGTCTATCCAGGTCCCTCTGTAGTGTCTTTTTTCTCTCAGGCAGATCAACACTCCCTCCCAACTTGGTGTCATCTACAGACTTACTGAGGGTGCATTCAATCCCCTTGTCAAGATCATTAATAAAGATGTTAAATAGAAGCAGCCCCAGTACTGAACCCTGGAGGACACCACTTGTGACTGTCCACCAACTGGATTTAACTCCATTGACCACAACTCTCTGGGCCTGGCCACCCAGCCAGGGTTTCACCCACCAGAGCATAGGCCCATCCAAACCGTGGGCATCCAGGTTCTCCATGAGGATGTTGCAGCGGACAGTGTCAAAGGCTTTACTGAAGTCCTGGTAGACCACATCAACAGCCTTACCTTTATCCACTAATACCCATGTCACCTTGTCCTAGAACGAAATCAGGTTCGTCAAACAGGATCCACCATTCATCAACCCATGCTGACTGGGCCTGATCCCCTGGCAGACCTTTAACTGGTCCGTGATGGCTCCCAAGATTATCCATTCCATAATCTTCTCTAACACTGAGATGAGACTCATATGTCTGTTAATACCAGGATCATCTTTCTGACCCTTTTTGAAGATTGGTGCCACACTTGCCAGTCTCCAGTCTGACAAGACATTCCCAGTTTGCCAGGACTGCTGAAGAGTGATGGAGAATGGCTTGGCAACCACATTTGCCAACTCCTTCAGCACTCTAGGGTGCAATCCATCCAGGCCCATGGACTTGTGAGTGTCCAACTTGTGGAGTGGGTTCAAAACCATGTCATCCTGGATTATGCATGGCCTATTCTGTTCCCAATCCCTATCTACCAGTAAAAGGGCCAGGGAGCAACTAGTCTGTTAAAGACTGAGGCAAAGAAGGCATTAAGTACCTCAGCCTTATTCTGATTTTTAGTCACTGTGCTGCCTTCTGCATCCAACAAGGGATGGAGATTCTGCCTAGCTCTGCTCTTGCTGTTAGTTTATAGAAATATTTACTGTTGTCCTTTACCTTAGTGGCCAACTTCAGTTCTAGGTCAGCTTTGGCTTTTCTAATTTTGTTCCTGCACATTTTCACTACATAATTGTCATAAGTTGCTTACCCCCTCTTCCAGAAACCATAATTTTTCCTTTTGGTCCTGAGTTCCAACCAAATGTTCAGCCAGACTGGCCTCCTTTCCCATTGATTTGTCTTCCATGACTTGGGGATGGTCAGCTCCTGCACCTTTAAAATTACTTTCTTAAAGTATTCCCAGCCTTTCTGGACTTCTATGTTCTCCAAAACTACCTCCCAAGTGACCATCTCAACCATGATCTAAAAGAGATCAAAGTCTGCCCTCCAAAAGTCCAAGATGGCAGTTCTGCTGACTGCCCTCTGTGGTTCAACAAGGAAAAATCTATCATTCTGTGATCATTCTGCTCCAAACAGCCTCCAACCTTTACATCCCCCACAAGACATTCTGTGTTAGCAAACAGAAGGTCCAGGATTTTTCTTGCCCTTATTGGCTCCTTCATCATCTGCGTCAAGAAGTTATTTCCCACATACTCTAGGAACCTCTGGGACTGTTCCCTTTCTGCTGCATTATAATTCCAGCAGGTTCCATTGTGCAGCTGTCAAACACACCGAGTCTTTAGGCAGTGCAACCAGAATCCAAAGAATATTTTATGACAGCTATTCCCTAAAGTCAGGAAAAATCAAATCTTACATGTTTTAATACCAAAAATATTTGGTATTAAGTTATTTATCACTTTTCTGAGTGAATATATATTATGTAAAACATATATTTTCAAAAGACTTATGTGATAGGAAAGTAAGGACTACATATACTAATGGAACGACCCTTTTGCCTTATCATTGTTTAAAATATTCATACAAATCTACATTCTTATCACATCTAAGTACAGCAAAAGAAGGCTTATTAATACAGAACTCATCCTCCAGCAGGTCTGCAGAGCATTTAGCTTTCTTCAAAGACAGATCAAGAACAGAGCATAGTAGTATTAGGAGAGTTGGAAGTGTTTTTTGAGAGGCTGCCATTGTAATTTTTAGTCATTATGCAGCAGAAGTGAATCTCACTCTCAGGAATTAATGGGACATAGAGACAGCCATTATCCTAACTATGTGTTTGGGAAATAAATGATAAAAGGAGATTTTGTATCCTCTTATTAATATTAGAACTGGGTGTTATTATACCGTACAAAAAGATTTTTTCATAGCAACTATCCTCCTGTGCAATTTCGCTGAACTGAAACTGCCATTTTTCTGAAGATCTGCTTTTTATTATGCAGTACTACTAGGCTGACATACTAGTAGATCAGAGTTTGCCGTGAGGTCATTGATTTTTAAAGTAGAATAACAGAATGAATATTCAATAGGCAGCTAAAATGAAAAGGGTGAAAGACATACAAAGTAAAGAAAACAATCAAATTAATTAAATGAAAGATCTTTGTCTAGGAGCTAAAGAACACAAGACAGAAAATCTTTGGAAAAAAATGTTTCTCAGATTGCAATAGCTATTCCTCAGCAAATTAATTTTCTTTCATTTTTTCCTCACTTTCATATCCTTCCAACTTGATTAGAAAGCTTACAATTAAAAAAGAGCTCTGCTTGTAATTTGAAATATGTCTACTACCTATAGTTCATGCATTCTTCTTTATGAGACTATTTGATGGGTTAATACATTCTATTGGTCTCCAAAGTTTCATTATGCATTATTTATTAAAATACATTTCATAAATCAGTATTTTTAATAATTTCTTGTAGATACACAGTTTTGTAAGAGAAGGTTTTTAATGCTTTCAATTATCAAACTACTATAAAAGAATTTGTACTGGATATCAAAAATGCTTGACATGTCTCATCATTTGGGAACCCCCTTATTCTCTTCATGATGGGACATTCTGAAGGCCATACGTGGATACTTCACTAAGAAAGAGAACAAATAATATGAGATTAGAATCACTTACAGAAAACTGTAGATAGCAGACAATCAATGGGACTCAGAAACACTTCTCCAGTTTTGTGCCAAGAATCATAATTAATTAGGAAAGGGCATGGCCCTACTTCTTTCCTTGCACATGAACCCATGAAATTCAAAAGTGAAAAAACTGCAGAGTACATTTATTGAAAGAAGAGTGGTAATGCCTTTTTAGTGTGAGATCTACTTGAAGTGACAAAAAGAGTTGCGTCTGCACCAGCCATGCCACTCCTATTACTGTTTTCTTTTCAGTAGCATGGTGATTTTTTGAGGATTTAATTAGACCTCTGTGAAGTTAAGTTACTTCTGGAAAGAAGAACTGGGTTTTTTTATTATTTTTATTATTATTATTATTATTTATATGTGCAATTCCAATTTATTTGAAATACCAATATATTAGCATGACTAAAAAGAGTCCTGGAACTTTCTTCTTATCTGAGACTAGCAATTCTTCAATTAGAAGTCATCTCTTGGTAAAAACAGAGTAATAAATGTTTATATGAAATCACTTTTTTTTTTTCAGAGTAAAATAAAAGTAAAAAACACTAAGTGATAGACGGATAGAAGGATAGATACAGGTAAACCTGTAGCTGTATCAGTAGCTGTAATATTCTCTTGGTTTTGGTTTTGATTTCCAGCTTTTACAGAATCTTAATAATGATCATAATGTTTCCATTTTATTTGCAGTATCTATGCAATATCCAAAATATATATTTAATTCGTGTGGTTAGTCCCTTGACCAAGGCATTAAAAAGCGTGTAATTCTAAAACACAAGATGTAGTTTAAGATAATGAAGTAAAATGAAAGAAAAATTTTTGGTATCCAAAGTACACAGCAGTTTAATCCTGCATCTAGATCAAAGAAGGTAGGTGTACAATTCAACATAATTTGTTAGATAAATTATTCTGTTGGATCATAGGATCATAGAATTTCTCAGGTTGGAAAGGATCTTAAAGATCATTGAGTCCAACCAGAACATACCATTCTACCCTAACTCTAATAACCCTTTGCTAAATCATGTCCCTGAGCACCACATACAAATGCTTTTTAAACACATCCAGGGATGGTGACTCAACCACCTCCCTGGGCAGCTTATTCTAGTGCTTAACCACCCTTTCTATAGAGAAGTGTTTCCTGATATCCAACCTAAACTTACCCTGGTGCAAGTTAAGACCATTTCCCCTCATCCTGTCACCTATCACCAGTGAGAAGAGACCAACCCTGTTCTCTCTGTAAGTACCTTTCTGATATTGGAAGAGAGTGACACGGTCTCCCCTCAGCCACCTCTTCCCCATACTAAATAGCCTGTATTCCTTGCTCCTCATAGAGCATATTCTCCAAGCACTTCACAAGCCTTGTTGCCCTTCTTTGGACCTGCTCCAGCACATCAATGCCCTTTCTGTACTGAGATGGCCAAAACTAAACACAGTAATCGAGGTGAGGCCTCACCAGTGCCGAGTACAGGGGCAGGATGACTTCCCCTAGTCCTGCTCACCACACCATTCCTGATACAAGCCAGAATGCCACTGGCCTTCTCGGCCACCCGGGCACAGTGCTGGCTCATATTCAGCAGGATGTCCATCAGTACACCAAGGTCCCTTTCCATCAGGCAGCCTTCCAGCCTCCCCAAGCCTGTAGGGTTGCTGGGGTTGTTGTGACCAAAATACAGGACCTGATGCTTGGTCCTATTGAAACTCGTACAGTTTACCTTGGCCTATTCATCCAGTTTGTCCAGGTCCCTCTGCAGTGCCTTCCTCCCCTCAGGCAGATCAACACTCCCTCCCAATTTGATGTCATCTGCAAATTTACTGAGGGTGCATTCAGTCCCCTTGTGAAGATTGTTAATAAAGATGTTAAATAGAAGCGGCCCCAGTACTGAGCCCTGGGGGACACCACTTGTGACTGGCTGCCAACTGGATTGAACTCCATTAACCACAACTCTCTGGTCCCAGCCATCCAGTCAGAAGAATATTTTTAAGGAATTGAAGAATAAAAAGAAGCTGCAAGGCTATTTATTTACTTAGTAACATGAGAGTATAGTCCATAGATAAAAAAGGGTTTTGTGTAATTTTCTGTTCTTTAAAATCTCAATTTCTACAGTTAGAACTTAAAAAGAATTACGTTTAACACATACATAGATAGATATAATTTTTCTTCAAGTAGTATTCATTTTGTACTTTGCATCACGCTTTTCAGTAAAACTAGACGAATGCAATAATTAGTAGATTCTCAGCTGTCAGCTGATGCATCTATCTGGATATTCATGAGAAGATTTTTCTCTACTATTCCCGCTGTCCGTAAGAGTTCAGCTCTACAGCTCGTAGTCACTCCTCACTTTTAGCTCATGAATATGTGTCCTGGAAAGCAAATCTGAAATGGAAAAAAGAGAGTAAAGAAGCATGCAGCATAGATATTAAAATAGAATTAGTATGTTATAAGGCCTGAATTCTAGTACACATTATTAAAAGAAGTAGATTATTTGAGTGCAAATAGTAGTATGAACAACTCTTATGGGTAAGAGTTGATTATTTGGACTCTATCAGACATCACCATTACTTTATTCATGTTAAATGATCAAAGTCTATTGTAGTCTAAAAACACACTACTAATTTAATCTCCAACAAAAGAGTATACCAAACATACTACAGTTTATTTAAGTGATTCATTTGCAAGATCAACATAGGCATAGCCATTTAATTTTGTACATATCATCACTAAAGTGAATAGAAAGTATAGTGACCTAAATTTGAATAAAGCATGCATTGTAAAGCATATTTATCCATTGCAAACCACCCTTGACTTTCAGACAGCCTGGCACAGAGGCAGTGGATGTAAACACATCCTTAAAATTGTTATATGATCTGTGTAGTATGCATTCATTATTGATTTACTTTCTTACTCTTCTTTTTTTCTTTTTTTAATATGAACTTCTTATCAACTTTATTTCTTGTTTATGACCCAAAAATGAAAATTAAAAATAAAAAAACCAACAACAACCAACAAATAGGAAAAACAAACAAAAACAAACAGAAGCTTATGATTCAAAAGCAAAGCTTGGTGCAATTAGTACATTCTGTAAGAAAAATATCTTAAATATTTCACAAGTATTGAAAGAATTGTAGAGAAGAAGATGCATTGAGACCTTAGACCAAGAACATTTGTTCAGCTACCTCCTTACTACTGTCCTCATTGAACAACACAACTCAGTTGAATGGAAGGAGCTGATTGGAAACTTAATCCCAAAGACTAAATATTGCCCTTAAGCTTCAGTTCAGGTCATCTAACTAACACTACACAGCTGCTAGCTTAGTGTGAAGTTTTTTGATTAAGTACTTTCCTGGATCTTTTCCAACAACAAAAATATGATCTTTCTAAAGACATAAGACAATGAGTATTCAGAATAGCAGAGAAAGGCAGCCTCTCAAAGAGAGAAGGAGCAATATAGATGTAATAGTAAGATGTCATTATATCAGCTGATGGAACACACAAATTAGAGGTTGCAGACCTTTGTAAAATGGAAATAATGAAAGAAGATATATATTTATTAGCATTATATGCTGAAGGATCATCTGATTGGTTGAAAGGCAGCTATTGATGAAAGTTTTGGAGTCTCACATAATGGTCTAAAACTTTCTTAAATAAAGACATTGTATCGGAGCGTACAGTAAGGAATAATGGATATCGCTCAGAAGTCTTTACTTTGTCTAGCAGCAAAAGGCGATGGTGCCCCTTTTTGCCCTCCCTTTTTGCCATAACTGGAACAAATCAGTCAAAGAATCCAACACAATAACAGAGTTGAAGGCATAGGAATATTGGACATCCTGGATAGAATTTCATTATACGCTATCGATGTCATTCTTTTCTTACCCAATCCGTATGAATCCCTTGGGGGCAGCAGCCAATGACTTAAAAAGTTTTAAGAAGTCACTGCAGAATCATAATCAAAGTAAATTCAAGATCCAGTGCATCAAACTTCCAACAACAATATGTGAAGCCATACTAAATATGGGTTCATTTGGGCTAAACATTCAATTGGATACTTTTTGAGTGCACTTACCGCATAGTACTGATAGTCGTATGTTCTCTTTTTTGCTCAGCTATATAGGTCTACTGACCTTGAATAGTGTAACTATAAAGTGGATATAATAGTAAAACTACTAAGCCTTTAGGGAGAACTTTTACCCAAGGATCGCAAACCATTTTAAAAAAGAGGTCAGGATCATTAACTGCATTGGCTGGGAGAACATATGCCAAAGAAAACTGACTTGGCCAAAGTTGTCTAGCAGATCTCTGGAACAGCCAAAAAGAAACAGATTCTTTTATGTTAGAATACCAGCATAAGGAGACAAATTAAAGCAAAACAAGATTAACATTGCTCCATTTATTTCACTGCTCCATTTATCAAGATATTTGAAAGTGTCTATGCGTATTTGGCAAGACAATGAAATCATATTAATTTCTTAGCTTTCAAAGCTTTTCACATCAACAGCAGCTTCATTTCAATAAGTAGTGTTACGACATTTGAAATGCTGTGTATCAGCAGAAAAGGTTCCCCATAGTTGCAGCTATCAGCAAAAGCAAAAAAAAAAAAAGAGTTTGAGAGTACACACTCCAGATGAATGAGTTATGAGAAAGAATATGTCTTGTATCCATGATAAATTGTAAGTATGGGTTAACCTAAGTAGATCTGTGACAAGGTCTTGTCAGTGTGATTGCAGGTTTCAACAGTGTTCTCAGGCAGAGCATCAGAAATGAAGTGAAAACTAAGACAATTTGACTCCAAAATAATTTTACTGAAATATTTGATAGAAGCATGTCTATCCAATTTGAAACTTAGTTGTATAACTGTGAAAGCGTACTCCCCTTTGTCCCCAGTCTTATCCTTTGGCCTGGCTGTTATACCTAAGGCCTTGCTCAGAATTGATAACATTGTCCTGCTAAATACTAACGGTGGATCAATCATCTTACTCCCTAAATAGTAAGAGAAGTTCAAGAGCCACTTGAGCTATAAACCTCATAACAAGACAGCATGTAACCTCTCCAATTCATTTTAAATACTGGGGAGCTTGAGTCATTTTAGTCTCAGAGTGGATTGTGTAGAATAATTACTGGCGGTGATTTCTTGAGATATCTACCTCTAAAGAGAAGGTACATTGCAGAGGAAACCTCCAGGATGGAATGTGGTTAATCTGCAAGGAATCTATTTCATGATCATTCCCTAAGAAACACGAGACCTGCAAAACTTACACGCTGGTAAAACCACAGGAGTTTGATATGCTGACTCTAACACATACAGAATGGAGAGAGGAGCAGAGTGAACACCATGGCCAGACTGTGAAAACAATGCATAGATGGGAACTTGGTGGTACAATGAAACTGATAAAGTGTATAGTTGTCACCCTGAGTTAGCAGCTTTTCTGTCCAATCACAACAAATATGGATATGACTAGAGCCACTAAAGTTACTCCTGAAACTAAGAAAATAGTATAAAAATGGTTTAAGAGAGAAGGAATTCTGTGGAAAACACCATCACTAAAAAGCTGAGTGGACATCACTGATTTCCAGGGCCAGTCAAAAGGAAAGCCCCTCTTCCCTGCATGTATGGATACCTATGTTATAAAATCTACACACAGGATTATACCAAGTGCTTCCCTGGGAAATAGAAATCTCTATGGAGTTATTCCATAATTTAATGCATTTGTGGTCAGCTGTATCATTCACATTCTTTGTACCCCCGTGTTCTCTGCAGGGTGTTTATCACCAGCAATTCAAAAGAATCTGCAATCTTTTGCTTCAGTAAAGAGAAATATTCATTAAGTTAGCAATGAGAGAGGGTGACAAAACTTCTTAAGGGTGGCTGTGCAAGCCCATTCTAATGTGTTGAATTCATAGGACTGAATTGGGTATTCACCCCTTAACATAATAATGACTTAATAAATATATATATATAAATATTTGTATGTATATTTAACAATTTCCTAATTATATTGAGGTGTATCTGTCTTGTAGCACTTTCCTCAGTGAAGATCAAGCAAGCTAAAAGTCAAGATGTTAAATTTTATAAACTAGGATATTTAACTTCTCAGATTAAAAAAAACTTAGATAATTTAGGGAAGATAATACAAGAACCTTCTGGTCCTTGTTACTTACTGAAGTTGTTTAGTCTCTGCATAGCCAGTAGGCCTCCAGGCTCTGTGCTGTGATTCAATGTCTGCTTTTGTCTGTGCTTTTTGAAGTTTTTCTCCTTGAAGAGGTGCAACTGCTTTAAACATTAAAATACATCCCTCTCCTTTCATTGTTTCAATGAAAAACAATCAAACCAGAGATTCAGTCCCATCCAATTTATCTTCCTGGCACTCATCTAGATTTCCCTAAACAAGGCTAAGCAATTTTCAACATTTATAATAGCTAATACAGCAGTCAAATCTATTGCAATCAGTAATGGAAACATTGTCAGATTCTGCTGTACTACATATTTATGCATAATCAGTGTCCCTGAATGTTAATATATGTATATATTATATTTTAATGAAATGCCATATCAGTTATCTCATCAGTTTTACTAAAAAAATCTGTCCCTTTATATTATCATTGTGAAAGACTTGTATTGACTGCCAGTCATTGACTCATGAGCATAAATAACATAATGAGGAATAAATATTGACTAAGAATTTGTTATACTGTTTCAACAGAAGTAAATGCCAAAATACTAAAGTATTTTTCATTGAAAAATATGTATGTGTGTTTATTCCTGTCTCCTTGTCATACAGTACCTTGTGTGATATTTTCAAAGCAATTTAGAAAGCTCAATACATTAAACTCAACTTTTGAAAATGTGTTACAGGCACAATTCCCAAGGGCAATGCAGCAAAGTTTGATGTTTCATCTGCAGCTGCTTTAATAACAAAATGAAAAACTGCAATACACTTTTATTAAAAAGTCTTAAAATTCCTCAAGGGAAAGTGAGATCATAGTTTTAAATTTCTTTAGGTGACACAAAAGGCTAGTATCTTTCTCCAAGATTGCATCTTGCTATGTCCTTTGAACGAAGGCACAGCTGTGGTGACTTGAAAAAATGATAGCATGCAAGAAAGGAGATACAATTGGATTTTTTTACTCATAATATTTTGGAGTTGAGGAGATGACCGGAAATTTTGGGATGAAATCTTCAAAGGAATACCTATAAATCATTTTAAAAACATCACCACAAACAAAAAAACTTTTTTAAAATTATTAGTGAATATTGATACAAACAGAGTATGCTGTATAATCTAACTTTTATTTCACTCCAGATCACATACAAGTAATGCAATTTCTAAGTATGTACCTGACTGTGTGTTTTTGTATGTGTCTACTTTTCAGTGAGAAATGGAAATTGTTGGCCTAATTTGAGGCTAAATTCAGAAGCAAACTGCATTACACAAGAAAGTGAAATGAAAATGTCTGATTTTATTACGTATCTAAACAATAAATATAGATGCTTTAAACTGTAGACATATCAGAGCTATATAAATAAATATATGCTTTCTAAATGTATGTTTAAGGAGACTTTGCTAGCACACTTTACTAATGGAAAATAGAAAGGCTAGAACTGAATGCATTTTAACTACTGATGTATATAAGCAAGAATAGTGATCATAGCAACTGTGGTTTCCGTTGCTTACACACTGTTTAACTGTTGTCCATATAATGCCTTAACAATATAGATGGTTTTGTCATTACAGAGTTTGACAGCAGGGGAATCTCCACAACAGTAATAATAAGGTATTAAAGTATATTTAACAATTGTTGCTATTGTAGAAAGAGATCAAGTTTACACTTGATAAAACACATACTTAGCTGATATCTTCTACTGACAAGAAAGTCAAAGTATATTAGTTTCCATTCTTGGCTAAATTCATCATTTTATCATACATTTTTATACTTAATATTTCAAGTGTTTAATTGTCCAAAATCTTGAATTCATATTAGGAACTCCTTTGGATTTTTGTTTTTTCTTTTTTTTTAGATTTACTATAGTTGACATATGACATTTGAAAATATAATGACACTAGCTTATGTTATACTAACATATGTAATTAACACGCTTTTGGTATCTAATGGATCTCAAAAGAAATAATAAATCTGATTATAAACGTGCACTTCTATTCATATAGAATGTTATTAATCTTTTATAAATTTAAAATATGTGTTAATCTACTGCATTATATTTTATGTGATTCTGGAGAATTTATTTTTACAGAGATGTTCTTTTTGTTAAATATTTAATAGACCTTTAAATTATAAGTTATGAGTGTTGAAAAAATGAGAGATTGTAAAGACAGGAAGAACTTAATCATAATCAAACAATCACTGAAACTGTCTCCTCAAAGGACAAGACCTTTTAATAATTTGCTTTTATGATTATAGACATGATCTATAGCTCAGAATCTTTTTTTTTCTCAGCAAATTGCTTCCAGATATGAAGATCTTTAAAAGTCTTTAAAACTACACAGTGAACTCCTGTCTAAAAACAATAAGAAATGTTGGAATGAACTGTCATACCCATTAACTATGACACCGTGTAAGTATGTACTCAATGTTCTGTGTTGATTTGTTTTGGTTTCATTTGTTGTCGTGTTATAGTTGTTATTGTTGTTTCTTTGTTTGTTGTTTTTTATTGTTGTTTCTTTTTCATTTAAAATATTATCGTTTTAAGGTCTTTTAGATAAAAATATTGACTAAGAGGAATTTCTCTGTGAAATACATACCAATTTCATCAATGTTATATTTTCATATTTCTTTCCAGAAAGGCAGAATATGGTTGTGTCTTAAATGCTTCTATATCTCTTTGAAGTTGAATAGTTTGTGCCTTTATAGCAGTAAGCCACTTATGTTATGAATGAATTTGTATATGCAAAGTATAACATTTCACATATTTAAAATAAACATTTGGCATATTCTTTTTGAGATGTGCATGTGAAAAAATTGCTATGAATTGAAAATACATTCTTTGGCAAATACCAATACAAAGTTTTTCAATCAAAAGCAGAATGATTCCAAGAATGATATTTTCAGCTAGCCAATTATAAATTCTTTCACAATTTATTTTATTACTTCAGCTTAAGAATTAATTATTGTCAAGGATTTATGATTTTTGGTTATCATTATTCCACATCATAACATCATGCAGTGGATTGAGTTAAAGAGTTAATACTTCTGGGTACCTGTCCCAGAAGAGAGGAAAAACTATATGCCCGAATGGACTGTTTGCTGTTCTGTTATTATTTCTGCTCAGAGGGAAAAGATAAAAGGCCTTCGTAGATCATTTGACTTTCCCTTCCCTTTTTGATCTCAGCAGCATGGGTGCTCCCTAGATCACCTCGCCTCAGCATTAGAGTAAGGCCTTTGGGTTTCAGACACTCTCTCATTTTATTTGATTTATTAGCTTCAATTCTAATTATATTGCATTATCATAGAATCATAGAATAGCCTGGGTTGAAAAGAATCACAATGGTCATCTAGTTTCAATCCCCTGGCTACGTGCAGGGTTGCCAACAACTAAACCAGGCTCCCCAAAGCCACATCCAGCCTTATAGTGTGTTATCTTGCGTTCTGATACCTTATTTAGTAAATTTGTTTGTTTTTCCACAGATCAGTGCTGCTGCTTTGTTTTTAGGCCCACCTCTCTAACCTCTTTCCCTTTTCCCCTTTTTCCCTTTCGTGGGGCATGGGTTCATGGATCCTCCCAGTCTGCTAGTCATGGAATCAGGACGAAACAGCCTGTCAACCGTTGACAGTAATGAATAAAGATTTTTAGGAAAGTTGGAAGAGTTATTAGAACTGTGAATCTTATTACATTTACTGAAATAAATTTTGTTATTATTCCTCAATTGCATACAAAATATTTCTGGAAATTGAAATTGAAATTTGCAGGACAAATATTTCTTTCTGAATAGAAAAAGATTTTGACACATTAAAAAAAAAAGTCTATGACTAAACTTGTTGCTAAAATGACATGAAGGACTACCAAGTCATTAAGTAATGGTGAAAGATAATTTTAAACAGCTAAATCATGAAATATGTGAACATTATGTAAAAAAAAAAACAAATTATAAAGTTCAAGTTAAACATGCAGTTGACTATAAAAACAAACAGAATTTTAAAAACAGAAGAATACAAACCTAGAACAACAATAAAATAAAAACCAGCAACAATCAGACTTCATTAATTCCCACAAAGTAGAAGATATCTTTACAGAAAATATTTGGGTTCTTATACACAAGTATCTAGTGCTATTTTTTCACCTCAATTTTCTGAGATATTCTCACAATGCTTAAGAATCTGACTACATGTTGTGTTAAGCTTTCCTTTTTCTAGAATGAAAATTGGAGTTCAGGTTGTCTGTCCAAAGGGTTCTAAAATGAGACTACACATGTATGTTTTAGAGACTCAGTCTTTTAGAAACTGAGTCTTTGCTTATGTAATAGGCAAATATTAAATAATTATTTTGTTCTAAAGAATCATGCTATTCATTAAATTTCTCATCTTAGTAAGTTAGAAGTATCTTGCTTACAGGATACTTCCTTTGGTTTTGTGGGGATTAACTGCTATTAGTCACATTTTTACATTTTCCAGTATGTGTGTTATCCCTAATTAAACAAACATAATGCTCCTAGAGATCTTTCTTTTCTGGTCTCCTCAGTTCAAAAAAGACAGGTCTCTCCTAGAAGGAGTTCAGTGGAGGGCCACAAAGATGATTAAGGGCCTGAAGCATGAGTTCAGCCTGGGGAAAAGAAGTCTGAGGAAGGAGGATCTGATTTACAAATATCTGAAGGGAGGTGGGAGACAAATGGAGACCAGTATTTTCTCAGTGATGCATAGCAATAGGACAAGGAATAAAGACCTAAAACTTGAACACAGGAAGTTTCATACTAACATGCAGAATGACTTATTTACAGTAAAAGTGATTGAGTATTGGAACAGGTTGCCCAGAGAGACTGTGGTATCTCCTTCTATGGAGATATTCAAGATCCATCTGGATACATACCTGTGTGACCTATTGGAGGATACCTGCTTTAGCAGGGGGATTGGGTTGATGATCTCTTGAGGTCCCTTCCAAATCCTGTAATTCTGTAATTCTGTGATTCTGTGATTCTATGCAATTTTGTTCTTCATTAATAAGTAAAAAGTCAGCAAAAACTGTAGCTTTTTTTGTTTTGTTTTGTTGTAACAATTGCTGATCAAAGCCTTAATAGAAGTCAAAAATAAATTAGAACTGTGTATTAGCAACCTTTTTGAATCATGAGGGTAGAATCCACCTGAACAAATATAGTCACCTAACTTTTAGGTCAATGTTTACTAGCCTCTACCTTTTAGAGAAAAATACACAAATTTTGTTATTATTATTGTTACTATTATTGTAAAAAAATAAACATTTGATGTTCTGACTTATTCCCTTTTTTTTTACCCATTGACTATTAAGGATACCTGGAAATATTAGTGAATCTATAGAGATTTCTGAAGTTTAGCAGGAAGATTCCTATCTATACTGATTAGAATTTGGTGTAAAATAGAAAATATAATCAGATATCATACAAAGAGCACAATGTATTATATAGAGATTTAGAGATGAAAAATTCAATGTGGAATTTTTTTTTGAAAAAAATAATGTATAGAAAGTGACATGTTATAAATAGCTTGCAAAAGAAGGAAAAGAAGAAAAAAAGAACATGAGATTATTTTTGTGAAAGATATATTGTAGTAGATGTATTAAAGTAAAGATAAGTGATAGAAGAGATATAATCCTAGAATGAGGATATGTAGCCACATCTCAGAGAATTTTAGTTATAAGGATGTACCATACTAGTCCAAGATAAGTTTCTACTCATTACTCTATATGTTATATCACAACAAATCTGGCAGCCTTATTTAGAAGTTGCTGTACAAGAAATACAGTCTACAAGTCTGGAGATTGTACAAGAAGAAAAACCATTACGGACAAAGTTACAGAAAATACAAATGTAAAAATACTGTAGATTTCAATGTTTTGTTTTGTTTTGTTTTGTTTTTAGTCATACATTTTATATATTTTATTTTAAGAGAGAAAGATAAATGGTATTTCAGTCCAAACCTTTCCTGAAAATTAAAATAAAAGAAACTTCAATAAACATTATTAGTTATAAATGAAATTGTAGAAGACAGAGGGCATGAGATAATTAAAACAAGAGCAATAACAAAATGATTATTCCAATGAGAAGGATCTCACTGTGGAATGATAAAAAAAGACTTCTATATATGTTAGAATCACATAAGACTAAGACAGTAAGAATCACTGGTGAACTCCCTCAAAATAATGAGGTGGGAAAAATGGCAGAGTTACTGAAAACTCCATCCAGACTCTGGATTTGCACTGATTGTATCCTTTATACCTCCTTCTCCATTTTCTAAATGCTTAGTTTTGTTAGATACTTTGAAGATCTGTAATAATATTAATTCTAGTACTACTAGTAGTAGTGATAGAATCATAGTCGTTACTATAAGAAAACAAAGGTACAGATCTTTAGTATATGTTGGATAATGTTTAGCATAACTATATTATTTACTATTTATTATTATTATTTGCTATTTAGCATAACAACATAGTAACAATAAACATAAAAGAGAGCAGCATCGACCTGGAAAGTATTTTTTTTCAAATTCTATGATCATTTATGTCAATATTTTTGAAGGCATTGAGGTAATTGATCAACTTATTAGACTTCTGCAACAAATGCTTATTCCAAATTTAGCTTGTATTACTGCTTTTCTTGTAATGGCTGCCCTGTAGCTTTTGAATATGTGAACTGACAAACTTGAAGATAAAATTAAAGCAGAAGCTGTCAATTGGTTACAGGTATTCTCATCATTTATTTTGCTTACTGGTCTTTTTGTAAGAAAAACTGACATATAAAAATACCACCAGCAGTAAAACCTTGGTGCTTAAATGCCTTCAATTCCCCTTGAGTGCCTTCATAACTACAGTTTTCTTAGTAGTGAAGTTGTAATGACAGCTGTCATCAATGGGCTTTCATGAGATGTACCCTGACCTTTAGATGCTGTATGTTACAATTACTGTTGTAAAGCCTTTTGGGCTTTAGTTGGGATTTCACATTTCAACACAGCTGCAAATTGTTAACCTTTCTTGAACATGTCCGAGAAGACATGAGATGTATAATTTCCCTTCCCTTCCCTTCCCTTCCCTTCCCTTCCCTCTTCCCCCTTCTTCCTTGCCCCTTCCCTTTCCTTCCCCTTCCCCCTTCTCCCTTGCTCCTTCTTTCTCCTTCCCCTTCCTCCTTCCCCCTTGCCCTTCCTCTTCTCCTCCCTCTCGTTCCCCTTGCCCTTCCCCTTGCCTTTCCCCTTCTTCTTTCCTTGCCTTGTCTTTTACATTTTGCCTTTTCTTTTGCCTTTTCTAGTCTTTTCTTATCTTTCCTGGCCTTGTGCCTTGTTCTGACTTTTCTTTCAAAAATTAACTGTGACAATTACAGTCATTTTTTTAACAGTGACAAGCATAGCTCTTTTGGATTTTTTAATTTTTATTTAATATTATTGTTGTTGTTGAACTGATGTGTCATTTAGATATGCTAAGATAAAATACACTTGAAGAAGGTAAGGTGCATGAATACTTGTTAAAGAAAACAAACAAAAAAATAAAGAAACACAAATTAATAAACAAGCAACAAACACACTGCTTTTCTTCGTGTCTAAATTACCATTAAAGTAAAAAAAAAAAAAAAAAAAAAAAAAAACCACGAAAGATCTGTGCTTTTTGTGTCTTCTCTGTGGACTGTAAATACAGAAGTCCACAGTCAGATAGGAAATGTTGAGGTACAATCTACAGGTTCTTCTCAGCTTTGTGATGACTAGAACACAGTTTCTGGAACCTGACTGTAAGTATTATGTACATTTCCATTAGAAAACCAAAGAGTTCTAGATTTCATCAAGTAACACTTCGAAGTCTTCCAAAGCACATGAAAAATGAAATCAACTGAAGCACTATTTTTTAAAATGAAAATTTACCTAATATACATAGTCAAAAAGCAAATCTTTTCTATGATGGCACATTACTTCTTGTTAAGTGTAATTTTTCTGTCTCAGTATCTGGCTAGCCTATTAAAAAAGGAAGCTGTCAGACTTCTGTTCAAGATAACAGTCATCTGAATTTCTTTGTTCAAATGCATGAGCATAGAGATATTCATCCCAAACAAGATGCAGCTATTAAGCTTAAGATTTCTAAAAATTGGAATCACTTAGATGTGTCTGAATTGTAAACATCTATGTAATTTTCAAAATAGTCCCACAGAATTTTGCATAGCAAAATTACGCCATTATAATCTTGCATTCAGTTCTCACTAGCACATTTTAATCTGTGGTAAGTAATTATCTGCCTGTGAAAAATTGCATCTGAATATTTTATTCAAAGTTTGGAAACTACATAGCCATTAATTTATTTGTAAAAGGTACTGACAAAAGTTTTAGTCTCTCTTTACACTCCAGTTTGTTACATAATATTCTCAAAAATAAAATAAAATAAAATAAATTTTAATCAAATAAATATTTGAAACTTGTTTTATGAGACAACTATTTTATGAGACAAATATTTGACAACTCCACCACAACACCAGTGATTAACATAATAATGCAGCCATGATATCCCACAGGGAAATTTTAGAGATTTGAGAACATGCAATTTATAATCAACATTTTATAAGCCTTATGTGACTGCGTGTACTGTTCCAGATTTTTTCAGACTGTATTAGCAACTGACAGAGATTCCAACAGATGTATAAAATTCACATAAAACATTAAGAAAAAAAAATTACAAAAATATGTATTTACAATATTTGTCTCCTCAAAATATTATATATATAATAATGAAGCATTGTTCAAAGAAATTCTGTTGCATTTACCTTACTAATATTGGAGTTTCCGTGAATTTATTTTTCTTGTGCTGGAGAGGGAGGCTAGAGAAAGAATCCTGATCTCCTTGATGGTGAATGAAAAAATATTAATCAAAATATTATATACATAGCAATTAGTTTATTGATGCAGATATGAAACAAGAGCTTCAGTTTTGGAAAAATTTCACTTTCTCAATTTAATAGTTTTTAATACAACATTTCAAGACTTAATTAAAAAAAAAAATCCTCTTTCCTGCTTTTATCTGCCTTTTTTTTTTTTCTGATTTAATAGCAGTTTAAATAAACAGCTATTTAAACAGTTTAAATAGCTAAGCTGAGTATCAGGTTTCTGTTGAATTTTCTCCTAGAGATTGTAGAAATGTGAATGTATAGTTAACAATCCATGTTTTCTTTCAACAGCTTCAGTGAATTTCTCTCTTTGTCTTGTAGGGTTTGTTTTTTGTTTGTTTGTTTGTTTTTCAAAATTAATACAATTATATATACTTCAGTATTATAAGTCTTATATACAGTAATGATTGTATGAAGCAGGCAGAAAAGAGTGATGGGATGGACAGTAGAAGGAAATGAGCCGGCAGTGTGCCCAGGTGGCCAAGAAGGCCAGTGGCATCTTAGCTTGTACCAGAGTGCTGTGGTAAGCAGGACTAGGGAAGTCATCCTGCCTTGTACTTGGCACTGGTGAGGCCTCACCTTGAGTACTGTGTTTAGTTTTGGCCATCTCAGTACAGAAAGAACATTGAGGTGCTGGAGCAGGTCCAAAGAAGGGCAGCAAGGCTTGTGAAGGGCTTGGAGAATATGCCCTATAAGGAGAGACTGAAGGAACTGTTTAGTCTGGGGAAGAGAAAGTTGAGGAGAGACGTTATTGCTTTCTTCCAATATCAGAAAGGTGCTTACAGTGAGAGTGTGGTTGGTCCCTTCTCACTGGTGAAAGGTGACAGGACGAGGGGAAATGGCCTCAAGTTGTGCCAGTTTAGGTTGGATATCAGGAAACACTTTCTGACTGAAATTCGGTTAAGCACTGGAATAGGCTGCCCAGGGAGGTGATTGAGTCACCAACATGGATGTGTTTAAGTATTTGGATGCAGTGCTCAGGGACATGATTTAGAGGAGGGTTGTTAGTGAGAGTAGTTTTGTTAGGTTGTGGTTGGACTTGGTGATCTTTAAGGTATTTTCTAACCTGAGCATTTCTATGATTCTGTGAAACAGCAACAAAATTAATCTTACTTCCTTTAGAAAGCAAGCTTTGCTTTCATAACTCGGTTAGATAAATTGGTCATTTCACAAATCACTGAAGTACACAAACAGTACTGCCAAATCTATTCAAACTGTTCAAACTCCACCTAGTACATATGAGTCTTGTTACTTCAGTTCCACTGCTTTATTAGGTCAAGGCAGGAATAGCTATACCTCCCTTGGGAACATGCATGCATCACCTTCATTATGTTACCAGAGGATACAAAATAATTGTACCACCTTATTCTAACTTATGACAAAGTGTTTCAAATTTCAGCACATCAGATCTTGTCCTTCTACTTTGGACTCAAAGATATATAACACCTCTGATCCAAATGTGCAGGAAAGGCAAAAAATAAAATATGCCACTCCTTCACTAAGTCTACATTCATATGCAATTTCTCTACGCAACGTAGATACTATTTACACATTCAGTAGACACATCACCAGCAAAAGGTGGCACAAACAAACTTGCAATTACATTTTTCAAAGGAACAATATTTCTTGCATGCCAGGTTCATCCTTGATTAAATAATCAACAGAAATACATTATTTTTTCCTCTCTGGAACTGGAAAATAAAGAAAAATAAAATATAAACAAATAAAAAAATCCTTTTCTACATCCTTTCTAAAAATAAATATGATTTTTTTTTCCTTAAGAATTTTATTTGCATAAAGACTTGATCAAACAATTGATCAAGAGCATATTTTAAATATTGACCAAGTTCTTTATGACAATAAAAATATTTCCTGGTTTCTCAAGGTAACATTTTCCTCTTTGAAATTTTTATGTCCATCCCAATGTAGCTGAGAAGAAAATTCTCAATAGACTATAAGATTTTCTTTTTTTGACAATGAAGGACCTTCTGAAAACAGCATTATATTTTCCAGGGTGGGAAGAAATACTGTATGCTGCTAATTGGTAAATGCTATAGAAAGGCAGAAATTGCTTCAATTTAGTTATTTCCTTCTTTTGTATTATGTTCTGGATAGCAATAATTTAATAGTTTGTTTTTCTGTGGATGCAAAATGGAGAAAACTGACTTCACATATCATAAGGGATTTCTGAAATTGCTGTGATTGCAAGCAATATGAAAAAAAAACTTTTTTAATATCAGTGCTTGCACATATGTATTCTAAAAAGTATTTTCAGTGAATGCAAAATAATTAATTTTTAAGTTAATCAGATTTTTTAAGATAAATATTTCTGTGAAGACATTCACCATCCATTTTCACTGAAAAATAAAATATGCCACTTAAAGAGAGAATTATAGGTTTCAAATACTGCTGTCTTTTTCTTTTAAGTCCAGCATATCAGCTCAGTTAACACTCCAGCAAATTCTAAACTCTCTTTTTCTTCAAAAATATTTTAAATATTTGACATCTTTTATGCAAATAATAGTGTATTTTTATCTCACTTCATTATTTAACATCACACTCAGCAAAATACAACTCCCCATCTCCTCCTCTTCAAATAAGCAGCCGGGTGAACCTGATGAGGTTCGGCATGGCAAAGTGCAAAGTTTTGCACTTGGGCCGGAGGAATCCCAGGCATCCATACAGACTGGAAGGGGCGGTCCTTGAAAGCAGCCCTGTGGAGAAGGACCTGGGGGTCTTGATAGATGAAAAACTTAACATGAGCCAGCAATGTGCCCTTGAATCTCAGAAGGCAAATGGTATCCTGGGCTACATCAAAAGAGGGGTGGACAGCAGGTACAGGGAGGTGATTGTCCCCCTCTACTCTGCTCTTGTCAGGCCCCATCTGGAATACTGCGTCCAAGTGTGAAGCCCCCAGTACAAAAAAGACAGAGCTGTTGGAGAGGGTCCAGAGGAGGGCCACAAAAATGATCAGGGGACTGGAACACCTCCCCTGCGAAGACAGGCTGAGGGAGCTGGGCTTGTTCAGCCAGGAGAAAAGAAGGCTGCGGGGTGACCTCATTGCAGCCTTTCAGTACTTAAAGGGAGCCTACAGAGGGGAGGGGAATCAACTCTTTGAAAGGGTAGATAACAGCAGGACAAGGGGAAATGTTTTTAAGTTGAGGGAGGGGAGAGTTAGGTTGGGTGTCAGGGGGAAATTCTTTACAGAGAGAATGGTGAGGTACTGGAACAGGCTGCCCAGAGAGGTTGTGGATACCCCATCCCTGAAGGTGTTCAAAGCCAGATTGGATGGGGCAACCTGGGCAGTCCGGTCTAGTGTTGGGTGGAGGGGTTGGTGCCCCTGCATGTGGCAGGGGGGTTGGAGATTCATGATTCTTGAGGTTCCTTCCAGCCCTGGCCATTCTGTGATTCTGTGATTCTGTGAAACTCTGATTTGATAGTATCACTGTAAGAATAAAACCTACACTGAATACATTTAGGCAAGTAAATACCATTCCTCCTATAGTAAGTTTTGAATTTGTGTTACAGTACAGTACAAAAATTGAAAGAAAAGTGATTGATTGTATCATAGGTTTTTATTGAAAGCAACGTAATGAGCCAAAATTGCATGTTTAGTTTAGGCTAATCCTAGAAGGTCCCTTCATTTGACAGTGAACAAACACATCCAGAAAACGACTTCACACGAAATGCTGAATGTTCCATTCCAGAGAATTTAGGATAGTATGACTTCCCATTTAAAATCATTTTTTCTTCTTGATGCAGAAACACTCCCAGTGATTAGACATTAACTTTCTTCCATTCAGATTTACAGCACATTCCATGTTGGGCTGTATTTATTACGCTTAGTAGTCATTTCATGTACAGGACTTATGTTAGGCCTTTAGAAGTAACTTTGAAAGAGTGACATTTGTCATTTACTCCTGTTGCAGACACTCAAAGTTATTTCTGATGATTACAAGTAAATCCCTCCTCCATAGGCTAACTTACGTCTCTAGGCTTTGCCTTGGAATCTGTTGAAAGATCCCAAGTTGCTTTATCATAGAATCATAGAATAGTTTGATTTGGAAGGAACCTTTAAGATCACCTAGTTCCAACCCCCTGCTTTAGGCAGGGACACTTCCTTCTAGACCAGGTTGCTCAAAGTCCCATCCAGCCTGGCCTTGAATGCTTCCAGGGAGGGGGGATTCATAATCTCACTTGGTAACCTGTTCCAGTGTCTCAGCACCCTTGCAGTAAATAATTTCTTTCTAATATCTAGTCTAAATCTACCCTCTTCCAGTTCAAAACCATTTCCCTCATTCTGTTGCTACAAGCCCATATAAAAAGTCCCTTCCCAGCTTTCCTGCAGGCCCTCTGAAGGTGCTAGAAGATGCTATAAGCAGTCGTAGATACAGTCTCTTTTTAGAGATTTTTGAGGCAACACATTTCCAGTCTATACTGGAATATATACTTTTATGTATGCATATTTTAACTTTTATTATTTTGTTCATTAGTGCATTTTTTAATCTCATTTGTTTTGTTTTGTTTTTTTTCCATTTTTTTTTCTGGGTCTATCAAATAAAAAGAAAAATTTTCTTACTGCTTAAGCAGTTAGGATCAAATCTGTAGAAGAGTTAGAGCTAAGGTATACCTCTCATCTACTATTTTTCAGTCGTCTCACAGAAAGGCAGTTTCCAAATAAATAAAAAATATTGACTTTTATATAGCATTTAAGGGATGCATATTTGTTAAACAGTAGCTACATTTCTGGCTGTACAAAACTGTGCTAGAAAATATCTTTCACCTTTATGTTTTCTACAAATAAATGCTTGAAAGCATTGAAAGCATTGAAAGACTGCAAAACAACAATAAAAAAAAAAAAAAAAAAACTTGCCAATGCAAGAAATAGCCTATAAAAAAAAAAAAAAAAAAAACAAGAACAAAAACATAAAAAACATACAAATGTAAATGGTTACACAGTTATTTCTGTGTGATTGATTAAATGGCTAATTTTTATTATGCTGTTTGAAACTATACAGATTTGTTTCTACCCTGTCATTATAAAAGCGACAGCTAAAATGACACAAAGCTTTCTCAAAGCAACAATGCATGATAGAAAAGTGGAGCTACAAGCTCTTTTTTTTTTTTTTTTTTTTTTTTTTTTTTGAGGTACTTGTGAGTGCTGGGCTTTAATCTGATCTGAAGGATGATGTCCTTGCAACATATTTGTTGCTAGTCACTTTGAAGGAGCAAAAGACAGAATAGCCAAGTACGAGTGAGGACTGCCAAACAGTGGAACAAAAGTATTTGCTACAAGTAAACCTAAAGCAACCCAAGTAAACATCAATTTAGATGGCAGAGGAATTGGAGCTTAGGGTAACGGTGAGGATAGGTTAAGAGAAGAAGAGGAGAATAACCTTTCCCTTTTTTTTTTTTTTAAAGGACTTGTTTTCTATAAGTCAGTTTGATCTCTAGTGGCTAGCCAAGTACATCAACAGAAGTATTTTCAACACATTCCATTAAGAAGCCAGAAAGTTACATTTGCATATTGTACTAAGGTGCTATAAGGGGCGCAAAATGAGCACAATTTTTACACTGCAAGCAGAAGCCAAAAACTGTTATTCTGCTAATGTATGTAAGTTCCTGATAGATGGGAATTGCCAGCATCCTTTACAGAGGTGTAGCTGGGGTAGTATGAAAGAACTCATCTTGAGCAAGTCTCTCCTTTGTAGTTTTTAAGAGAGGGAGAAATACCTTAAGTCTTGCAGAGTTCTAGTGTGATTTTAGCCATATAAATTAGATTAAGATAAAAGTGACTGGAAGAAAGATAAGAAGGAGAAGGGAATTTAGAGTAATGTACAGCACTTAAGTGTTTTATTATGACTACAAATAGGCAGCCTAGAAATGCTTGTTATTAAAAAATCTGACCTTACCTGAGCATGCTAGCTGCATTTCAGTTAACTACCTTCACTGACATCACTGAGTGTGTTCTTTTCTCTTGTTTGAATTAAAATTGCTTTTTGTATGCTCCTGAGACAAGCAAAGCAAAGCAAAACAACAGTGAAACAGAGGAATCTAAGACATAGATAAGGCAATAAAAGTAAAAGGCAATCAGGCTTGTAAAGCATGATCTTAATGTAGTAATACATGTTGGCTGTTGCTGACTGTCTGTTCATCTTTAACATGACTGAAGAGAAATCCAATCGACTGCATTCCCTTAGCTTTTCTGTCTGGACTCTCAGCAATTTTGTCACCTAGAAGCAGCAAATGCAGGGTTGTAAACCTGTAATACAGAACTTGCAATGCTAAACTGTGATTTCAGAGTGAACTTATACCCCTTTTTATTGCAAATCCATACACTCAGAATTTGGAAAACCTTATAATTTGATAAATGTGAGGGCTTTTTTTGTTTGTTTGTTTGTTTGTTTTTTCAGCTTCTTGGATGTGGGATTTTCCATGGCAGTTTAACAGAATCAGTTTAATAGTTAATTTCCATATACCAATTCATAGACAAATAGTGACCCTGTTCCAGGGAAAAATTGATCGATTCCCATAGTTTAGATCAAAGTAGCTTATTGATTTATTAACAGTATGATATTAAATGATATCCATTAATGTACTTGCTGTTAAACAATTGTTCCTAAGGGCACACTCACACACCTGAGATAGGTGTTTCTTCCATTTGTTGCTACCCACTAACCACAGAACAGGTACTTACAGTGCTGGAGCGTGTTTACAGTGCTTCAGGGAGACTTCTGGCAGTTTCAGACCCATGCTGGCCCTTTCTTAAAATCCATTCTCAGCCATATATCAATGTTGTGTTTTTTTATTATTATTATTATTTTAATAGGATAATCCAAAGACAAGCTTATATGCTAATCACAGCTTTCTGTAGACTCAGAAACTAGATGAAGCTGCAGATAGTTTCTGCACTGAATCTTTACTGATGTCACAATGAATACATCACAGTGGAAATGGCAGCTGACATTCTCACAATATTAGCAGCATCAAGTAATGCATAGGGTGATTTGTCTAAAATCTAGGGATTATTACAGTCTACATATCCACGGACTGGCTGATGTTACTAGTTTGGTATTTTCTTTACATAACTTATGGGAATTTAAATTGTGTTCAGAATAAAATCAGAGGATATTAATAGGAGGTAATTAAGGAACTGTTGATATTTTGAAATTTTGCCACTGTTACCTAATTAATTAATAATTTGTATAATGTCAAAACATTCAAGTCGTTTCTAGGAGCTGCATATTCCATCACACAACTTAGTTTTCTTCACTTCTGCCATCTGTTGTGTTCTACATTTGTAGCCTGCTTTAAAATCATTGATTGTATAGACAATCTAATGATTTTATAACAAATCTAATGATTGTATAGACAATCCATAGACAGGTTAATAGGTAGCATGTTCTACTTCTTCAAGAGAAGAAAGTAATAATAATTCTAACTGATAGGGGGAAAACAATTGATGGAAAGAAGCAAAATGCTTGCTTTAGCTCATGAAATTATGCAGTTTAAGAGGTGAATAATAAAAAAAAAAATTACAAGGCTCAAAGTAGTCATGAATACAAATCATTAGCTTATTTTTAAGAGATGCATTACAACTCTAATATTTGTGTGTCTATATAAAACATGTAAAGCATTATTTAATGCATTTTTGTCATACACATCTATAAGAGTGTAAGGTATCTACCTCTCAAATCAAAAAATACAGAAAAAAAAACATGTATTCTCATGAGGTTATTTCCTTTTACTTTCTCTAAGTCAATAACATGTTTACATTGATTTCAACAGAATTAGAATTTTTCCCTACGTATCCAAAACAACAGCAACAAAATCTAAGACAAAACAAAACATTACTTTATTCAAGGTAAGATAGCATGTATTGACCAAGTTATTTCATGATGAATATTACCTGTAATTTCCATACATCTATACATGCTAGTCAGACTGTAAATTTAAATATGAAAAATGTAAATACCACTTAACCAGATTTAACTGGTAAATAATCAAGTGATACTCAGGATAATCAAATAACTGCAGTAAAATTTAATCCACCTATATTTCATCTACATAGGAATATAAGCACCCAAAACAGATGTAGCAATATTAGAAGACTGCCTATCTTAGTAGCTTCTCTAAGTCATTATTCCCTAGCAGTCTGAAAATCTTCCAGTCAAAAGTCCTACAAACTACTTAGACAGACAACTATTAGACATTTAGATTTGCTTCCAAGACTTGTCATCCAACATCTGCCTGACTTTTGAAAGAACATGGCAATCTCTAGGTATTACATAACTTCTATGAGTGGCATGCACATGTCCCATGCATGTTAGAGCATTTACAGAGCTGTAGTGATCTGTACATGGATATTTTGCCTGTTCCATTTATTTAATGTACTCCAGAGATCTATAACGTCTCAATCAACTCTCTCAGAATGGAAATTCTGTCATGTTAACATGCTGGCCTTCTTCCTTGAAGGCCAGTATCTATATCTTGGTGAAACTTTGCTTAAGATGATGATCCAGAAGGTAGGTTATATGCCAGGATTTCTTCCTTACAGTGATATTTCCCCTTTAAGATTTTTCTTACTTGTAGAAATGAATAAAATAAGAGATTGGAATACTGTATCTGAAAAAATATAGTTTATAGCACATAGCACTGCGAATTTCTGTAGGACTCGTTCCAAGTTCTTCAGTAATCCAACTATGAACACGTACTCGGTTTTCTTTGAGATAATAAAAATACAATAATTTTTTTTTCATGTCAATATTGGTAGAATTTGTATAAGGACTAATACTGAAAAAGAAAAAAAAACCAATACTTTTGCTTAATCAGCATGAAATTAGTTTTATCTAGGATGAAATAAAACTGATATATTTGTATGAGATTCTCAAATCAATTAAAACAATTACACTAAGCTTAGCGAATCCTGGAAATATTTTGTTTTAATAGGAACTTGAGATTTAAAAGAGGAAAGAAGTTAAAAGTCTAAAAGTACTCTCAATTGGTTTCCTATCAAAAAGTAGAGAAAATGGAAGAACAGGGATTATTAGATCCTGATATGATTGTTCATAGGATTTTTTGAATAGAAAGATTGAGTTTCATATCTCAGTCTGAAGGACAAAGGATCAGCATCTGTTCTCGCTGTCCATAAAGGGGAGGAGGAATGACAATTTGCACCAGCTGCTGAATTGCCCTATGAGTCCAGGTGGGGCACAGGCAGAAAATGCTCTGTAAAAGCAGAGTGCTGCCACAGCACTGCAATGCAGAATACTTCAGAGAAAATCAATCATCACTCCACTTGATAGATGGTTCAGAGAGAGCCAGAGCTACAACACATGCCCCACTTTTGCTGACTTACTCACAATATATATACACCTAACATTCTTGTGATTTTATTAATTTTTAAAATCCAGGCAGTACTGTTAAAGTAGCTATAAAAAAAAAAAGACGTCTTGTAAGTTCCATCAGCCTGTGAGTGGGTGCAAGAATCACTGTGATTCAGAGACCCAGGTTTTAAAACTGTAATTGGATTTCACATACAAATAAGCACTGTATCCACGTAGATACAGTTTAGGTTTGAGATAAAGGAATTTAATTACAGAAAGCAAATCACATAATAGGGAAAAATAAGAAGTAGGTTTAACACTTATTATCATACTAATTGCAAAGTTTTGACTTAAAATAAAAATAATTGGTTTTTTTTTTTTTTTTTTTTTTTTTTTTCTGGTTAGTATATCAATTATACTGACCTTCTACATAGGGTTATTCTATGTATAGGATTTCTTCATTAAATAAAAAATCCATGAAAGTGTGTTTTTATTCACTTGAAAAGTCTAAATAACATAAAAAAAAAATATGCCAAGAGTCTCAAAAATTAAAAAAAAAAAAAAAAAAAAAAAGAAAAAAGGAGAGGAATGAAAGCAGCCAGGAGGTATGGAGGGAGGGAAAAAGAGAAAGACAGGACAGAGGGAGAGAGGATTCCAAAGGAGTGATCAATATAATTGACACATTTAAACAGAAAACATTTGTTTTAAAGTAATAGTACTAATAGATGTAAAATATTTATATATATTTAATGAATAGTTGATCAGCTACAAGAGTATTTCAGTATGTCAAATTAAAGTAATTACATAATTGTGGGTTTTTTTGTTTGTTTTTAACGATTATACACATCAATTATGTTATATGAATATGGATAAGTACAACTTAGATAGGATTCATCTTACCTCATGTCAGACTCTACTCTGTGGATATTTACATCTGATTTTACAAGATATCATTTTCTAAGCTGCAGAGAAAGCAAAGCACAACTGATCTGTCAGATGAATACACTAGAAAATGACTGCCTCTTAAAGTGTCTATTCTGTCCTTTGGCTGAGAAAGGAGACTGAGGTAACTAGCTATATGCATAGGCATAAATCAATCCTTTTTGTCATAGCTCTGTCTCTTCTATATTCATTTTTTTATTGTAAAAGAATGAAATCAAATACTTGTTTTATCCTTCTGGTCTGCAAAACTTTCTTTAGTCATTAATTAGCTTTTCACTTTTAAGTGGACCTTATAAACAGAGAAAAATAAGCACATATGTGGGTAGTGTAACAGTGATGCCAAAAGTGCTAAATAATTAACCTCAAGTTAGAGTGAAGCTTTTCTAAAAGTTAATGAGGTGGCTGTTAGATTAATTAGGGCTCACACAGGAACTTGTAACTTAGATTATATAAACACACTACATGACAAATGGCACACCACATGGTCTTTTAATGCACTATTAAATTGCAACTGTCTCTGGTAAAAGAAATATATACAAAGGCTCTCGGGACAACTTCATGTGATACATCATCTTCTTACTTATAAGAGTTACCTGTCAGCACAGAAATATGTTCTGAGAAATAATTCACATTATGTGGTAGTTTTTCAGTTGTCACTGATAATACACTTCCCTTATGTATTTTCTAAAAGGATTCATTTAATTAGACTGCATGAAATAAACATACATAGTCATTAAACTCTTAAAGTACTTATATGCTTCATGAATATTTTACTCAAGCTTAAAAGATAAATTTATTTAAAATTCTGTCATACGTAATGAATGTTCATTTTGGAACAATAAGATTATAGGGATCAGGAACACAGTATTATCATGTAGGAAACAATAGATGAGTTCCTAGATTCCATGGACATCTTCACTGTATTTCATAGAATTATGGAATCATTTGAGTTGGAAAGGATCTTCAATGGTCATGTAGTCCATCACCCTTGCAATGAACAGAGTGATACCTGCAACTAAATCAGGTTGCTCAGAGCCTGGTCCAGCCTGACCTTGAATGTCCCCAGAGATGGGATATCCATCACTTCTGTGGGCAATCTGTTCAAGTGCTTCACTACCCTTATCATAAAACTTTTTCCTTCTGTGCAGTGTAAGTCTCCCCTCTTCTAGTTTGAAACAATTTCTCCTTGCCCTATCACAACAGACTCTGCTAAAAAGTCTGTCTTTTCTTTCTTATAGCACCCACTTTAGAGTCTGAGAAATCTGCTGTCAGGTCTCCCCAGAACCTTCTCTTCTCCAGGCTGAACAGCCCCAGCTATTTTAGCCTGTCCTTGTAGGGAAAGTGTTTCACCCCTTGGATAATTTTTGTGAAATTCTAGAGAGATAACAAAGGAAGATAAATACTTTCTTTGAAACAAACAATCAAACAAATAACACTCCCTCAAAAAAAAAAAAAAAAAAAAAAAAAAAGTAGAGAAAAATAAAAGCAAAAAGAAAGAAAGCAAAAGTGAAAGGGAAAAATAAGAAGGAAAAGAAAAAGTGAAAAATAAGAAAAGAAGCGAAATTGAAAATCAAGAAGAAAAAGAAGAAAAAGAGAAAGTGGGAAATAAGAAGAGAAAGAAAAAGAAGAAGAAAAATGTAAATGTAAACAAAACAATGTAAACAATCAAAAAAATTACCTACTCTTGAGACAGAAAAAATTTAGCTTAACTCCTTTAATATTACATTGCATTATCTGATTTGATTTTGGGAACAAAATTGAACAAAGTAGAATGGAATTGAGAAGCAACTAGACAATATTTAATATTGTACAAATACATTTATTGTTACACCCACAATAAAAAACAACTGAATAGATCTTTTTTTTTTTTAATGTTGGATAACACAAAACATAATAGCAATGCTGCAGATGATATCCAGATTTTGGACCAATAGTATTCAGATCTGTCCATTAGGCTGCATACTTGTGGATTCTTCTGAAGTGAGACAGCTTTATTCTATAAACTCATAATCACATTAGGGAGGCATTACATTGGGACTTGGATAACTTTCAACTTTGCAATTTATTAGCTCATGCAAAGAACACAGTCGAATTCATGTACAACAAAGAGTAAATGAGATTTGCTTATTTTTGCTTGACTGGATATGTCTTAAATCTCCAGGATTTGAAAATAAGGAGTAAGTAAGAAAAATATGTTATAGTAGTATGTAACATATGTATATAATTTTTATTTATATTCAATTAATTCTTTATTTTATACTATAAGTTGTACAGTTATAATTTATGATTGCTTGATAAGTTTGTGCTCATACACAATGCACTATAATTAAGTCCCACTGGTAACGACTTCACTTGTTACTTGCACTATCACAAGAAATCTGTCAGGATGAATATGTGGATATGAATGTGAGCATTTGTTCAATATCTGATTTGTATTTTTTCTTAAAAGTTCATGCTACAGCTTCAGGGGACAGTTTCTTTTACATCTTTACATCCTTTTTTTGCACCAGCATCAACTGTGCAGGTGAACTTTCAAATACACTATGTTTTGTATTTCCTCTCTGTCTCTCTTATTTCTCACTCATCATTTTGTCTTAATTTTGACTGGTAATAATTTTGAACCATATGGCCTTCTGATACAGATATTTTGTCATCTAAGCACTTCAGTCCTAGGTAACTGGTTCAGCCAATGTGCACTCAAAATGAATTTGTGCTACAGGCATTAATCCATCTCATAGCAGGTGTCCATAGTCCTACTACTGTAAGTACTTAGTGACATCTTCCTTACCAATCTCAAGGGACAGACCAGGGACTGAACATGAACAGCTTAATTCCCTCTGTGATGAAGATGGGCCTTCTGAATCAGAACTGAGTCCCTGCTGGTAAAGCAGCATGAGACAGATTGAATAGGTTGTCATTGTTCATGGCACTAGAGGACCTTGCTATAACAATGTCTAATATGATTCTGTACTTGTGAGCTTGTGTTCTAACAATACCTCCTATTGCATTTTCTTCTACACATAAGGTCTTCATTCCTTTAAATTGTATTTTCTCTTTGATGGTAGGAGCAAACAATATTTTAGCAACTGAGTTTATTAACAGAAATCAGATCTTTCTTTAACAACTTTTAATGTCATGAACTCAGAGTGAAAGAACTGTTTCAATAAGTTAAATTAAATTAACATTCTGATAATCAAGTGTTTAAAGCTTTTACATAAAAGAGAGAGCTTTAGGCTGAGGAGATGTATCAGCAAAATGGGAAAATGCAGAGAAGGGTCATGAGATTTGCTCCTCTTAATTCATGTGTATTTATTTTTCAGAGAGATTATGAGAGGTGTCATTAGCTTACTCAGTGGAATATTGTTGCTCATAAACAAAATGTCACCTTTTATTAATTTTTTGATTGATCATTCAATAAAGCATTTTTCATTAGACAGGCATTATTCTATCTAAGTCTTATCAAAGATGACAGTCTCTTTTTTTGAATTTCTATAAACTACATAGGAAGTTTTGTGTTTTGAAAAATATAATTTCCTTGTAATTCTGATCTGATAAGAAAATGAGAAATAGGCAGCTTCATAATCAAAGCTATGCAGAAGTAAATAATCTCATTACTTCCACTTAGTATTTGAGCACTAATTTTTCTACACAAATAAGTAAAATTCAAAAAATAGCATTGCTCAATAATTTGGTCAATTCATTATAGATTTAGGCTTTTTCTGGATAAAAAACATTCTAAAAAGAGAAAATATTTTTCCAAGTTAGATTTCAATCTTGCAATTTAATTCGTCATGCTGACATGGTTACATAAAGTCTTGACCCAGCAGAAGTTAATGTATTTCACTGAACGTGAGTAAAACGCTGAATGTTACCTATCAAGAATATATATACATATCTCTTAAAAAGCATATTTGTATTTGTTAACATTATGTTCAAAAAATACTTTATGTGAAAGACAGTGCTTTAAGAGAAGATAATGTATTCCAGTGTACTGTAGCAAGTCAAGAAGCATGCAGTCAAAACATTTGCCTATCCAAATCATAAAGACGGGATACAGGGTTTTCTTTCTGTGGTAAAAAAAAAAGAAATTCTACAAATTGTGGAGAATCACTCCACAAGCCCAGAAATACAATTTGCTATTTATTTTTCTTCTCTTATTGTTTCAAATCTTCTAATACTGGAAGATTTGTAAGATATTACCATTCTACAATGTACTTATTCATCCAGCAATCTGTAATATGTACCTTATAATATTTTGATTTCTTTGTTTCATATGGCTTGAAACATTTTAGAAATTTTTGACTAATATAGAGTGCATTATATTGTCTAGATCCCCTAATGCAAACTAGACTTTCCCTATCTACTATTCAGTGACTTATTGCTGTAAAATCTCCCAATAGTTCTGCGATATCTTCAGTCTGTATTTTAGAGTCATACAATTTCTGCTAGTTCTCCTTCTGGTTTCTTGACTTTCTCATTCCTGGCTACAGAATGACCCATTTTGGACAGAAAGTTAAGAGAATTTTCCTGCTTATTCCACAAATAGTTAATAGCCATAGCCAATGTCCAGGATATAATATTCCTGAGATAAGCACAGAATCCAAGACTTCAATTTCTCAAGTAAATATCACCTCTGACAAGCAAATATTTTCCCATCCTTTACAATTTACAGATACTTAAACCATTCTCATGGAAGTGCAGACTCCTGCACTATGAATTTTCACTACTGACAATAATCTTACTTTTCTCAGTCATTCCTTCTTGGACTATGTACGAGCAATTACACTCCTTCAGCAGTTTCTGGGCCATAACTTATAATCACTGGACTAAATTATTGTGCACTGTCAGTCAAGAACTTCTTTACAAGAGAGATTTTCCTATATTAGTCTTCAGGGAGGAAATGCAAGCACTAGATTCAATGAAAATGAAAACACCTTAAATCCAGGAGCTTCAATAAATATTCCCATACTTCAAGTTTCCTACAGCCAATTGCTTAACACCACATTGTCTTCTGTAGTGGAGAAAATTATTTATGTTCTGAAGCTTTCTTGAGTCTTTTTCAGAGGCATCAAACTATTTCTTGGAAACCAAATGGGAGACCTAGAATCTTTTCTTTTTCAGTCTTATTTCCATACTTTTTAAGACATCTCAGTTCCTCAGGGGGATGCATATAGCAGGCATTATTGTTAAAAGTTAAAAATAAGACAGACTCACATCTGAAGACTTGTATTAAATATTAACAGAACAGACAGATGTAAACCAATATAATGGCTGCCAAATATGAATGATGCAATATTTGGCTGCTGTCTCTGGTTTTTGCTTGTCTGTGTTTGTTTGTTTATGTGAGCTCTGATGTCAGAATTTTGTATGGCCCAGAGTTCTCCTCCAAGCATCATATTCAGCAACAGAAGAAAAATAGAGGGACTTCTGTTATTAAAGTGTTGGTCTTTTCTAGCAACTCAATATGCTATGCATATTGAGGCCATGCTTCCCAAGGACAGTTGGAACATTGCTTTCTAATTGGAAGTACAGAATTTTGCTTCCTCACTGCCTTTGTTTTTTGTTCATTTGTTTGTTTGTATTGTTTGTTTGTTTGTTTCCCCCTTTAGTTAAACAGTGTCCTTATATCAACTCAAGAGTGCTTATTCATCGTATTTTCTCATCTGTGGAAACACATGACAGCAGGACAGAAAGACACAAGAATTCAGAAAAAGTGTAGTTCCGGGAACCTGACACAAACCAATTACAGATGCCATTGCAGAGATCATCATAACAGAAACTCACCATACACATCTGAGCTGTAAACAGCCTTCCACTTAGAAAGATTTACATCTTCACAAGAGCATTGACCCGTGCCAAGAATTCAATTACAAAGTTGTGTTTATTTATGTCAGTTTATGGGTGGTTCAGCCTGGTTCCATGACTAGTGGGGCAGGAGGATCCACAGACCTACTCTCCAGGAAAGGGAAAAGGGAAAAAGGAGAGAAGGATAGAAAGATGGGTCTAAAAACAAAACAGTGGCTATGATCTGAGGAGAAACAAACTAATTTACTAAATAAGATTTCAGAATGTAAGATAACACACTTTAATACAATATACTACAATATAATTAGAATTGAAGCTAATAAATCAAATAAAATGAGAGTGTCCAGAAGCTGAAGGCTTTGTTCTAATGCTGTGATGAGACAGCACCCGTAAAAGAGACGAGCCAGATGACAAAAGTAAGAAAAGAGGAAGGACAAGTGACCTATGAATGACTTTTATCTTTTGCTCTGAGTAGAAATGGTAACAGAACAGAGAACTCTGGGGGATATAGTTATTTTTTTTTCTTCTGGGACAGGTACCTGGAACTGGAGCATTAACTCCCAGTGCCCTACATGACATTATGATGTAGAATATTGATGACCAAAAATCAGAAGACCGTGACAATTTATAACTCTGCACCAAATGTCTGCACAGCAGTATATTTCTGCCAGCGAAGAAAAGCTTTATTGGTATTCTTTCTTTGTTTTGTGATTTGAATAGAACTTAATTTCAAGAGATATTAAGTTTCTACTGCAGCATGGCTTAAGTTGTTAAGATCTCATGCCTGTCCAGACAACCTGCTCCACTACTCTGGAATATGCAATGAAAAGAAGGGTTTCTTGATGTTTAGACAGAACTACGTGTTTGTTTCCAGTTTGTGCCCATTAACTCCTGTCTTGGAACTGGACACCACTGAAAAGTGCATGACTCCATCTTCTCACCCTTCCTTCAGGTATTTATAAATCCCCCTCAGTCTTCTTGCAGCTGATCACACCCAGCCCTCTCAACCTTTTCTCGTAAGAAATGCTATAGTTCTTCTTGATAGCCCTATCTAGACTTTTTCTAGCATGTCCCTCTTGCATCAAGGAGCCCCCAGTTGGAATCCAGGTGAGACTTCACCAGTGCTGATAACAGGATAAGTATAAACTCTTTTGATCTGCAAATGTCATAGTTTTGTCTGAGATGCAGTGTTTTCTTTGTAGAGGTCCGCATGATGCTGTCTTTTGGATTTTTGATGAAAATAGTGCAGAGCGGTTCTTATAAAGAATAAAGGACTTCTGTGTTTCCCAAGTAGCTCTACTAGTAAAGAGGATAAGAATGAACAAGGAGCTGAGAGTGGACACAGCCACTTCACTTGATCCAAATCAGCCAAAGGGCTATTAGATATAACCCATCACGATCAGTAATAAAATCTGAGTGAAAGAAGGAGAAAGGGGAGAATGTTTGGAATGACATTTTTCTTCCCAATAAGCTGTTACATGTGATAAGTCCTACTTTCCTGACAGTGGTTGAATATCTGGGAAGCAGCGAATTAATTCCTAGTTTTACTTTGCTTTGACTGTATGTGCAGCTTTTCCCTTACTTAGTGAAATGATTTTATCTCAACCCACAGGTTCTCTCAGTTTTACCTTTCAAATTCTCTCCTTCATCCCATCTGTGAAGAGTGAATGAATGGCTGTGTTGTACAGAGCTGCCTGCTGGGGTTAAACCACAACGTAGTGATGCTTCACCTAAATTAGCCACGAATATAATTAGCCATCTTAGCAGCAAGGGCACACTGCTAATTCATGTTCAACTTGGTATCTCCTGGTACTCTCAAGTCTTTTACTGGAGAGCTGCTTTCCAGCCTGCTTTACAGCCTCTGGCAGTCACCAGAGTGCATCAGTGTGTAGAGCTGTTCCTCCTGGGGTTCAGGACTTTGCATTCTCCTTATTCAACTTCATGAGATTCCCCCTGATTGGGGGCAGGAGATTCATGATCCTTGAGGTCCCTTCCAACCTGGGCCATTCTGTGATTCTGTGATACTGTATGCAAGATCAATTGAGATTATGTTTGCCATTTTATGTACACCTAGTTTACATGTCAATCCACTTCTTCAGCATATCAAGATCACTCTGGATGTCAGATGGGTCTTTAGTGAATCAGGCACTCCACCCAGTTTTGTTTATCTACCATAGGAAACTTGCTTTACCATGGGGACTGAGCTAGATGATCTCCAGAGGTCCGTTCTAGCCCTATGATTCTGTGATTCTTTCATTCAATTTTCTGAGAGGAAATTCTACCCAGTGACTAGATCACTGATTTTTTAAACAGGAATGGACTCAGTACTAACCTCTGAGGTACTCCACTCATCACTGACCTACAACTAGACTTTGCATCACTGACCACTACCTTCTGGGCCTGGACAGTTCAGCCAATAAGCTTTGGGAATCTCAAAGGAAGTCATCTGCAGATTCACAGTATTTAGTCCAGGTCTTTGTAGTAGAACAGTATGCTTGGGAAATCATGCATTATAATGCATATATCTTAGTAGCCAAAAGTAGAATGCAAGTAAAATATAGAACTAGAAAATTTCCTTTAAAAAGTTCATTTAAATATTTCTACCTAATTTGTATTATATTAACAGTTATAACAGTTAATATTATATTAACAGTGGGGAAAAAATAACAAACCAACCAACCAAACAAACAAAAAAAAAATCTGAGGATTTTTAAAAATCATGTTTATCATGATTAAAAACGAAAGGAAACCTTGGCTGACTTTGCTTTCAGCGTATCTTTCTGATAGAAACACTGTTAATCAAGCCACAGGCTGTAAAGGAATCTTGATTTAAACTGGCACTAATTTATTAACAAACCAGGATTCCAGGACTTTAACTATCTCAGTAGTCTTTATCAGGTTTAGTGCATGACATGCAAGAAATTTCTCCTGACAGAAAGCAAATGTTAACATATTTTCTGCAGCAGTCACCACATCAAATTGATTTGGATAACTATAATGCTGTCAGGATGCTGTTCATTATTTGTGCATTCTGTGAATTATAGAAAGAAAAGTGGTTCTGTGAAATGTTGAACTCAATCACATAGTCCCTGACCTCACTTCCTATAGCTGTGTTCTATGACTTGGTTAAAGACATTTTATGTTTAAATCTCTGTATCTGCATCACACTTACACAAAGATATTCTAACAATTAATTTAACTAATGTTCACTAGATATGTAATGGGAGTTTGGTCACCAAAGCAGAGAGTTGATTGTACAATTTCTTTTTTTTTTTTTTTTTTTTTTCCCTTTCAAATCTTTTCCATTTGGTTTTATAATTTTCTTTGAACTAATTGGCAGGTTATTGCAACGCTTGATTAACTAGATAATTAAATTTACTAGTATAATATGAATATTAGTTGGAAACCTACCTGACACCTTCAAAATGCATATTAATGAATGCAAAATTTGCTTCAGAATTCATGTTTAAATGACTTAATACATCTTTTGCAGATTTTTCATTTTAATGTGAAAAATGCCCTTGGAAAATTCAATAATAACTCCAAAGTTCAGGAAGTCTATATTACCACACAAGCTGCCATTCCCAAATTATAATATATAAGTGTCTACTCCATGTTAATTTTTCTAATTACTCCTTTGGTTGTGTTTTCTAAAAGTAATGACTTGCCAACAACCTGGAATCTAAGGCACAGTGGAAAATATTACTATATTATGAAGGTGACAGTGAAACTTCCAGCTCCAACTGGAAGCTGTAGAGCACAGGACATAGAGTACTAAATCATTTAGCAACAGTGAGAAATTCAGGCTCTTGACTGATGCCAGGTTTCTGCTCAGGGATCAAATCCAACAACTGAACTAACTATTGCCATTAATCAAGTCCATGAAATGTTTGGTATTTCTGTGACTTACAACACGTAGGAGCCTGTCTGGTGACAGGAAGTAGAAAGGGAACAAGAGGTTACTGTGTCTCTAAATGATGATGCTTCAACATCTTGTACAGGAAAAAAAAAAAAAAAAAAGACAATGAAAACTACCTGTGCTCAGGCAATCCTATAGGCAAGATTTTGTCTAAAGTCAAAGATCACAACTGGATACAATGAGCCATCCTGGCCTTCCACAGGGAATATATCCACCATGTTTGTAATCATAAAACAATACTGAAAAACTAATCAAGTTTATGAAAAGGTGAGATGCAATCTTGCCCTGATCATAGGTAGAGAAAGTGTATATATGCTGGAGTTCTGGTGCTCTGTTAATAAAAAGACAAGATTATGACTGCTGTTCAGACTCTCATCCTGACATTTTGTAGTGTTTTCTGACTATAGAGTATGATGGAAATATTCAGAACATAAACTATCATTGGGAAATGCGTAATTTTTGAGCTCTAAGGTACTGTAATTCTCTTAAAAAAAAAAATACAGCTCACTTTCTCAATATCTCCACATTTCAAATTTTAACTCCATTCACTGTCAATGAATTCCTGGTAAGTATTACACCAACTACAAGATAACTCGCAAGCAGACACTTTAGTTGCTTTCACACTGATGGCTAGCTAAGTTCTACCATACCACTTTCTCACTCCCCTTCCTCAGAAATAGAAGAGGACAAAATATGAGGGAAAAAGTGCTTGTGAGATAAGGATGGGAAGAGCACTCACTACTTCCCATCACATGCAAAACCAACTCAGTTACAGGGAGATTAGTTCACTGCATACTGCAAACAGATTGGAGCAGTGAGAAACTAAAAGCAAGGCAAAATCATCTTCCCACTCCTATCCACTCTCTTCTACCTCCTCCCCATGTGTACAACAGGGGAACAACAGGGAATAAGGTTAGTCTGTAAAACTTCACATCTGTCAGTACTTCTTCCTCACTCTCTGCCCTTTCTCCAGCATGGAATCTCTCCCACTGGAGGCCAAACTGTTTTTATGTAGTCTTCCCACAGGCTGCAGCTCTCCAAGAACTGCTCCAACACGGCTCTGCATTACAAGGCCCTACCTTCAGGAGGGATTAAAGATGCATTTGTCCCCAGGGGCTGCAGCTCTGGAGCAGAGCCAGTTTTTGTGGGGGCTTTCCATGGGCTGTGGTTCCTTCAGGTCACATTTACCACTGCACCATGGGCTCCTCGTAGACACACATAGAGATCTGCTCCCTGTGGTGCCATGGGCTGCTCCACTATGTGCCTTCTCCACAAGAAAAACTGTTCCGTGCTTGGAGTGCTTCTTGCCATCTTTCTGCACTGGCTTTGGAGGCTGCAGTGTTGTTTTTCTCAACATTTTCCTCACTCCTCTCTCACAACTGCTGTTCAGCATTTCATTTTATATCTACTCTATCTGTTCAGCGTTTCTCTTATATCTACTCTCACAAAGACTGAACAGTCATCACTCATTGGCTTTAGACCTGGACCATAGTGGGTCGTTTTGGAGCCAGCTGGACCAGGATATTATATAACACGGAGCAGATCCTGGTCTGTGCTCACAGAGGCCACCCCTGTGAAAACTCTACTACATGAGCCCAACACACCACTAATCATTTTCTTTCCATTATATAATTGCATCACTTCCTCATCTCTGTAAACAATTCCTTTTCCTTCATCACAGCTAGGGAAGAGAGGTGAGAAATAGGAATGGTTGAGAGATCTGAGAATACATTCAAGTATAAAATGCCAGGGAGAGAAAGAGATGTGTATCTCCAGGGCATATCTGTGCCCCCAATTTTCTGTCTTCTGAATTTGTTTCTGAAGACATTACCCATTTTTGAGTACTTCAGAGTTTACTCAGTTCTGAGTCTACAAGCATTTGTTACAAAAATTCTTCAGACTGAGATCAAAACTTAATTCACTTCCTATCTCTCAACACTGGGCTTTAGGGTAAGGTCTCACTTGTTCTCAGCTTCATTTTAACCCAACTATCTGACGATAAGCAGATAAAGATCAGTGCCTTCCAGCAATTACTGTAATGTCACTTCTTACATGGTTAGCTTGGGATTTGTTGGCAGCATAGTGAGTACAGTAGTGAAAAGTATGAAATTAATATGAATAAAAATACCACAGTATGAATATGCAGACTCATAAAGTTCACAAGTGATACTGATCTAGAAAATACAATGAATGCATTTAATGTGAGAACTGCATAGGCATGAGGAGAAGATTGATGAGAGTTTATGAAATTCAGAAAGCACAAATGCAAACACCTCTACCCAAGAAGAAGAAATCCTTTGCAGCAATAGTCTGGAGATTGACTGGCTGAAAAGAAGCTTTAAAGAAGGAAGCTGAGCCCCCTGGGAATCAGCAAGCTGACTGGAAATCAGCAGTGCATCTTGACACTGAGAAAGGTCAGAAGCATCCAAAGCTGTATGAATTTGCATTTGTACAGCATAGCCAACTGATAGCAAGAGATGATTTTTTAGAGTTAGTGTTGCCTCCCCAGAACAAGAAAAATGATTGGAAGATGAGTGAGTTTAGTGGTAAGACACTAGGTTAGGGCTGGAGCACTTTCTGTATAAGGAAAGGCTGAGGGAATCTGGTAAAGATACGGGTGAGGAAGACCTAACCAGCAGTCTGAAGGTTCCTGCGGGAAGGTTACTGAGAAGGCAAAGCAAGAATCATCAAAGAAGTGCATGACAGGATGACTAAAGATAACATACGACCACAAAAACTGTCCAGGAATGGAGGTGGCTACTCAAAGAGTTTAAATCCAGTCACCTTGGGTTTTCAAGACCCAAATGCACAAAGCAGTGAATAGCCCAGTATGGCTGATCCTACTGTGAACAGGATTTTGGACTAGGGTCCTTCCAAGGTCCTTCCTATCCAGAATTCTTTTAAGATTCTCTATTTCTGTGAGATGACTCTTGTAACTTCTGAGGCTTCAGATCACCCTGATTACTGGGCAGTTTTTACTTAGCCTCAGCCTTGCTGTTCATTATGTGCTTTATCTGTGACACAGTTTTGCTGATGTAATTTTATTTTCCATTTCTTCTTTACATAAAATTGGTCTTCTTGATAATGCTATTTTAATTGAAAGCAAAGTGCTGAATTTTAGAACGCTTTAAATCATTGTTTCATACATTAGAAATGTTGGTCTCTAGACAAAGCTTACAAGAGGATCCTCTTCTGAAATAAAACATCACTAAGGTATTTAGAGCTGTTTCCAATATATAGCTGAAGCTTTGTTTTTAATGATAATAATTGTTACTTTAGGTCATAGAATCATAGAATCATAGAATCATAGAATCACTAAGGTTGGAAAAGACCTAGAAGATCACCCAGTCCAACCGTTCACCTATTCCCAATAGCTCCTACTAAACCATGTCCCTCAACGCAACATCCAGTCTTTCCTTGAACACCCCCAGGGTCGGTGATTCCACCACCTCCCTGGGCAGTCCATTCCAGTGCCTGACCACCCTTTCTGAAAAGTAATACTTCCTCATGTCCAGCCTGAATTTCCCCTGGCGTAGCTTGAAACCATTCCCCCTGGTCCTATCACTAATGACACGAGAGAAGAGGCCGACCCCCAGCTCACTACAACCTCCCTTCAGGAAGTTATAGAGAGCAATAAGGTCTCCCCTGAGCCTCCTCTTCTCCAGGCTGAACATTCCCAGCTCCTTCAGCCTCTCCTCATATGGCCTGTGTTCCAGACCCCTCACCAGCTTCGTTGCCCTCCTTTGAACACGTTCCAGGGCCTCAATATCTTTCTTGCAGTGAGGGGCCCAAAACTGGACACAGTACTCGAGGTGCGGCCTGACGAGTGCTGAATATAGGGGAACAATCACCTCTCTGCTCCTGCTTGCAACACTGTTTCTGATGCAAGCCAGGATGCCATTGGCCTTCTTGGCCACCTGGGCACACTGTCGGCTCATGTTCAGCCGAGCATCAATCAATACCCCCAGGTCCATTTCCTCTACGCAGTCCTCCAGCCACACCGCCCCAAGCCTGTAGCGTCGCCTGGGGTTGTTGTGGCCGAAGTGCAGGACCCGGCATTTGGCCTTGTTGAAACTCATCCCATTGGCTCCAGCCCAGCTCTCCAGCCTGTCCAGATCCCTCTGTAGGGCGTCGCTACCCCCAGGCAGATCCACGCTTCCAGCCAATTTGGTGTCATCTGCGAATTTACTGAGGGTGCACTCGATGCCCTCATCGAGGTCATCTATAAAGATATTGAAGAGGACAGGCCCCAGCACCAATAGAAAAAGAAACCTGCCCTAAACCACAGTGGTAATTTGTCATGGACATGCCTTGAAATCTTGAACTTGTAGCAGAGGTAGCACACATAATACATTTCAGTTCTTTCGCATAGCAATTAAGTTCATCTTATCCCACATCCTCTTTTTTAAAAATGTAAGATTTTCTCAGCTTCTGAGATACTCAAAAATATTTCATGGAATCATAATATATCCTGAGTTGGAAGGGATTCATAAAGATCATCAAGTACAACTCTTGGATCCGCAGAGGACCATCTGAAATTCAAACTATAAGTTTGAGAGTGTTACTCAAACTTTTCTTGAACTCCAGCAGGCTTAGTGCTATGACCACTATCCTGGGAGCCTGTTTCAGTGCCTGATGACCTTCTCAGTGAAGAGTCTTTTCCTCCAACTGGAGTCTTCCCTAATGCAACCTTATGCCATTTCTTCAAGTTCTATTGCTGGTCACAAGAAAGAAGAGAGTCTCTGCTTCTGCTCATGAATAAGCTGTAGAACATGAATGTACAATCCTTTGGCTTACCTGGGCCACACTGAGTAAAGAGGAACTTAGGGTTTTTGACAGGTAATATCTTCTTTGTTAAATACATCCACACAAGTAATATCAGCTTCCTCTGCTGGAGTAACTAACAGTACCACTTCTAAACATTCTAGCATTCATTTCTTTCACACCATGGGGTAATTGATCCAGAACTTTATCATGGGGGATTCTGAAAACTGAATATATACATATTTCATTTTTATATTTAAAATTTGGAAGTGGCTGAAATGAAGTAAGAGCTAAAACAATATTTTTGCAGTGTAAGAACAAGCACATGGATGTGCTTGATGGTGTAGAACCTTCAAGGATGATGTTGGAAGAATGTTCCAAATGGAGAAAGACAATGGTTATATATATTGCCTTTTGGCAGTGGTTCCTGTAGTTAACCAGATACAGCTCCCTGTCAGGTTCTGTTTTGAGGAATCTTATTGGGTCACTTGATTTTGCAGACTAGGACTGGATAAAAATTGATTCAACAACAGAACAGGGTTTTGAGTCTTCTGAAGAGCTAAGAAAGCTTATTTTGTAGTGCATATATAGCCATAAAGCTGAGAAAAGGGCATAACAGAAACAAATATGTGTCTACTAGTTAACATTTCTGCAATTTTGTAAAAGATGTTAAATGTTTAGGTTTAAATTGAGATCAAAAGGAAGAAATAAGAATTTTAGTCTTCATTTCAGTCATGTTATGTTTTAAAAATCACAATGAGAAGCAGGAAATGTATAATAAAAAGTAGTATAATATTTTTAAATCTTTTTGGAGAGGCTTTAACTAAATACAAAGGCTGAGGTGATGGTTTATACTGCTAGATTGTATAGAATTTATGTTATTTTCCTGAGACATCTGTAGTGCAATCATCTTCTTGCAAACTAATCACCCATGTCCATTTGCTTTGAGCAGCAAGAAACTGACAATTTTATACCTCTATTACTTTGACTGTTCTCATTAGCATAAGAAGAATCCTGTCTGAAGCGCCTGGTTCTCTTCATTGATGATAAAAACAGTCTGAGTACTGTCCTAGATTAACTGCATCCAAAAATACAAATAAGAAGTAGAAAAATATATAACTATTTTACTGTGATTTGAATATACATGCTTTAATTCAGAGAATAAAACCTTTTCATGCAGAGAAACAAAGAAAATCATTATTATGCTTTGCCCTAATAATAAAAGCTTCCGTTTTAATACTGAGAAAAAAAAAAGTTGGTTAAAATGGACCATCAAATAATCTCACTCAATTTCTCATGCTTTTGTGTATCAGAAAGTTTACACACATAAATTATTTTATCTTCATAGCAGATTTCAAAAATCACACTATTATTTTTTCAATAGAAGAGTAGATAAATAAATATTTATTCATACTCACTCATTATATGATACATTGCCATTTAATTCAAATGCTTTATAACAACAGTAAAACAGGAAAAATCCATGCGATAAACAAAATATTCTGGTTTTTATTTTAAATACTGTTTTAAGATCAATTATATGAGAAAAAAGGTGCCTGAAGTTAAAAAGACAGGCAGTGTTTTCTTAGTACTGGACTGCCTTTACATCTGAACACATTTTAGCCAAATATCAATCATATTCTAACATCAGTCTTTTATTATTTTTCTTCACATTATTACTTTCTTCTCAGTTTAAATGGAATGGAAAACTGAAACATTCTTATATTTTTATATTCATCATGACAAAATTTAGAACTAATCTAAAATAAAGCAACCAGCAATCTATCAGCTTTGTCAGTCAGTATTGACACACTATTCAATTCCATCTGTATGCTAATATCAAGATTCAGTTCTGCAAATATATTCTTCAAATTAAACACAAGCAAAAAATGTAATTCTGATGTAATTCCAGTAGACAAATATGTATCATTCACAGTTTCATGAACAAAGTGTTCATATTTCAGTAAGATTTTGGATGAAAAAAGAAAAGAAAGAAAAGAAAAGAAAAGAAAAGAAAAGAAAAGAAAAGAAAAGAAAAGAAAAGAAAAGAAAAGAAAAGAAAAGAAAAGAAAAGAAAAGAAAAGAAAAGAAAAGAAAAGAAAAGAAAAGAAAAGAAAAGAAAAGAAAAGAAAAGAAAAGAGAAGAGAAGAGAAGAGAAGAGAAGAGAAGAGAAGAGAAGAGAAGGGAAGAGAAGAGAAGAGAAGAGAAGAGAAGAGAAGAAGAGAAGAGAAGAGAAGAGAAGAGAAGAGAAGAGAAGAGAAGAGAGAGAAGAGAAGAGAAGAGAAGAGAAGAGAGAAGAGAAGAGAAGAGAAGAGAAGAGAAGAGAAGAGAAGAGAAGAGAAGAGAAGAGAAGAGAGAGAAGAGAAGAGAAGAGAAGAGAAGAGAAGAGAAGAGAAGAGAAGAGAAGAAAGAAAAGAAAAGAAAAGAAAAGAAAAGAAAAGAAAAGAAAAGAAAAGAAAAGAAAAGAAAAGAAAAGAAAAGAAAAGAAAAGAAAAGAAAAGAAAAGAAAAGAAAAGAAAAGAAAAGAAAAGAAAAGAAAAGGAGAAGAAAAGCCTAATGTAGAAGTAGTTACAATTACTTTTCTTTTTGTTTTAACTAGGAATTGACATGAGAGGAAATTTGTGAAGTTTTTACATTTTATGAATACTACTTTCCTTACAGGAAGGCAAATCTCCTGTGAAATATGTATAGAGGAGAACACGTTAAGTAAGTGCTATCAGTTTGCTTAGATGTAGATCTTAGAGTTTTGTACCAGTAAGCATTCTGGTATACCCCATACAAGATAGTCTGATCACAGTGAAGTTCTTAATGGATTTTTATGGAATGCCTGGCTCTTTTACCTTTCCAGATTTGTAGGATCCTCTAGTGGAAATTAACTATATACTGGGGATGCCAAGGAAGAAGAGCTGATGGCATGAATTCTGTTCTTTGTGAGGATGCTCTCCATGAAAAATACTCATATATCAATATGCAATATCTAACAGTGCAATGTCCTTTTATTGTTCATAACCAAAGAAAAAGCAAGAAAGAAGGAAGGAAGGAAGGAAGGAAGGAAGGAAGGAAGGAAGGAAGGAAGGAAGGAAGGAAGGAAGGAAGGAAGGAAGGAAGGAAGGAAGGAAGGAAGGAAGGAAGGAAGGAAGGAAGGAAGGAAGGAAGGAAGGAAGGAAGGAAGGAAGGAAGGAAGGAAGGAAGGAAGGAAGGAAGGAAGGAAGGAAGGAAGGAAGGAAGGAAGGAAGGAAGGAAGGAAGGAAGAGAAAACATCATAGTTTTGCTTTCATAACACATATGGAATTATATTAAATTGTCACAGAAAAAAAATGCTCACTTTTCCCTTGACATTGGGTTTTTGAAGGAAATATATCTTTGTTCAGGCCTAAAAAAAAACTATCAGCACAATGGCTGTTGCCTCTTTGTTAGCAGTTCACGGAAAAACTAAAGAACAAAAGAAAAGTTACATTATCCTTGTACATAAAAATAATATTTAAAACATCTGTTGTGTTAAAAAATGTTTTTCTTTTCAATCAATAATAGCATTTAAGAACTCTAGTTAAAGAGTATATTGGGGTCAGGGAGGTTATTTTACTTTGTGTGTCAGTGCATGTGAATGTGTGTGTGTCTTCATGTAGAGATAATAAAGCAGATGCTAAAAGGGAGGAGGGTTTGCTAGAGTATAGCGCTGTTAAGGACATAGTCAGAATACACAAAGTGGCACCTTGAACACCAAAGGGAAGATATTTTACACCTCAGTGGTTCTGAAAAGGTTTACACAGGCTTGAGGTGATTACAGAGGCATTAAACGAGCAAGAAACTGATGAACATGATCCAGATCATCAATAAGCAATCCAGATGTGCAGCACAAGTGAATACAGAGATTGATGAATCCTTTAAATTGGGTATGGGAAGCAGTAGGAGTTTGACAGGTTATTTACTGACTGCCATAACCTTTAATGTTGCTCCATGAATCAGCTAGCAGAAAGTTACTGGAGTGAGAGGTTCCATCTTAGGGCAGAGGCTCTACTGCTCCCACAATGCCCTCATCAGCTCATCTCTAGATCTGCACTCCATTCAGTTTTAAATTCACCTTATTCTTGATCTTTCTTCTTATAACAAAGCTTCTAGTATAATAGCAGAAGGGCAAAAGGATGCATTCAAGACAATATTGAAAAGACCAGGAAAAAGAAATCTAACCGTTTAACTGAGAGATAACCTGCAGTCAAAGATCATGTATTTATTATGTCATTTATTGTTAACAATCCAGAGAAGTCTCAAAGCCCTTTGTATGTGATATTAAGCACTATCATTGTCAAGGATAGCTTATAATTTAAAACTACTCCAGGACATTCTCTTCTGAATCTTATTCACAGGGTTAACAAAACTGCCTTCTCCAGTTACTGTCCTCTCTCCCAGAGAGTAAACTATGTGAACATACTTTGTTTGCTCCAGTATGAACTCAGCAAGGAGAAGCAATCACATATATTCTGCTGACTGTGTTGCAGGATTACAAAGGTACAGCATCGTGATTACAACAGCTTCACTGATCAGCTGTATATCTACAATAAATAATGTTATCAAAGCAAACTACGAAGAAATTAAACCTGCTCAGCCTGTATGGAAATAAGGAAATGGCATAATTCACAATGAGATGGCAATATGTGCCAAAGGAATGAGAGGTCAAAAGGCAGAGTGATACAGCAGGGAAGAGGAGAACATATTGATACCAGCAGAAGACACACAGTTCTATGCCTAAAGATGATTAGAGGAGCTACTTTTCCTCGAATAACAGAAGGACTTGGTGGAAATGGATACACAAATGTCCTTGGGACATCAGTCTGAAAGCTAACCTAGAGGAAACGTGGTAGTTAGGGAGATATTTGTTTATGCACATCTTTCTGCCTACTCTGCACTCCTTTCCCCTGCCCTGCTCACAGTCACTGTTCAACAGTGCTTGCACAACAGCAAAGCTTTTATCTTCTCCACTCTGCTCCCTGGACAGCTGACCCTTAACTGGGCAAAGGGATATTCCATATTGACGTCTGGCTGGAGATCAACTCATACTGTAGAGATGCACATCAGTAGTTTTACCTTCTTTAAAATGACTGTGAAATCATGTGTGAGATTTTGAATAACATAAAGTTCAGATTTACAATTTAGAATTGCCGGAATGAATTATGGAAGCATAATTAAACTGACATAGCTTAGGACCACAGAATATTCTGAGCTGTAACAGACCCTCAAGGATATCTGAGTCCAACTCTTGCCTCCACACAGGACCATGAAATGACCATATTTCTGAAAGCACTGTCCAAACACTACCTGAACTCTGGCAGCCTGGGACCGTAACCACTGCCTTGGGGGAGCCTTTTCCAGGGCCCAGTCATCTTTTGCTTGTTTGAATCCTGCAGACAAAATCTTTCAAAAATTGATAATATTAGGATGTTGGTGACAAATAAGAGATACAATGGAAAATTAACAGTAACTGAAACTTCACTCTGCAGAGGTGAATGACAAGATTTCTATTCAATTGCTTAGCAAGATACTCCAAAATGTTCTGTTTCCGTCAGACAAAAGATATAACAAAGAAGACAGAATGTTATGTTAAAATAAAGAAGTATCTGTATGTATCTGTAAGAGGAAAAGCCTCTTATTTGATCTTCTAGCACTGAACTGAAAAGAAAATAAGATGAGAAAATGCAAGAGATGTTTCACGGTTGTGGCTAAAATGATTAAGTCAAGTAAATAAAAAAAATAAATTGAGTGCCAGGGAAAAGTGCAATTGAGGAAAAAAAAAAAAAAAAAAGAGCATATTAGAGATGAAAAAAAGAAAATTCAAATGACAATTTTTCTTTTGTGTAGAAAAGATTGCTCATTTAATAAAGTGTCTTGCAAGGCACTGAGCATCTCTATAAGATAGTCCAGTGGAAGTTCAGAGTGCTCCACACTTTGCTTGATACAGTCCTTCAGGACAATTAGAAATAAGTTAGGGAGCATATGAGATGGAATTTTTGTTTTCAAATATTTTGTTTTGAATTTTATTTTGAATTTTGTTTTCAAAACAAAATTCAGTATAATAATTAATGAGAAACAAAAAACATCAAAGTCTAGAATAAAGCTGAAGGGCTTTGACAATTAGATCTCCATGTAATCCATGTAAACATGAGTTGCTATACCTGACAGAATATAATATTTGTTATTGAAATACTTTATGAAGAGGAGAAGATAGATAAAGAACAAATAAACTATCACTGATTGAAATATGTTGGATTTTTTTTCCTTTCCCTTTCCCTTTCCCTTTCCCTTTCCCTTTCCCTTTCCCTTTCCCTTTCCCTTTCCCTTTCCCTTTCCCTTTCCCTTTCCCTTTCCCTTTCTCTTTCCCTTTTCTTTTCGTTCTCCTCCCTTTCCCCTCCCCCTCCCCCTCTCCCTCTCCCTCTTGTAGAATTATATTGAAAGACACCACAGTAGCATGGACTAGCATTCAATTTGTTTTCAACATTTGGAAAAAGTATAAACATGCTGTGGATATGTTCACCTTCTTACTTTGGTCACATATTTCTTGTGTTTCACGTGTTTCATGTGTTGAGGAAAACTGAACCTAGTAGACTTCAAGAACCAGGGAATTTATCTTTCTCAGTGTTTGTTTCTGTTCTCCTTTGCAAGTCTAGATCTAGCTAGCAAGGCTGAGTGCACACACAAACACAATCACAGATAAAAAAGTCGGGAGAGGTAGGGAATACTATATTTACTGGGACTGAGAGCATAAATAACATTCACAGAAACCTAAACAACACTTAGATTCAGTTCTTCCTAGACAGAATGGACTCAATTTCACTAGCTGACACATGAATAGCCTCCCTTTCTTTGTCCACAGGCACATGCATATCCCCTGATTTTCTTGAACTCTGGATCACAATTTAAGTCCAGATGCAACCTGTGCTCAAAGCTTGGTCTTCATTTATCTTGTCACCCAATCTTTTGTACAGTTTTTTAGGACTGCTGGTCCTTGTTATTTTCTCATTACCATCTGTTCATTGATTACGTGTATAAAGCATTAAGTAATTTCCTCACCATCTTTTTTGTTTCTAACCCAAAATACAAACCACATGTCTTTGCACTCTATGTTTTTATATGTACTTTACCTCCTACATATTTTTATTCTGCAACATGTAGCCATTCATGGCACTTATATATTTAATAACTAAGCTGTCCAACTACTTAGAAAACTTAAAGCCAACTACAGAGATTCACTTTCAAAATGAAATCAACAGTACTGAGAATCATAGAAACATCAAGATTGGATAAGACCTCCAAGAATATCCAGTCTAACCATCCATCACAAATATTTCCCACTAAACAATGTCTCTCAGTATAACATCTAAATGTTTCTTGAACACCTTCAGGGTCAGTGACTCCACTATCTCCCTGGGCATCCTGTTCTCGCACCTGACAACTCTCTCAGAGAGTATTTCCTGACATCCAACCTGAACCTTCCCTGGTACAACTTGAGGTCATTCCTTCTAGTCCTATAGCAAGTGAGGTGGGAGAAGAGACTGACTCCCACCTAATCACAACCTCCCTTCAGGTAGTTAAGGAAAGCAATAAGATCTCCCTGAACCTTTTCCAAACTTAATAATCCCAGTTCCCTCAGCTACTCCTCATAAGATTTGTACTCCAGATCTCTCATCAGCTTAAAATTGGATTTGAATTTAGTGACATATTTGGACAGCAGTGTTTTTCTTTTATGACTACTATAGCTTCAAAAACTTCAAGTAATTTTTGTCTTCAAGATAGAGACTTCAAAGACTACAATAATTTAATTCAGGAAAGTGGAAGATTTGAAGGACTTGTTTTTGAAAGATTAGTAATAATGACTGTATAATTGCAATTTTGAAAATTAGCTAATTGCTTCTGCAATTCATATTTAACTCCTTGCATACTTTACATACACAGATGAATTAATACTATTTATGGATTCAGCTAAGGATATCTTTTTCCTTTCTTCTTTGGTAATTTCAGAATTTGGAAGAGTTGCTATTGTAGATTTTGATAAATTCTCTTACAGGCTGTCTTTCATGTTTAGTCTTCTAAAAATAATACAAATGACTGATTTGGGGAACTCCAGTTAACAATTCAGATTTGTTTTGCATTTTATGTTGTTTTTTTTTTTTTTTTTGTATTGATAAAGTAACATCTGGAAGAGTATGAACTTCAGGAAGGTTTTACTATCCACATAGGTATCTCATTGTAATAATTTGCTGTGTTCCATGCACTTCATGAAACACAGACATAGGAGCTGAAAAGAAAACTATGAAGGCCTGATTGTTCTACCCATCTCCATGACAGCTGTGTATATATCCAAGTGAATTTATTCTTACACATTGATTCGTAGTCGCAGGCACTCCTTCAACAGCTTTTTGTTGACCTGTTGAACTTAACTACAAAATTTCTTGTGGCTCCTGTGATTGGTGGGAACTCTAACTTGAGTGTCTGGACTCATTAAAGGTTCTATATTCAGTATTAAAGATACTAATATCTGAACCCAGATTTATCTACAAAAGTTTCTTGGAATTTCTGTACATTTTATTATTAATTTGTTAAGGAGAACTTAATTCTACAAAGGCTTTTAAAATCCTCCACTGTTTATTAATAATATTATCAAAAGTAAGCATATGTGTGTGTGTGTAAATGTTACTTCAGAAACATTATTAAAAGCTAAAAGAGGAAATATACAAACCCAACAAAGTTGTCTATGAAAGCTTTTGCAGATTATTCAAAGATGCCATCAGAAACAAGTTTTCTTTTTGCTTTAAAGTGACAAGGTGAGTCTCTTGTCCATAGCTATTGTTCCTTCTCTACCACTGTATGACAGTTTAGTTAAGTAACTAATATAAATTACCACTTCATTCTAGATAATCCAGCACAAAATTCTCAGATATTTTATTTTCTGAAAACAGAATCTGGACATTCAGTGTCTAAGAAATCAGTGTTTCTAAGCAATCATTTCATCTCGGCTCTTTGAAGTTATATGTGCAAGCAGAGAAAAATACTCCTTCCCCTTTCAGTGTTTTATAAACTAAATAAATAAATAAAATCTTTCGGACTTTGATAAATCAGGCTCCCAAAGAAGGGCACATACCGTTCTATTTTGTGCATATGGCAAAATACTACACTTGTTTAGACAAACTTCAGCAGAGTATGGTATCCTGAGGAGAGTAAAAACAAATGTGGTCACTGAGTAGCAGCTGATTTTGAAAGAACATATTTACCAGAGAGTAATGGTGATTTTCTGAATTTAGTTTTGCCTAGCATTTAGCCACAACATATCAACCTTACCACAGCTTGTTTTGTGAAGGATGGAGACTATTCTTGGTGCAATCTGTTCACTGTTATATTTGAAGCAGAGCTGTCACAAACAAATGTATCAGGTCATGCAGTGGGTAGATTATCTCTGGAATATATTACAGTAGAGATGACTGTGGTCTCAGCGATAGACCAGTAATTAGATATTGATTGTTTTCACTAACACATTGTGTACAATTCTAAACAAATGCAAGACCGTTTCTGACTCCTTTTTCTTAACCCCAGATATTTGTCGGTGCACTCATTTGAAAGATTACAAATATGAATCAGTTTTTACAGCTGATTCACATGGGCTTCAGTTGACTGTAATCCTAAAACAAAAACCTCCAGTTGAAGGGAATGTCAGAGGAATGAGCAGTTTCTCTGCTCCTGTCCACAAGAAGGGCTTTTACTTCACGTTACAGAAAAACAGAACAATTTTCTTTAAGGTAGAATGGAAATTGTTCCTCCTTGAAGCTGACATAAAGTTTGGACGGCCAAGACAGTTCACTTCTGACTTTGGATTCTTGCAGTGAATAGATCTAATCAGATTTTGCCTCTCTGACCCTCTTTTATGCCTTTGTAGAAACAGTTAATGGAAATAATAAAAGGAGATATTGCTATGTTAATGCCTGGTGTATACTCCGTACTCACAAAATGCCTTTTAAATGCCCTCTATGAATAAAATTGCTGCCTTTAGTGTGAAGAGATAATATTATATGCTTTCTGAGCTGATCCAAGTCACAGACAACATATTCAGCCCCTTAGATGCGAGACAGTAATGCCCTTCAACCCAAATTCAAGTTAGTTGAGGAGACTGATCCCACAAATCGCTTTAGTGTGAGCGGTGGACTTAGTGGACTTCAATCACAAATAAAGAGACTGCTTCAAAATAGGATAGTCCTTACTGCCTAATTTCCAGCTTTGGCTTTTTCTTTTAGAAAACAACACATTGAATAGTATGTCATAACTATGCACCATAGTAAACAATTCCCATGAAACTACTATTCCATCTGCTTTCTTAACAGATGGACTGTTTCTTGGAAATCAGAATATACCCGCCATTTAGCAATGAAGTGTAAGACCATAAAGAGTTGTAAAGAACTACACTATTTGCCATCTCTAATTCCAACTACATATAGGTGATCTGTATGCAACCTTTCCTGGTGCAACTGGTTCTCATTTCCCTTTGTCTTCTCCATAAGGCTCCACGTGGAGCTCCAAGTTCTTTTTATCTGTATTTTAAGTACTGAATACTGTGATAAAGTCCCTCTGAGCCTTTTCTTCTCTAGAGTGAAAAGACCTAATTCATTCAGTCCAAATACTGCAACATATATGCCTTTATCAAGAAAAGTTTGTAAAGAATAATTGTCTTTTTTTTTTTTTTTTTGTTAATGTGAGATTAGAAATGATAACTTGCAATACAAAGAGCTAGCACTGCTTCCAATTAACTCAATAGAAAAACTATCATTAACTTAACAGGCCAGGAAAATCAGGCCCTAATTTACCAACAATTGTAATTATCCGATTAAATTTTCAAAGGCCAAATGCTGAACTGATTTGCAAACCTTTGATATCCTGCTGAAGTTAGTGTACAGTTTGACAAACTATTTCTTTGACTCCTCATTAGGATCATGACAATTTTTTTAGCTAATCACGTCAGGTTTTGCCTTATCATACAGCAGAGAATTTCAGTCTGTCACTCCAAGCTTGTCATATAGTGTTTTTCCTCTTACTTCTGTCTATTTACCCTGTGGATAAAAGCCATCTCTGAATATCAGGAAGTTTCATACTAGGCGTAAAAGAGCTGAATGACAATGAATGAATGCAGAAAAAACAAACAAAACAAACCCTTGCATGAAGTAGACATAAATACAAAAATGAAATATCTATAATAACAACTATTCCCATGCCATATAGGAAAACTCAGGCAAAATATTTACATTAGATACATTAATAAAAGTATGGTAATACTACTTCCATTTATGTCTGTTTGCTTATCTATTTTTATATTACACTTTCCAATAAGAATGCTTAAGAAACAAATCATCATACTTTTTAAATCTCCTACTAAATGAAGAGGAATTTTTTTACATTCCAGTTCACACTAACAAAGCTTTTATGCACCTAAGGCTATTTTACTTTTATAGAGAGAGATCATAAACATATACATCATATACATGTCTGTAGGTCACTCTGAAAGTAATACCTCCTCTTTATCTCCATGGAGACCACAACAGATTGTAAGAGCACAGTAACTCTTCTTGATAGAACAAATTCTCAGCTACCAAACACTCTTTTTCAATATAGTAACCACTATTAGCTATGCATTTTTTTCAGCAATGAAAAAGAGCCTGCATTCCCTGCTTATAAAAACCTGCACTGGAAGAGGTGTCTTTCTGTTGTTTTTGCCACTGCTGACATGCACCATGCACTACCTCACTCTGCTCACATCCACTGTTTGGTCTCCACAAACATTCAGCATCGATGAATGTCAATTGGTGTCACTGTTTCTGCATGGAGGAATTCAGTTCCACACCTGTGCTTCCTATGCACTTCCATGTCAGATGCCATTTTGTCAGACTGCTTCTCTGCTGTCATCTGTCCCACAGCAACAAAATGTATTGGAATATTGGAGGGAAGGTTCAACCTCTACCAGCATACCACCAACATCTGCCTCTGACATCATGGGACAACATATGGAATAGGAGGCATTATTTTTGAAGTCACATATAGATTTATACATAAACACACATATAAATAGACATATGCTTGCATATATATATATATATGTATATATATACTTCATCTGAACTGCATCTGGACTTGGAAGTGGTTCCAAGGCACATAGACATCATGCAGGTGCTATGTTATCTCCTACTAGTCTAATCTATTCCAATTTGAATTTTAAAAATCTTATTCATTAAAAACATATGGCTCTTTGCAAAGGATGACATCTATGTGAAGAAAAATTATCTTACTAGCTGTGCATATGGCAGGAGTCTTGGATTTAAGGTTTTTTGCAAAAGTATTTTCAGTTAAAATTACCAAGGCTCCAGTAATGTTGTGCTAAATTTGGATGCACAAAATTAGAGGAAGAGAAGGTTCTTTGATTATCTCACCTGATGTGAGATAAAAAAAAAAACAATGGTTCAAATGTTGGTCTGAGCAGTTTATTACAAATCTTAATCAGGGAGATGGGCAAGGGGAAGCCAGAGACTATTACAAATTAAGATGGTGGGGAAGGGCAATAGAAAAGGTAGGAAAGAAGCAAGAATTGTGTAAAATGAGAATAGTCACCACCAAGATCCAGCACTGTCCTGTTGCACACCGTTCTCATGGCCAAGCAAAAGCACAGGGGAAAGCAGCAGCATAGTGGCTGGCCACAGGCAGCAAGCAGGTACAGCAACAGAGCAAGTCCAGGAGGAAGAGGTAGGTCTCAGGTAGCAGTCCCAGGAGAGTCCATCAGCAGGCAGGAATCACGTTGTGAAGCCTCTGATGTCAGACATCTACCCTAATGGATGTTGGTCCCTTTTTTATCCTTCTTCTTCTGCCAATGTGGCATTCCTGGGCATGTGAATTGGTGCCTCCTGAGATGGCTGTCTCTCGAGATAGCCCATTTAGCTGCAGCTTGTCTTGTTGCCCCTGGCCTGCAAATCTTCAGACGAAAGATTCCACCACTTTGATCAGGACTTGGCTGGACTTGCCCATCTATGTCCTTTAGACAAAGGATTTCTCAGCCCTTGACCAGGACTTGCCTGGACTTGTCCTCAGCAAGCTTTGAGACAAAGGCGTGAAAAAATAATCTCTTACAGATGCGCATTTTCCTATGGTCATCTGTGATTACAACAAAGCATGTTCTTTATCTCTGCTTATCATCTTATACTACAAACAAAATGTTTCCTAACTTCCTGTGTACTTAGCACTGTCTTGTATGATAATTTCTTCATCTCCAGGAAAAATTCTACAGTGGTCTTAAAAGTATCTCATCTATGTCTACACCATCATGTAGCAGGAACAGACTGAGTGAAACTCTGAGATGATGCAGCTCTCCATCCAGTTCATTAAGGCACAATAACAGTGCCAATTAGTTCCTTCAGGCACAGCAAGAGCTACATAAAAATATCTCCAGGAGAGACCAAAATTCCTTTAATCTGAAACAATTAATAACAATTAGTCAAATACTTTGTTATGATAGTGGTTGGGAAAATGATGACTTTTTCTATGATAAAATAAGACACCTGTAACTGAGACATTTGAGATAAAGGAAACAGAATATATAATATAATATAATATAATATAATATAATATAATATAATATAATATAATATAATATAATATAATATAATATAATACAATACAATACAATATAATATATTCAGTCTATATATTGTAATATAATTAGTCTCTAGATTGGATGTCAATCCATCTTCTGAATTTCCCCATAATCTCTTTTCCACATCTTCCACTAGAATAATCTGTCATATCAGCAAATTATTTTGTTATTTCTAAATACTCAAAGACCTCAGTTCCAATTCTTTCTCTGAGGTTGCTATTTTTGTTGCTTTGCCTGGGAGTATCTCCAGCTCCCATAAATCAAATTCCTCTGTATGTTTGTATAATTGCAGTGTGATGGACTAATTAGCTTTTGGTTGCTTTGACAAGACAGCTGCGGCTATCTGGTATCTATCAGATTCCTATGAAGTAGAGCAAAGTTGATGATTGGGGTAAAGAGACATATGGCAGTGGAGACCAATGTCCCAGGAAGTTAGGAATAACATCTATTGTAGATCTACTAGGTAGTAGCTTGTTAGCGAATTCAGAAGATAGAAAACTGACCACAAGGTATTTTTTTCTGCTCTATTCCTTTCCCTTTCTGTATCTAAAAAAAGAAAGTAATTTTTTTTTTATATGCATAATAACTGCAGACAATAAAATAAATAGGGACTCTCTATTGGGTGATAACAGTTAAAATCTGTTTCATCTCTTTCTCATTAATATATTTTCTGTCAGAAAATGCTGATCCCATGAAATTAAAGCATTTTTTTCTGGAACATATCAGTTTTATCATAATTGCCAAGAGCATATTATCAAAGTTTCAATTCAAGTTTATTGCTTCAACTTTACTGCTTCAAACTGTATGTGTTATAATCAAGTGATGATGAAAAAAACAAAAATGTAAGATTCAATCCAAGCAAAATCCATCAGCAAAGTAAGCCAAGTATTTGCTTCCTCATCTGAAATAAATAAATAACTAAATAAATAATTAAAACTTTTTAAATTTCCTTGGCAGTTTAAAATGAAGTTCATCTTAATACCACATAGTACTGTGTTGAATGCAAATTTTCTATCTAGTCAACTCAACTATTGCATTGCTTTTAAAAGCCTATAGAATATCTAACTAGAACTGCTCTATCAAGAATCTAAGCTTTTACATTTGGAAGATGGAGAATAAATCAAACTGAGATAGTACCTGACAGTGGTTTTATCTCCTTGCAAAGTACACCTGATAGCATTTCTTCTCATTTATAGATGGAAGAGATGGAATAAACTAGCTTTAGTTTTCAGTGTCATGAGAATATACATTCCATATAGCTCTCTTTCAGTGAGTTTTACACTGGTTAGAGGTAACCTGACAGACTAAAAGCTGCATAATGATGGATTCACTAAATCGTCCTTCATTTTACCAAATTATGTCCTTGGAATCAATGGTAGTTGGGTCAGTTCCAACATTAAACAAAAAAAAAAATTGTAAATTTTTCAGAGAATGTTGCAGTTTCACATTTTGTAAAAGAAGTGGAAACTAATTTCAGACTTGTATTTTAGTATTTGAAGGTGAGAGTTCATGACATTCAAGCAAGGGAACTTCCAACTATATGAGTTTAAAAAAAAATAAAAATAAAAGAATCTTTAACTTGTAGCATCTCAGCAATATTCTATTTACCTATTTAAGGTCAAAGAGCTAATTCTGTTTATGACTCAGATGGAAAGAGAGGGTGGTTGCTTTTTCTCCTCTCTCTTTTCTGTAATCTTCCTAGTGCAGGAGCTCTTTTTGATTCAATAATGACATTTGGTTGTAATCTCAGGGGATAAATAATTTTGCCTGAAGACTAAACCAAGTGTGTGGTGATTTTCCATACTGTCAATGACCTATAGATGACATTTTTTACCTAATTAATTAGATGTCTTTCTTTTGGAAGAAATGGTGAATCATGCATAATTAGAAGAGGCATCAAAGCTGGAGTGGGTGGCTCATTAATCTAATGAAACTAGCCTATAGCACATAGAGATCATTTGCATTTTTCATGATGTTTGTGTTATTTTATGGACTATTAACACTCATAAATATAAATATAAAACCAATTATCTTTATAGTTTTCATTTTTACTTACACCCAAAGAAAAAATGGATATTAGTTTAGAATACATTTAAACTATAACCTCTAACACTCATAATTATTCAGACACTAAGGTTCACAATATGAGTGAAAATTTGCTGATGTACAGCAATTTTTTTTTTCTTTTTTTAGTCAAAAAAAGTTTTTTTCTTAGTCTAAAAAAAGAATGGGAGAAACATCACGTAACTGTAGCATGCACATTCAATAGATTTAAAAATTGATACAGTGGAGGAAACGGCAAATTCTGTGAAGTTTTTTGGTGACATTTTAAGAACTAAGAAGAGATTACCTCAATGTGGGGTACATAGTGTTTTCCATAAAGAGTGAAAAGGATATTTTATATTTCTCTTTTTTTTCCCCCCTAAGTTCCTTATCATTAATTAAATTCTATTTTAACAATAATTTTGAAATATAAAGAACTATAGAAGACATAGAGGATTTTTATAAGCCAGATTTATTAGCAGACTTCCTGGAGCCCATCCAAGACTTCCAGAAGTTTAAATTTCACTTTCTACCCATAACTTGCCAGATTGGTATATAATCCCTTATAATTTCCTCTCCAGAGAGCCTGACTACTTCAGATTTGCTGGGATTTGTTCCTATAGGATGCTTGGTTGTCTCTCAGTATAACTACGTCTCACAGAAAACAATCCACATAAACTGAACAGTACTTTATCATACCCTGCAACATGTTAAAAAAAACAAATTTTGCTTTGGAAAATTATGAATCACTAGTACTTTTGGGCTTCCATTTGTAGTAAACCATTAGACACATAACAGGGCTCTTAAACATACGTATATATGGATATTTATTTGAATACACTTGTTTGTAGATATCTTAATGTATGCTATAGCTGAATAAAAAACATATTTTTCTCAGAAAGGAAAAAACAAATATACATATTAATTAAAACCCCAAATTTCAATTTTATCTTTTCATTTAGCCTTGCAAACAATTCTATTTCATTACAAGTGTAAAGACTAAAAAAAATCTTTACATTCAAGGTTTTGCAGAATCCGTTAACGTAATTTGGTTATTTTGTGTTTTAAGCATTTTTTGCTTAAATTTTAATGATGACTCCTCAAATTCCATTAAAAAAAGATTATTAACAATTATATATATACATGTTCTCCTGACTTGATCTCATACTTGCTACTTGCCACCACTGTAAAATTGTTAAAATAATCCCTGACAGAATTTTTAACTGTCTCAATGCCAAGCAGTTATAAGCCAAAACATAGTGCCCAGAACTGTTCTCAAACATTGTTTTGGAGGCTTAGAGATTTTAATAGCATGTATACAAAATTTCTCAGAATCAGAATCAGTGAAAGGATTCCTGAGGCCTTTCATTTACTACTACACTTACAACTTTTTTTTTTTTTAATAACAAAAATTTGTGCTGAGTTTTTTATGGGGATTATAACAGGTGAAGAGTTAGGTATTAATCTTTGTTCTTTCCCAAGACTGGAACTTACATACTGATAATCTATCCTCTGCCAACTTGAGCTAACAGAAAATGTGAGATCAGTACTGTTGTCTTTATTCTGTGTGATCTTAGCCTCTCCCAAGATGGCTCATTTATGCTCATTTACTGGTTCTCAATTCATCTGCTTTAGCCTTCTGAGAACAATAGGCTCCTCTGTACCTCTCTCCATGGCCAGGCAAAGATCTCCATTGTGTTTTTCTTGGCCCAGTGTCATTGTTCTCTTGGAGAATATCCACAGTCAAATTTAATTCCATTTTAAGCTTTTCTCTGTTTCTTTAATTCCTCAGTTTCTCTCTTTGTTTACTTCCCAGTAATACTCTATCTTCATTCTTTCATCAGCGAAATCATACAGGATCTCTTTTTAATCTATTAAATCTTGCATTTCCCTTCTAAAGCTTGCTCAAATAAAAGGTTCCCTGAGAGCACTGGTAATGCTATATGGGAGGAAAAAAGCTAGGATAATCTTTCTTTTCTTGCAGATCATTGTTTCTTTCTGTCTGGTCCCGCTTTACTTTGGTCATTTTTTCTTCCTTTTTTCCGTTTTTTTTTTTTTTTTTTTTTTTCCCCCACTTATTTTCTCTTCCCCTTTTCCTTGCTTTGCCTTACTTTAACAAACAGAGGTTGAACAGTCTGATCTGAATCTCCAGTAATACGAAACACTATGTCTTTATAGTCAACTTTTTAAAGGCAATAGAATAATGAAGCAATATGTAAATTGAATATGTAGTAAACTGCCAGCAGTATCTGCTTCCTTCAAGCTGCAATAGATCCTACACAAATTGCCTTTTCCACAAATAGCTCTCTTCAGCTGACTTTGGATTCCTTTAGAGCATCATTCTCTATTTGATGTAAATAAATGATGACTCATTAATGGACTGGTACAAACAAATGTATTTTATAAAGGAACAGATCAGAAAACTGCACTCCTTGTACTATTTACATTTACAAATGGCAATAGTGATAATGAAATAGGCCAAGGTATTTTTAGAGTGAGCAGTTTTATTCCAAAGTTTATTCCAAAATTCTTACTGTGTTCTTGCTGCAAACTCCTGAAATGTGTCTTGATTGACATCTCCTGGAGAAAGTAAACATGATTACTCACAGTAAGTTGCTAGTGAACTGCAACATGATATTTGCAGATTCTATTTCCACCTTTTTTTTTTTTTTTCCTCTCAGCAGTTGGATATTTGTGCAATACTTCTATTCCTTTTCAAGAGTAGTTTGATCAAGATACAACATTTTTTCCTCACAACAGCACTTGCTGAGTTGACTCAGAGACCTTGCTTGGTGACACAGTAACTGCCATTAAAGAGTGCATCCATTTGTCTTTATTATTGCATCTAGTGACTAGATGTCTCATGAGAGCTATGCAGATTTCTTCCATCTTTCTTCCTTTGGCACTGGGGTAAATCAAAAGAGACTCTACAGAAACCCATGGACCAAAGCCTGGTAAAACTTCTTGAAAGAAAAATCAAGCCAGTGCACTGTAAATAATAAACAGATGAAATTAGTGTAATTTAAAAAGATAGGTTATGGTCTGCTTTGTCTGTCAAGCTGCTTTAGTCTGCTGCTGTCTTTTCTACACTTTGCAATGCACAGTAAAGCTAATCCAGCAAAATTCCATCTGAGAATCTGGATTAAATAAGTATGTTGCTTTTAATATTGTGATTCTCAGTAACCAGATGAGCTATTTTAGAATTAACTTTGATATTCCACAGTTGTACACTGATACTTAAAAGCAGAAGGAATAATAATAATAATAATAATAATAATAATAATAATAATAATAATAGAGCTCTACTCTATTCCATTCCATGTGTTCACAGAAGGTAAATGTAGCTCCCTTCCCTCCCCCCCCCAAAAAAAACCCCAGTGGATTATTCATCTCTCAACTCATCAGTCAGTCACTTTTTGTGACTAACTGATCTAATCACTATATATATATATATATATATATATATATATACAATTTTACTGATTAAAACTGTGAAGATAAATGTTTTTAATAAAAACATTTTTACGATTTGATTTGATTGTTTTTTTCTGAAATATTTCCATTACTTTTGTAGCACTGTTGCTGTCACAGGAGGAAAAACATACAAATTTGAGAAAATGGAAAAATATAGTAATTTTAATATTTAGATGGAAGTGAAAAGGAAGGAAGAATATACTGACATCATAACTCTTAAATCATTGAAAGTTTGTAATTCAATCAAGTTTTCTACACAAAAATGAGACTACAGTGTTTGTGTATGGATAGTTAGCATGAGTGATGATTTTGGTTACTGAATTTGCTAGGTATTGTTTTGATGCTGTTTTAAAGGCTACAATCAGATTTATAGAGGTGATATAATGACAGTTTTTCAATTCATGAAAAGAAAGGGCATCTGATACTCACATTAACCTTAATAAAATATATCACATATCAAGAGATATGGAATAAAACTTCAAGATCTGAGAATGTTGCAGCTGTAAGCCCTGTCAGTATTGTCAGTGAGTACATCAATTCCCTTTTTATCTGAACAAAGACCTGATCTGGTATTTGGAGAAAAATATATCTCCAAATTTATACCACCAAATGCACTTTCCTACTGTGTTGTAGAATCCTTTTGAAAGGCTTCTGCCAGATCAAGTGCTGAAGTACAGTGCAACTGATTTCTTTAGCCTAAATCCAAACTAATAGAAAGTATTCAAACCATTTATTGTCTCTAAAAAGCATTGCAGGTACTCAGCAAATGATCATCTTTTCCAGGTTGGGTCTACTCTTTATTAGTAGCAGTCAAAACATTAATGTATGTTGTAAAATAAGGATGCAGGTAGAAGGCAGTGTAGATGCTACACTAATGCTACTCCATTCAGCCTTTAATCCTCCAAGCCTCTTGAATTCAGAACATACTGAATTCCTTCATGAACGCTTGAAAGAAAAATGAATACGTTGTTAGACAGTAATCTCTCTGAAGATGAAAAGTAGAATCACAGGATAAAATCATCATAGGAAGAAAAAGTGCTAGGATTCTGCATCATGATTAAATTAATGCCTCTTTTCTTTTCTTTTCTTTTCTTTTCTTTTCTTTTCTTTTCTTTTCTTTTCTTTTCTTTTCTTTTCTTTTCTTCTCTTTTCTTCTCTTTTCTTCTCTTCTCTTTTCTTCTCTTTTCTTCTCTTGTCTTGTCTTTCTTTTCCTTTTTTTCCTTTTTTTCCTTTTTTTCCTTTTTTTCCTTTTTTTCCTTTCCTTTCTTTTCTTTTCTTTTCTTTTCTTTTCTTTTCTTTTCTTTTCTTTTCTTTTCTTTTCTTTTCTTTTCTTTTCTTTTCTTTTCTTTTCTTTTCTTTTCTTTTCTTTTCTTTTCTTTTCTTTTCTTTTCTTTTCTTTTCTTTTCTTTTCTTTTCTTTTCCTTCTTCCCTTCCCTTCCCTTCCCTTCCCTTCCCCTCCCCTTCCTCTGCTTTTCCTTTCTTTTTTTCTGTATAATCTGGACATTTCTTTGGAACCTCAGTGAGGATTTGGAATTGTGCTTCCATGTAACTGTGTGAGCTTGTATTAGATATTGAAATACTTATCACATTTTCATTTTTGTGTATGTCAAATATTGTTTCAAAAGCAATTTTTACAATGAATTATATGTTCTTGAGAGAAAAACTGTGACTAAGAAATATGACATTTATTGATTATTCATAGCGTAATATTTTATTTAGAGACATTACGATTTATCTGCAGACTCTTCAATTCATCTCAATCATTACTGAAATTAAAATATTTTTATTTTGTTTACTGAATAATTCTAAGATATCCAGCTTTGTTGATAGTGAATGTGAAAGATATTTATTTAAAAAATTGTGCTATTATCAGTGGAGATATAAACTAGACAGTGCTATAGTAAATATCTAAATTTGCTGATTTTATACTGAGTTAACTATATGAAGGGTTTTTTTGCAGCTTTCATTTATCAAGTCTTGTCAAACATAAAAACAGTACATTTGTACAATTATATATTGAAAAATAAAATTTAAAAAATCCTAACAGACAGAAATATGTTTTTTCATGGAATGAATGTACATTATCATCTAGCCATGAATAGGTAAATCTTTGTAAGAGTTTACATTCTACCTCTAGTGAATATAGCAATTCTGCTTCCTTATTCCTTTTTGTAGGGCATAAAAACATATAAAAAATAAAAATTAGGAAAAAAAAGGGGTGAGCCTTTAATTTGAATATCTTTCACAATGTTAAGCTCTATCACTTCAGGTCCATTAATGTTAATTAATGTTCATATAAAGAGTAGTTGGATCCTCAGTGTGTAAGAGCTGGCATTAGACATCTGTGTTCATATATCCTTCAGTGGTAAAGAGCTGAAGTTAGACTATGTTGATATGAGTAACAATAGCAAAAACAACAACAAAAGATTAAAAAGAAAATCAGATGGCTGCTCTTCACAAGAATGAAGTACCTGTAAAGAAACCTTGCTGCAGTCTACTGATACAGAGCTAAAAACAAACAAAAAACCATGTATTTTAGAAATGTTATAAAATAAAAGCTACTTCTCTAGTACTTATCAAAGATTGATATGTCCTCATTTTTTTCAACAGCAATAGTTCCTTAGACCTAAATTTGTTGGATCAATTACTTTCTAGATGACTGGAATGGAAGGTTTATAAGTCAATTTTTATTTATGGACTTCTGTATGGATTGTCTCATATCTAACTCACATAGACTCTGCTTAGCTTGCAGATTCCAGAAAATCCAATCTTTAGGCACTTGGCTCTTCTTTAAATCATACTGGGAGCCAAAACACTTATTGGCTGCAAAATTTCCAGGAAGTAACCTGGCAAACAAAAGGCTGTTCTTTATGCATAAAATGAAGAAAACATTCCTAAGTTCATGCGCAATAGAACACATATGTATAAGATTGAGAAGTCCTCAGATACGGTATGAATTATTTTAGAATATATTTAATATGAAAGAAGTTAAAAATCAGAAACAAGTTTTTAATTGCCTGCTAAGCAGGGTACTAGAAAACATAAAAGTACTTCAAAATGTTCTGTTCACTCACTCAATTGATCAACTGGACTTACTCAATTACTGTTTAGTAAACCTGAATGCTGAATTAATGTGAGGAAATAATGATTTGTGTATACACTTTTTTTTTCTTTTTTTTTCTTTTTTCCCAAATAGATATAATTAATTAATTGAGCATTAATTTCAAATTATTTACTCAGGTTTTGTAGCTCAGAGTTCAGCAGTTTTTTGCACCCATAAATCAGACACTTTAACAGTGGTCAGGACAATATATATTAAAAGATCTTGTTTTTCTCAGAAAGTAGATGTAACTAAAAAAAAAAATATTGTATAGTATATAAAATAGTTAGCCAACATAACATCGTATGAATTTGTTGAATAGCTTCTCTGAAATTCATATGGGTATGGAGAGAAGACAGTTATCAAAAAGAGACAAACAATAAAATAGAGGGAAAATACACCAAGGAGTTCAGTGTAAAAATGTGACACTGTACATTTCTACTGAGACCTTTAGAACACTTACAGTTGTCTGAAACTGTACAAATCCAACAGCACAAATCTGCATCAGTGGTGGAGGACATATTTTGGAGAACCTCTAAGAAAGCAATGGCTATTCTATGGGGACAATGATTACAGATTATACATTTGCAAAACAAAAGACGCCTTGAGTACCTTGCAAACACCTAACAGGAAACCATAAGTGCCTCAGTGTGACCTTATTTTCCTAAGTAAATGGCTGGTGCTTGTGTCCAAGCTATGCCGAGGGGCAGTGGAAGGCCCCGGACATTCTGATTTAAATTGGAAGCAAGCACTGAACAAGGGTTGGACTAGATAAAACCAACTGACTGTCTCTTCTAACTGAAATTTTTCGATCATGTTGTTAATATTCTGAATATTAATATTAAACTTTTACCTACAGATAATAATTTTCCCAGTTTATAGTAGTTGGTTTTAGCACTGAATTAATTTATGTTCTACTTATAAATATCTAAGTACTGGGGTCCTAGTGATCATGTGATGATGAATATATACAAATCTATTATTAAATAAAAACTGATTATTCTGTGTTTTTGAAGACAAAACATGGATGAAGAAGTAAACACTGCTGCTCCCATTTTGAAATAAACAAACCTGCTTGACACATATAAATCATTTTGCTCATATTCCAGTATTCAATTCATGTACAGTCTGTGCTGCCCAGTTCCTTTATGTTTCAAGTCAAAATGCACTTACTGTATGTTATGAAGATCTTTATATTGAGCTTTTGCACAGTATATGTATTCAATTTTCACAATAAAGTATACATGAGAGCTATAAAATATTTCTGACTTTATTCCCTGTTGAGAGGGAAATTGTACCAATACATTGACTGATCAAGTCAGATAAAGACCTTTGATACTTATTGAAATGCCAGTGAACACTCTACAATAAAAGATACAGTTTTGTTTTTATGCTGTTTGATTTTTTTTGTTTTGTTTTTATTTTTCACCTAATAATGCCACTGGAAAAATAAAAATTTCATGAGCCAATGGAGGTTTGGTTTTTTTTTTTTTTGTTTGTTTGTTTTAATTAAATAAAGATAATGTGATTGAGTAAACTGTAAAATAGTTTGGTAAGTTAACAGAAGCAGTATATTAAATATATATATTCCATGAGGGAGGAAGGGAGGAAGGGAGGAAGGGAGGAGATTCCTTGCATTAGTATGGAGCTTCCTGTGTTCCAGTTTCTGACCATTGCCCTTTGTTCTGTTGCTGTAGAACACTGAAAACAGTCCACACTCACAGACTTGACTCCTATATGTTAGAAGTTCATAAACAGTAATGAGATCCACTCTCAGCTTTCTCCAGGCTGAAGTGCCTGGTCTTTCAGCCTTTCTTTGCACAAAAGATGCTAGAGACCTCTAATCATCTTTGATTGGGCCCTCTGCTGGACTCTTTCTAGGAGACCCCTGTCTTTTTTGAACTGGGGAACCCAGAACCCCACATAGTAGTCTAAATGTGGCCTTATCTGGGCAGAATAGAGAGAGAGGATCACCTACCTCAACCTGCTGGCAGTGCTCTTTTTAATGCAACCCAGGATGCCATTGGCCTTCTTGTCCCAAAGGACACACTGCTGGCTCATGGCCAACTTGTTGTCTACCAGGACTTCTAGGTTCCTCTCTGCAGAGCCGCTCTCCAGCAGGTCAGCTCCTGACCTGTGCTGATGCATGTGGTTGTTCCTCTCCATGAAAAGACACTACATTTGCTCTTGTTGAATTCCAACAGATCCCTCTCTGCCCAACTCTCCAGTCTGTTTAGGTCTTGTTGAATGGCAGCATAGCTTTCTGGCATGTCAGCCACTCCTCCCAGCTTTGTATCATCAAACGTTCAAAGGATGGAATTTATCCCTTCATCCAGATGCTTCATGCTGATAAAGATGCTGAACAAGACCAGACCCAGCACCAGCCCCAAGGGAATACAGCTAGTTACAGACCTCATATTAGATTCTGTGCCACTGAGTTTAGTTCTGCTGGTTAAAAGATAGAACTTCAGTAAAAACTTCAGAGTATAAATACAACATTCTCTTCAGTGAGATGTCTGATTAAACTGGAAAACATAGGTCAGAATCTAAGCACTGGCAGATACATGGCTATTACCTGATATATCAGCCAGTTTGAAGGGCTGGCATAAGACTCTGTGTTGAATCAGAGGACTAAGATGTCCTTTTCGCTTAAATCAGCAGCAAAATTCCCCACCACCAAGAAGTTAGAAAATTAATGATTCCATCTTTTAACTGAGATCTTTATAAAAAACAAAATATCTTAAGTCTTCTTTTCATCAAACCATTAAAAAGAAGAGTATGTTAACTTTCTTCTTTTCTCTGGCAAGGTAGAAAACTCCTGGCTTCAACACTGGTCACTTATGTGTTCTTAGACCAGTGCCAGTATTACCCAGCTTCAGGCATGAGAAGAGACAGAAAAATCCTGGCTTGTTGTTTGGATCACCTCTGTACTGTAATGAACTTGCCAGACTGCTTACAGCAGCTTTGGGGCTAGTTTGTACTGCATTAGAAAACAACATCACTAAAACTTGATCCTCCATCTTCTAATAAAAGCAGACTCCATGATTTTTTTCTGTTGCAGTCACTGCATAGTCTCAGAGCAAAAAGAAAATGTACTGCAAAAAACAGAGAAGACATAGAAATATTTTCTATGTTCTTCAATACATTTCTGCTATCCATTATCTTCTTAATTATCTATTACTTTCAGCTCACTCTAGTGACAATATCAGCTGCCTAGAGTGGTACGAGAAGAGAAGACCCAAAATGATTGTAAGAAGGGAAGCTAAATCGCAATACATTATTAAATATTTCCTATATAAATAAGAATATAGCTGCGTTTGTTCTTAATGAAGTCCTCAAATTCTCACTTCACAGAGGCTTACTCAGACTCTAAATCAAGGAAGCTGAGGATGTTACCTTCTAACAATTTGTTCTTTCAAGTTAAAAACAGCTGAACATGATTTCACTGGCTCCCAGTGTGGTACTGTGGTTGAAAGGGCTAATGTGATTCTTGGCTGCATAATCAGGGGAATGCTCAGCTGGAGTAGGGAAGTTATATTACTGGCATAATGGTATAAATGTTTATGTTTACTCTGGGGCTTGAGATACAAACTGTAGTATACACATCCCCTAGAGAGACAGCTATCCTCCATGACTGCAATGTTTTAAAAAAAACACTAAAAGAAAGGGAAAGAAAGGGAAAGGAAAGAAAAGGAAAGAAAAGGAAAGGAGAAAACTGTTTACCACAGTAGAAAAACAGCTCACATGAATTTAGGTGCCAAACAATAGACGTTAGGATCTAAAAATGCTGATATCTGAAATGCTTTTGTTACTCTTACCCTCATGTCACGCATACAAGGTTTTCCTACACAGCTTGAATAACGGATGAAGAACAATACAGCAAGAAATATATATAGCCATAGTGTATCTGGACTTGATGCTTTTAGTCTAATTAAAAAAAAAAGGTGTTTTTTGTAAATGATTAGAAATGCTTAATAATTATCTAAATACACAGAAAAGAGAAAGAAACTGAATATTAAAGTGTTTAAGTTTGAATACGTAAAAAACGACAGAGAATGGACAGGGTTCATGTATCTATTTCAAGTTTCTCTCCAGGTATATTTCCCTTTACCCATTTGGTGGTAAAGCTCTACCTTCATCTGATACTAGATCATGGTAACAATATCAAATTTTGCATTAGCTTTCTATTATGAGGGTGAATTTACAGACAGGGGAGAAAAAAGAAAAAAAAAGACGCATTGTTGGAACCACTTGCTGCAGGCCATTAAGCAGGACAATGAATGACAATGGAAATCCCTGGAAATCCCAGTGTTGTTTTCCCAGGTTAATACTTACCCACCAGACCATGCTGCATCAGTGAGATCACAAGTGCATTTTGTCTTTGAAGCATGTTATCTGTTACCTTTGAAGAGACTTCTTTTAATAAAACACAAATCAAATACATCTAAAATAAATCAAACATAGCAAGGCTTTGAACCAGATCCCAAGAGGTCCTGATAACATACTCTGCATTTAAATATGTATTGACAATATACTCTACATTTACAAATGCTGCTGATCTCAATGGGAGTTAAGGTTGTTCAGTATCTCAGGATTTGAATCCAAAGAACAAAATTAAACAATAATAATATAAAATTATACGTAAGGCACCAAGGTGAAAGGTTGAAATACACGGTGAGCTTATTCTGCCCCTTATATTGAAAGAGCAGCTAGCCACAGGCACAGTCTGAGTGCCTCATCCTTTAACTACAGAGAGGCAAAATTTGGGCCCTCAGGCTTCCTATTCTCATAAGTCAAAGATGCTAATGATGTGTCTGCCTACCAATGTGATAAAAAATGCCACTGCTGAGACCCTTTATTTGAAGCAAAGTACAATTCTAAAGCTGTCATTTTGTCATTGAAAATCCCTGCTAAACTCTGACATCTTTTCTGACCTCACATAAAGTGCTATAATATAATCCTAGTGGGAGCATCAGAAGTTCAAAATCTACTAAACCTGATTAAAGAGTTAACTCAGTAATGACTTTTATAATTAAAAAAAAAAAAAAAAGTTCAGTACAAGCAAATATGCATTTTTAACTCCACTGCATAATTAGTCTACTCTGTATTTTTCAGAAATGGACATATGAACTCTCTTCAGTATATACCAAAAGATCCCAAGGTGCATTGCTAAAATCTTAATTGCCTTTAGCCTGAACTATAATAATCAGAGATGACTGCCAAATTGAAGACTTTGTTTACAGCTATGATGCTGAACGACTCTTAGTAAAAGAGCATTCCTGGAGAAGGATTATACATTAAATGATTGCGAGGTTCTGAAGGTGAAATTCAATGTCAAGATGTTACCTGAGACAAAGCAATGTAAACGGGTATTCGTTTTTTGTTTTTTTTTTTTTTCAAACATGTACCATTTATACCTGGGAAACAAGGTTATTGGCTTAATGAAATTCTCTTTGCAATAGAAAATATGGTATTGAATCATCAGATGATTTCAATGTTCACCTTATATTGTAAAGGGTTTTGAAAGATGAAGAATAGAATTTGCACTGAAAGATGACAGTAAGTGATGTGAAAACACCAATTTTCTATTCCACATTTGAGCAATTTAAAAGTGAAAATAATAGCCTCATTAACTGTCAGTTTTCAGAGGCATGAAATTCATGTTAAAGATCCATATCCTCTGTGCTAGTTATCAAGAATACAAGACACCAGGAACTATGATTCTGCCTAATTTAAAATCTTTGTGTCAAAAGAAGAAATGAAAGATCAGATATGACAGAGGTGAATGAAGCTGTCGTTCTTTTAATTTTATTTGACTTGCCATAACAATCTTTCTCACTGTTAGGCCTCTATGTTTTTTCTTATCCAACAGCACCACCAAGTGTCACTGCAGATTTTTTTTCTTTTTTAGTAACACAAGGGAATTATATATATATATAATTCTGAAAATGATAAACCTTACTAAGGATAAACCTAATTCCAGGGGATTTGTGGTTCTGAGAGCTTCAATCAACAATCTTTGGAAGATTTTGTCATAAAGAGATATCTTTTGTATATGAACATGCAATGAGTAGCAGTCTACGTTCAAATCTATGTATTCATATATTATATTTACACATTTAAAATTATATCATCCTCAATGGCTGATCTTTGCTGTCATAACAACCAGGACATGATTCACATCACCCCGCCTCCCATGCAGTTATCTGTTATACGGCTAGTCAGTACCACAAGCCAATTCTGGGAGCAGGGCTAAGGGCATATTAAATCTTTCAGTTCACTTGGGCTCATAGGTTTCAAACACACTTCAAAAAACTCTTTCTGGTCCCCTTCATGCTAATGCTTGCCAGCTCATTTCAATCTGTGAGTCACTTCACAGTTTTTGGGTGACCCACAACAGATGCTGAAGGCAGTGAGAAAGGAATGAGGCTTTTAAACATCTACACAAAATGTAATCTTTCATTGCTATCACTTATACAAGTTCTGCTTTAAAATAAACATTTATATTCTACTTGATGTTTTGAAAGAGTCTTTGTAGTTGCTTTGGAGATGGCTTCTAAGGTTAAAGATGAGGCACACGTGCCCTGTGGAAAGTAAAATCTCTGCATCATTTTTCATTGGCAAGACATAAATAGCATTCTAGCTAAATGTAGCTTTTTGGATCTCCATTCTGAGGTGCCTCATCCTATTCATATCTCGTGCAGGGAGCCTAATTTTCAGGTGTTCTATCTGTTATTCAGGAGCAAAAATGTTTTACTGGTTTTGCATGCTGTCTCTCCAGACTAATGAATATTTAGTGAGACTACGCACAGTGGAAAAGATTGAGCAGGACGACTGAAATTACTCCATTGAAATACATGCCCTAATTTTGTCGATCCATATGGGAAGTGCAGGTTACAATCCCCAGAGGCAAAGAAAAGAAATGAGTCTTGGTTTCTGATATTCTGAATGGATTATTTATTCACTGAGCAATCAGAAAGGAGCAGGACAGAGGTTTGTGCTGGCTTAAATCTAGTAGATATTTTGTGAAAGTATCAACCAAACGAGACTCAGAAACAGAAGATTTGCAGCTGTGTCAGTTACAAAAAAAAAAAAAAAAAAAAAAAAAAAAAAAAAAAAAAAAGAGGAACTGAATACTGCTGAGATAAAGGCATTTCTGTGCATTCTTGTTAGAACTTTACTAAGAAAATACAGAACAAAGCATGATAAAAACAAAGTAGCAGTTTGTACTAAATTTTGGACTTGGACATCTGAAATGCCAAATAAGAAATAATAAGGCAACAAAATAATCACTTTATGAATCTTATTTTTTTATGATACACAAGGGGCATTAGATCAGAATTACTGTTTCAGCACTGCAATAGTGAACTATTTTCTCTAGTTCTAGGGATTTTAGAAAGCTCTTATTTTCCTCCTTTTATTCCATTCATTCAAAGGTAGTTCAGTGCAAATTACTCATATCTTTTCAGACCTTTAAGTGGTGCTATTTAATGGAGTTTTATTAAGAGAAATGGTAAATGCCTGTATGGGAACTGCTGAATCATGGCCTGAACCTCTGATTGATCACCTGAGGCAAACAATGAGTCAGCCACAGGAGCACAGGTGAAGGCAATTCATCTGTGCTGCCGGAAGGGCTGGAGCCTGGCTCCACCTCTCCTAAACCCATTTAAGAGCTGGCTACAGGAGGGAAGGATCTCTTCTGGAGATTCACTTCACTGGGGTTTCATAAGCAAGCCCAGGATATGGATAAGCTTTCCATCTATTTTCTTTTTGATATTATTATCTGCTTTGCCTAGCTCTCTTGTTTATTTTGTGATTATAACATCTTAATATTCACTGATCATACAATGTCCAATAAAAATACAAAACAGAACTTTTCTTCTTTGTTTAAGTTACTCTTAATAAGTTATTCTCTTAAACTGCATGGCTTGAGTTAATATGCTGTGAGTCAGAAACTCTGGGTTACTTACCAAATGTGTCCGAAATGTTCTTTTTTAACTTCATTAGAGCACTTTGGAGGAAACACATTCTGATATATTGTTTGTAGATAGTGCTTATTCAGAAGACCTTTCAAACACAAAGGTAATGAAAGGCTTGAAAAGTTGAATAAATTGACATATAAAGCAAAATGGGACGAAGGAATGGAAGAATATGTAACTTACTATATCTAAGGAAATATAATTCTGAAGCTCCCTACTTTGTACTCAGCAGGAGAGATGAAACATGAAGGTTACATAGATCAGGGTGTGATGCTAGACAAAAGCTTCATCTGAATTTATCCATCGTGATGAAAAACAAGTGTAGTGTTATTTATGATAGCATGCAAGAGAAACATTGAGTCACAGAAGTAACTGTTATTCCATTTAAGGAGCAATCACTGGCTCTGGAGTAAAACCGTACTATGGCACTAAAACATAAATTTGAATAATCAATATATGCATGACCTATTTTTCATGACATTCTATGGTGTAAACAGTCTATACCATTTTAAAAACAGCTGTTCTTGCACGTAGTTGAAATGGCTTTCTACTGTGCTGCTCACATTTGAGCTGCTTGTAGTTAGCTGCAGTCATCCAAACAGTGCCTGATGTAATTCACAGTACCTAAAACAGCAATAGCTACAGACTGCTCCTAGCAGTCACTGTGGATGTGATTTCCTGCTTAGTGGTATGGACAAATCACAGGTTGTGCCACAGGCTAGGGTATCTTTTAAAATAGACACAGCACCAGAAGGCCAAGGTCTTTTATCCTACTTACCATTACAGCCATATGCTAAGCCAAATCTACATTGCTAAGTGCATTGGACCTAGGGAGTGATTCCTAGCCCCAGGACGTGTGTACAGAGGTAGTTTGCAACAGCATTGCTCAAGACTTTCTGTAGAAAAAAATGGGTTTTGATACACATATTTACTGCGCATAACATGCATAGTAATGTGTATGTATAAATATACATATTTTTATATGTATATATTTATATATTATATTTATATTTTTTATTTACATATATACATATATATATAACACTGTCTCTTTCTGTGCCTCACACATAGCTTCTTGGACCCAGGATAAAATGGTTATTATTTTTCTTTTTTTTCTAGTTTAGTGTGTCGAAAGCATTGTGATGTAGCTGTGCTACATCTAGCCTGAAATTTTGCTGTTTTACATGTCATGTGGTATATATAAGGTTATGGGGACATATATGTGTGCCAAACCTGCTGGGACAGTTTTGGAATACTGTATAAGGGCAAGCAAAATCAAATATTTATAATAAAACATTTACGTTTTTTGTTTGTTTGTATGTGTGTGACTAGTCTCTAGAGTCAGAGTGCAACCTATGCTTTATTTAGGAATATTCCAGTACTTTAAATCCAAGGGAGACTTCAGGAATGAAAGAACATGTTCATTAACTAGGTCATCAAGGGAGCAGGTCCATTATCCAGTAGAGGAAAACTAAATAATTTCACAACATAGCAATATCTAATTTGAAAATCCAATTAATTATGATTAAAAAAAAAAACAAACAAAAACAAAGAAAAAAAAACAAGCCTACCATCATATAGGAGGCTATAAAGAATATTTTTGAAAGTAAACTGTATTCATACCTTGACAAACACAGCAAGACTATCTTTGAACATCTCTCTAAATAGGATGAGATTACTCAGTTGTAATCTCAAGTTCCAAGCTATACAACCTATGCAGTGGGCCACAATAAATTATAAAAAAAGAAGGAAACTTCTTAGATAAACAACAAACACAAAAATCAAAGTGAAAAACTTATGGCGAGTTACATGGAACTTTAAAAGAAGATGTGGCTCAGGTTGACAGTCTTATATTTTGATAAGAAAATATAGCCCAAATGACTCAGTTGTATGAAATGAATAAACAGAATAAAAACTTGCTTAACAATTTCAACATTGAATTGGATAACGAATTAGAAAAGAAAGATGAAATATTTAAAATCAAAAATAGTTCTTAGAGCACCTTAAAATTACCACTGCAAATGATAACTTTCCAACTTTGGTCAAAAATTGTTATAGTTAATTCCTTTAAAATGGGTATTCTGTTTAGGAATAATTAGGGAGAGCAGTGGATGCTGTGTACATTAACTTCAGTGAAGCTTTTGACACTGTCTCCTATAACATTTTTGTAGACAAGCTCAAAGAGTGGAATAGCTGAGTGGACAGTGTGGTGGATTGAGAACTAGCACAAGTTAGTGTTGTGATCAGTAGTGCAGAGTGCAGTTGGAGGCCTGTACCTAGGGGTGTTTCCTGGGGGCTGGTACTGAGTTCAATTGTGTCTTCATCTTGACTTGGATGAAAGGATATATTGCTGATGATACGAAGCTGGGAGGAGTGACTGACACACCAGAAGTCTGTGTTGCCATTCAGCAAGAACTGGACAAACTGAAGAGTTGATGAGAGAGGAACCTGATGATGTTCAACTAGGGTGAGTCCTGTATTTGGGGAGGAATAACCTTATGCATAGGCACAGGTTAGGGAATGACTTACTGGAAAGGAACTCTGCAGAGAAGGACCTGAGCATCCTGATGGACAACAGGTTGGCCATGAGCCAGCTGTGTGCCCATGTAACCAAGAAGAGCAATGATATAGTGAGATGCATTAAAAAGAGTATGGCCAACAGGATGAAAGAGTTGTCTTCGCACTCTACTCTGCCTGTTGAGGCCACTTCTAGAGTATTGTTTTCAATTCTAGGTTCCTCAGTTCAAGAGAGACAGGGCACTTCTAGAAAGAGCGCAGCAAAGGTTTGGTTTTTAAATCAAAGATAATTAGGGGCATGGGGCATCTCCGTTATGAGGAGAAACTGACAGCTGGAACTGTTCAGCATGAAAAAGAGAAGACTGAGAAGGAATCTTGTCAATGCATATAAATTTATAGAGGGCAGGAGTTAAGTGAATGAGGACAGTCTCTTTTCAGTGATGGCCAGTGACAGGACAACAGCAAAAGGGGACAAACTGGAACATAGGACGTTCCTTACAAACATGAGGAAACACTTCTTCAAGGGCAACTGAGCACTGGAACAAGCTGACCAGAGAGGTTGTGGAGTCTCCTTCTCTGGAGATATTTAAAAGCTGCCTGGATGCTATCCTGTGTAACCTAATCAGTGGAACTGGCTTTGGCAGGTTGGACTACATGGCCTGCTGAGGCACCATCCAACTTCTACAGTTCTGCAATTCTATTTAAGAAAGAAGAAATAAACCTTTATTAACATGCTTTTATATGCAGACTGATGCCAGCTATTTAAGAATAACATTAAGTAAGCTAATCAAATCCGAACTTCATTTATGCAGCCTGTCATTATTAAAAGCAGAACAACTATATATATACATTCATTATTCTTCCTTGTATAAATATGTTGCAATTAAACAAGATCACACTGAAAATCTTAAATTTGTTTGAAATAAAATTTCTATTATATACAACATTTTCTGTGTTGTGATTTTTGTAAACAATTTTCCAAAACTTCCATTTCTTGACAGACAACTACTTTTTTATATTAGAACGTAAATCCCAATAATTTACATGATTTGTACTGGTATCATCAAGCACTGTGTTAATTCAATTGCTTTATGGTTATATTTAATAGACTTCAACTCCTGAACATCACATTTTCTTCCTTAAAATGAACAATATGTAAGCACAACATTTTCTTTCAAGATTTTCACTCATTTAAAATATTTTAATTGCACATGATAAGGGAAAAAAAGTTATAAAACTTATGAAGGACACGTAAATAATTTGTTTTGAAAGATCTTCAAAAGAATCATAAATGCAGTGCCAAGCAGCTTAAAAAAAAACAAAAACAAACAAACAAACAAAAAAAAAAAAAAAAAAAAACACCACAGCCTGCTGCACTCTTTTTGGCAGAGCCACCTTTAAGTTATTTTTCATTATTCCTAAAAGCTGGAAAATATTTCCTGTACACTTTTTTCTTTTTCGTTTTTCAATTTCTTTTATTTCAGTTCCCCTTTCGCTCCCCTTTCAATTCCCCTCTCTCCCACTGCTCTAGTGAATAGAATTGAAAATAAAAAAAGGTTTTTAAAAAAAATAAATAAATAAATAAATAAATATGGGTATATAATAGTTTGTCCTACCAAACCACATTGAATAAAATTTTAAGTATTGTTGCACACATGAAAGTCATAAAGCCTGTCTTATATATTTTCTTTCAAGAAATGTCATCATTTAGGTAATTTTAACAGTGTGTTTCAAGATACAGTAACACAATTCTAACCTAAAAACATTTATAGCCACATCCCTCCAAAATGATCTTACATGTACATGCATAATAGAGGAAAAAAAAACAGAGCATTAAAGAGAAACAACTCAGAAGAGAAGCAAATCCAGAAACTTTTTTCAAGTAAGCAATTTCAAGATAATAGCACTTACTCATCTAATGACTTATCAGTATTCAGGATATTCAGCTGTCTCTGACCACAGTTTATTAATGTCTAATGTTTAACATGTGCCATATTCAATAGCTAGAACATCTCCTGGGTTTAACCTAATAGTTATGTACCTGAATCAGAGCTACCTCTCTTTGTTGTTGGTGAAAGGTCGTTCACATTTGTATGTTCAGCGTACAAATAGAAAAACTAGTTAGGATGGTTCAGAACTCTCTCTCTGTCACACATCTTTTTTTTTTTTTTTTGTCAAAAGTCATTTAGATCCTTTGCCTTCCATACTAAGCCTTTATCCTCTTCATAGCTCCAGTGTTTGGCTAACTGAAATCTAAAAATCAACTAGAACTCACTGCATTTTTTTTTTTTAATGTACAAACATCAAAACGGAGGCTGTCTATTTTAAAGGCTAAAAAGCATTCAACTTTATTCGGAGCTATTGCATGCTAGGATGTTCTCCATGGCAACAGGAAATTGTGGTCAATTTGAAGGATGTCTTAACAGTGTATTAGGAAGAGTGCAACTCCTTAATAGCGTAGCATTTTGGGAGTTATCAGTAAGAAAGTGAATAAAGTGTTGTTTGTTTTCGTCTGAACTATCTTTGGACAACCACTGAATGTTAAGTAATGTGAGAAGACAAACAAGAAACAGTCCACTTTTACTTAAGAATGAGTGTGGCTCATCAAGATTTTCTCGAGTCTTCAGTCAGGCTTCAGAAATTTCTCTGATTTTAGCATCATATTTGTCATTAAACCCAAACTATAATGCTTGTTAGGCAGTTGAAATGCCAGCTAACTGGCAAGAATATGCAAAACTTTTATGAATTGCATGAACCGTCTCGGAGTGAAAACGTTCTGATTACAGAACATACTGAGCTAATACAGGGTGTATTTAGAAGTTTAACACATCTATTGGCAAAATCACTCAATTAACATTGTCTTTATCAGTTACCAAAACCACTGACAGACTAGTAATGTGAAATCCACCCTTACAACATGTAGGCAAGATTTTTTAGAAAAAAAAGTGTGGGTTGCTGCCAGGATGAAGAGGAGCCATGGGAATGCAGCTGCAAATCCTCACAGACAACTACGAAGGCAATGAAAAATTACTGCTGAGGCAAGGGATAAAAGAGAGAGGTTTGTAACCCTGCTTTAAAAAAGAAAGAAAAAGGTGCAGAGATAGAAGAGAAAGAACTCAAAAGACAGAAGGGAATATTAACAGAAGAGAAATGCAAGAAAAGCAGTAAATCAGCACAGCCTTAAGACAACTATATTACTTTTAATTGATTCAAATTATTTCATTTGTTATGTTTCCTTTGGTAGAAAATGGAAGAGCTAGGGAAGAGCTGTCAGGCTGATAGTAGTAGGGAGCAAAAATAAAGCACTGTCCTGACAAGAACAGAAGAAAAAGAATCATGGTCATGGCTTGAGACTGTGATACCTGCATTGCTTATTGCCATGGAAATGAACAAGACACTAGCATTTCAAAATAATAAATTTGCTGTAGGATAAAATGCAAGAAAGAATATTGGCTGGGAAGAGAAGAATCTCCTGCTTAAATGCAAATAATTTTGTCTTGGATTTTTATTTGAAAAATTAATAACCCAAAAGATTTTAGAGTAATCCTATGATACAAAGAAACAGTATATATATGACACTGAATAAAACAGTGGGAAAAAATAATTTTCCTATTTTATTAAGAAAATTTCTCTGTAATCAGTGAAATCTAATAATTATAGTACTCAACTAAGCAATAACTCTCAAAGCAAGTAAAATTGATTGCAGGGTTTTTTATTATTTATTTTTATTTCACCGAAGTAATGTAAAAACTAATTTTTTCAGGCAAAAGCAGAAATTGATGGAGAAACAGGACCTAGAATTATATCCAAAATTTTGTTTCTGTCAAGTGATTCTTATAACAGAAACAAAACACTGAATTACTTAGCCAGCATCTCTATGTAAAACACATAGGAAAATCAGCATGTCTCTTAGATCTGAATCTTAAAACTGCTGAGTGTCGGGTTGTCCAGGCTGCCCTTTAAAAACTTGATATATGTTGCTTTCTAAGTTTTCTCCTTATTTCAGGTCTCAGTGTCCCTTTCCATCTTTCAGCTTATGCTTTCAGAGCATTATGTATATATTGAGAAGCCTATTGACACGATCTTGTTTCTTCAGGTGCAAGAAGCACTGTGTTTGCAGGTCCTCATCCTATTAGGGGATTTCAACCAGACAGATGTCTACTGGAAAAGTAAAATGGTGAGTTGCAAGCAATCTAGGAAGCTCCTCCCAGAGTGTACTTAGGGTAACTTCCTAGTCCAGGTGTTAGAACAACGAAGCAGAGGAAAAGCATTACTGCACCTGGTGCTCACCAGTGAAGAGATTAGTAAAGAGATTAAGACTGTAGATAGTCTGGGCTTTAGCTATCATGCCCTGATTGTGTTTGTGATCTCAAGGAATATGGACATTGCAAATATCAAACTCAGGACCTGAATTTCAGAAGAGTGAAATTCCAGCTGTTTAGGGAATTAGCAGAGGAGGTTCCTTGGGAAACTGTCCTTAGGGACAAAGGAATAAACCAGAGCTGACAGCTCTTTAAGGACAACTTTCTTAGAGAGCAAGAGCTCTCTGTTTTCTATGAATAAGAAAACAAGCAGCAAAGGCAGGAGATTGGCATGGATGAGCAAGATACTGCTGATCAAACTGAGATGTAAGAAGGAAATAAATCGACAGTGTAAGCAGGAACCTATGCCCTGAGAAGAGTACAGGAATGCTATCTGGATAGGCATGGATGGGATCAGAAAAGTCACATCACAAAACTGAACTTGGCAAGGAATGCAAAAAATATCAAGAAAGGATTCTGCAGGGACACTGATAAGAAGAAATGGTAAGAGAGAAGTGAGAAATGGCAACAGACAGGGAGAAGGTTGAAGTACTCAGTTAGTTGTCTCAATCTTCACTAACAGTTAGGCTTCCCATGTCTCCCAGGTCCCTGAATTACGGGCTGGGAGAGCAGAATCCCTCCCACTGTAACAGAAAATCAGTTTCAAAACCACCTGATCAAACAGAGCATATACAAGTCAATGGGGCTTGTCCAGAAGGATGTCCAGAAGGGAGGCGGAGATGATTGTCCCCCCTACTATGCCCTTGTGAGGCCCATTCTGGAGTACTGCACACATGTCTTGAAAGATGTGGAGCTCTTTGGAGTAGATCCAGAGGAATGTCAGGGAGATAATCAGAAATCTGGAGCACCTTCCTTATCAAGAAAAACTGGAGCTGGAGTCGTACAGTCTGGAGAAGAGATGGCTCTGATGAGATCTCTCTATGGCCTTCCAGTAATTAAATAGAGCTAATAAACAGGAGGAAAATCAAGATCAACTTTTTACATGAGCAGATAATGCTAGGACAAAAGGGAATGGTTTTAAACTAAAAAAGGGGAGGTTTAGATTAGATGTTTGATAGAAATTTTTTATTCAGAGGGTAGTAGAAGCAAGTTTTCCAGGGAAGCTGCAGATGCCCCATTACTGGTGATATTGAATGAGGCCTTGGGCAACCTGTAGGTAGCACTCCTGCCCATGGAAGAAGGGTTGGAACCAGATGATCTTTAAAGTCCCTTCCAAACCAAGCCATTCTATGATTCTATGACATTCTGTCTTTCAGTAAATTTATACTTCCTCTTTTATTTGTTTGTTTGTTTGTTTGTTTCAAAATCAGAGGAGCGACCACAACACATTCACTACGAAGTTCAGTGATAATACCAGTCAGGCTGATTCTTTGCCCTCCTGCCATTCTGTGATAATCTAGGTTAGTCATTTAGTCATTTCAACATTTTTAAAGTAAAAAAAAAAGTGACTCAGCTTCAATTTTATCTTCTCATCAAGACATTCAAACTTAGATCCAAGAATACTCAGAAGATTGTCCTCACATGTAAAAAGAAGAAAAACTGGCATTCTCTCATTTTCTTTCTTTAAAAACCTTTGCATCAGTAATTAATATGAATTAGCCCAGAGAAATAACAGGACAGAAACTCACCGTGTCCTGATTTTAAGTATTGACATATAAGCTAAGAGCTGCTAGATAATGAACTAAGATAATATTCTCCTAGATAGTACACTAAGATAATGCACTAAGAGCAAATGTCAACTTAGGTGACTCATCATGGCTACAGCTGCAATTTCAAAAAGAAATGGGGCTTATGTAGATCCTTTGTCATATCTATCTTCCAACTGTGTACAGATGCTTCAAACATTTCAAGCAGCATCTGACAATAGATATTCAGAGTACTGCTGTGTACAACAGGTAGTCATTTCTAGTTTCAGCTAGACCATCATATTAAATACAAGCATATCTCAACATTTGTTAATATATATGAGATCCACAGCCTGTAATTATCTCCTGAGAATAAAGATAGAATTCATCATACATAATGTAGCTCTCTAAAAATTAAGTCTAATCTCAGAGAGTTCTCTGGGTTTCCTCTCCAGGCAGTAGAAAGAAGTCTGCATCTCTAAAGAGGAGATTCATAGACTGTGTTATGGGGAAAGTGGGAGTGACTGTTTTCTGGAGCTGCTTATCTCCACAAACTATATAGGTAGTAAAGCAACTATGAGATTACATCAAAAAAGTTAAAATTAATGGAAGTGAATCTCACCTGGAATGTCAACCATCTCTTTACAGTGCTGGAATAAGATTTGTTCTTTCGAGTTAAAATAGAATTGTGCACCTTACATCAGAAAAGCTAATTTTTCATGTCTAATACACATTGCTGGTTATAAGAAAGTAAAAGATGGAGTCTGAAGCCACTGCAGTTGAAATGCAGCACGTAATGCAAAATTCACAAGATTAAAAAGAGAACCAGCTAAAAAACTGCATAGAAACAGCTGGCAATTACTGTAATAAAGTTCCTATGAAGAACTAAATGAATTTAATATGAAACACTGAGCTGTTTTGTAGAACCTGAGCCTCCTGAATTTAATTTCTTAAGTAACAGTTCTTTTCTCATACTATTCCCTTAAGTTGAAGTGACTTTAAACAGTATTGAAGCTCAATCTCATTTCAAATAAATAACATCCTAAACAAGTATTATTTGCTGAAAATAATCAGTCAATTCCAGAGCAAGTCATATTCTGTGTAGTTGTCTGTAGCATATTGATATCATGGCTTACTTAAAAGTAAAATAAAATAACAATCGGCATTTTTATATGTTCTTGTGTTTCTGGGATTATAACTTTCTTCACGAGTGGTATTCTCCAATAGCAATAAAAAGAATTTGACAAAGACAGCTAGAAAACTCATTTTCAGAATATCTGTAGATAGATTTTGATATATCTTTCTGCCACTTCAGCCTTGCACAAAACAAGTTTACATTTTCCTTGCACATCATGGCTGTCCTTGGAGTGCACAGATAATTCTGCAAACTCTGTGTAGTTGACATGGAAAATACATCAACAAAAAAGAAAAGTTTTATGGGTAAAATGCCTGTTAATAATGTTTTGCTTTATTTACATGTAAAGAGCATTCTTAACAAAAGTAGATGAAATTTTGCTGTACTTCATTAGACCAATTTACCTACAGGGACAAAAAAAGCTGATGTTGTATTGTATTGAACAGAAGAAACTGACCTGGCATTCATAACTGAGTAAACAGTCTTGAGTGTATGAAAGATAATGATTACCCCTCATACATTTAATTCTTTCACTATGTACTGAGATTATGATATTCAAGAGTCTTAAGGTCTGTTTACAAATCTGAGATCAGGATTGCAATTTTAAATTTAAAAGCTTTACTGAGACATCAAAATCTGCTTTGATTTTCTTCAGAAGTAGAGTGATAAAAAACAACCTGTGTATATTCAGGCCAACGATACAGAGTACTAAGGTCATATATTAGGATGCTAAATTCACCAGAATATAAGCCTCGTGCCAAATAATGAGTATAGGAGTATATAAGAGCTTAATCTTAAATATATCCTCTAGAAAACATTGCTTCTACATTCTGACTTCAGTGCTTGAAAAATTAACTTCAAGAAGAACAAGTACCTGAAATATTGCATGCAGTTAACCCATATTTAGCAATATGGTTTTCTAAGTTTATGTCTTTAGATTTATCATCTAAATCAGAACTTGCCAAGGTCAGAGTATTTTTTTTTTTTTTAAAGTTATCAGTTTAGGAAATTTTTCTAAGCTTCTTTCCTTAGCAATGGTCATGCTGTTTGTAGCAGACAGTACTTAAGTTATACCTGAGTTGATCTACAAATTAAATAATTCTTTCATTTTTAAAAGGGAAAAAAAGAAATTACACATATGGTAGCTATATTTCATAATTACCATTATTTACCTTTTATAATCATTTTCTACTGCTAATAATTTTTTAGAAATATACCTTTTTGGAGTCAACTGTTACGGAATAGAATGGTGAAGTGTTTGGTGTACGTCACGATTGAACAATCCTTAGTGAAAAGAAAGAAATTATCTAAAAACTTCAGTTGGGAATAAAAAATCTACTTGCCCAAGCCAATTAACAGATTTTAAATATGTCCCTTAATTGTCAGATACATATCAATGTAGCCATCAGTAAGCTACAAAATCATCAAGTTCTAAAGAAGCAGAGTTCACGCAGACTTACTAAGATTTTGTTAAAGTCATCACCAAAGTTTCCTGAATGTTCCAGCTGTGCCAGTGCTGCCTTATAGAGGGCAGCAATTCAGTGAGATTTTATCAGCAATTTTTCTCATTGTCAGTAACATCCAGTATCCTAAACCAAAAATGTGCATCTATGGACACACACACTTTCCTTTCTAGTACTTTCTCTTTCTTTCCTTCTTGATTTCCATCTGTGACTACTAGCTTCTGCTTCCAGGTAGCATTCCTGCCACAAAGTTCTGATAAATGTCTTTTTCCTGTAGAAGCCACATGGAAGCTGTCATGCAGTGCCCCTTATCCACATTATTTCTTCGGTGTTCCCTCACTAAAAACCATATGTCAGACAGGGGAGGTAAACTTGAGGCAAGCATAGAAAACTAAAGCTGGATCTGAATCTAAGATTATGAGAAGAATAAACATAGCAAGGCAGAGCTAGTAGATGCAAGAAACGCGAAATGAAGCAGAGGCATGAGGGCTACTGTGAATGAAAATTCACAAATGTAGAAGCCAGTGGAAAAGGAAACCACTGTAGAGTGAAACTTCAGTTTCTGGAACAGAAGTGGCTTAATTATGATAACTGAAGAAAATTTATGCATCATAACATCACTTACATGTCATGAAGGAAGACTACTAAAACTCCAACACTTGGGGAAGAAGCTTAAATGGAACAAAATATTTTCAATACATTGCATAAACTGACATTTTTCTATAACAAAAAAAAAGAAAATGCAAGAACAAGATGGAGTGATATTTATCATTAAAAAATTGAAGTGGTGATTCAAAATATATTCTTATCATTGGAATTCTAGAGAACCTTAATACTACTAAATGCTATTTTAGCCTACACACTAACAAAGAGCTCACTGTCATACTGAATTTAGTAGCAGTAGAGCATTTAAATAAAGGCAATGAGACAATGGAAATATAAATCTCTAGCTGTAAAATCTCATTGTATAGTTGTTATTTAAAAAGGAGACAGAAATAATACAATGTAATCTTCTGGGTAGAAGTTTAAAACAAACTATTTAGTGTTTTGTTTTGTTTTGTTTTAATCCAGATAAACTGCAGTCTGTAGGTAACTTTTTGGATAGACATTTTGCTGTGTAGCACTGATGAGTTAATTAGATTCTGATGATGGGATAAAAAAGGCAGAAAATTTTACTAGAAGGCTTACGTACCAAGATAATCTTAGTATGCAGTATATAATGCATATCTTACAACATTAATTTGACTTGAATAAATAAAACAGTATATAACAAACAAGAAAAAATAGTGGCAAAAAAAGAAATTGACCTTCTCTAAAGATCAAATTAAAGCTACAGAGAATCACTGATTCATACTAACATCAGGCACATTTTACAGCTCCCACAAAAAGGAAAATACACTATCTAATACCTCCTGTCTAGGAGTTGATAGTAAGTGAAACTCAAAGTTCAGTGATTGACCGAGTTACTCTCTTGGGTAGGGGAATGTGGTCAACTACTTAAAGAATGGGTCCCAGAAAAGGAAAGAACATTACCTATTTTTTAACAGTAGTCTTAAGGGCTGTTAAAATACTTCCTACAATATTTTATTACCCATTTCTCCATCCTCAACAACTGTCAGCAACTGGGAAAAGAAAATTGCTGTAAATCTTTTAAAACCACAGGATTTCATACCTAGGTTTAACACACCATCATGAAAAAGGATAAAGAGCCTCCCAACATTCTTACCTTTGCAAAATACTAAGTATTATCAAAATCTAATCACTTTTCACACTCTGGATAATTTTTTGTCATGCTTCTTTGTGCCTGTTTTACTTCTTTGAATCCATTACACAGGGCACCTATAATGTCTCATACTCACTAATCTCATTAATCTCTTTAATCTCATCTGGGGAGTTAATTTAAGTTTTTTGATGTAGTCTCATTTTAATCTTTTCAACATACTGTAAATGTAGGAATCAATCAAAGGGATCCAAATTAGATATTACACAGAATTTTTTTAGATCAAAATATAATTTTTTTCCTCATACAACAGGTAAAGCACTGGAATATATTTACCTCTTTTAAAGATCACTTCTGATTAGATGATTGGATAAAGCCTTTGTTTTTCTGTTAGAATCAACTCAGTAGAGTTAAAAGGCTGTGAAAATAATTATTGTTATATAATAACACATTTATTTTATATGGCGTGCTGCTGATAGTACAGAGAGATTCCAGATTTTCCCAAATATCGATCAGTGTATTCCATATATACCTATGCTCATGTTGACTAGCTCTGAGTGTCTCAGATTAATTAATTCTGCATGCCTTTGTCTCATACCAATTAATCTTGGTCTGCCATAACCTTGGGACATATTACTCAACTATCAATAGCAAGGACCCAAAATTCTGTGTTCTACATTGTTTTGTACAAGAACGTCAATCTAAAACACGGCATCATGAAATCATCAACAAAGAAAATGAAAAGTGAAAACCATGACATTCACAGTAAAGTGTTCTGTGATGTTCAGAAGAAAACTCCTGTGTTTCAATTTTTGCCAATTGCTTCTTTCCCTGTCACTGGGAACTTCTTAAAAGAATATGGCTCTATCCTTTTGGCATCCTGCCTTGAGGATATGTTGATGAGATCCCTAAGACTACTCTTCTTCAGACTGAACAATCCCAACTCTTTCAAAATTTTATCATAGGAAAGATTCTCCATTCTCTTATCCATCTTCATGTCCCATTCTTGTATTGTCTCCAGTACGTCTATGTCTCTCTTATATTCTACTTCACGTCCTTGAGATCCCTGGGACTCTTTCTGCAGAGCTGGTTTCCATGTGGGAGGCCCCCAGCATCTATTACTGTCGGGAGCTGTTATGTCCTATGAGTAGGACTTTGCACTTCTCTTTGTTGATCTTCATGAAGCTCCAGCAACACATTTCTCCAGGCTGTCAAAATTCATCTGGGTAGCAGCACAACCCTCTGGCGTATAGAAACTCCTTCCAATTCTGTATCATCAGAAAATTAGTTGAGGGTACACTGTCTACCATTTCATCAAAATCACCAATGAATACGTTAAACAGCATTGGACCCCTGGTTATGACATTATAAACTGTACATGCTACTAGCTATACATCTTCCTATTGGTATTTTTTCCTAATTTTGAAGTGTTACTGTAAGTAATTACTAAATTAAAATAACTTCCTGAGATAATTTTTCAGCAAGTGTACAGGAAGATGTCTGCACATTAGTAGTCATGAAACAGCAATGTTTCTTTACAACATTGCTTCATTTGCACAACCATAATTAGTTTTGCATGCACAGCCATGTCAGCCAGTAATAGACACCACAGACACCCCTAGTAAACAAGTTATTAAAAATGTGAAGTGTTAGTCTAAATCTCATTAACTGATTATTTTGAACTATAGCTTAACTTTAATGTAGTTTATGGATAAAGCGACTCTCTGTTTACATTTGAATAAGCAAGTAAAAAATACTAATTTGAAAAAGATGTTATTATAGTTTATCCAGTTCCCTCATCTATCGCTTTTCTTAAATGTCTCATTATTTTCTGGCTCTTTTAATCAAGATAGAAAAAAATAATATACCACATAGTATAGGGGAATAAACAAACAAACAAAACACCTTAGAAAACTGCAATTCTAACAGTCAAATATGAGAAATAAGATAAATAAGCATACATTACAATTGTATCCACAATTCATAAATAATATTTCCATTTCCATAAGCATAATTCTTTAATGTACCTAAGCATGTAAAGCAGGAGAACTCAAATAAAATCTGTAGGAGTGTATAAAAGAAGACGACATCTATACCATAAGGAATATCTGATCAAGGAACTTTTTAGTGCCATAGGTGATAAGAAAAAAAAGAAGAAAATTGTGAATAAGAACATACTGACATTCAGACCTGATCAGAAAATGATAAGGGTAGCAGTAAGACGAACAAAATGCTGTCAGCCTCACTAATTAATGAGAGTATGTTGAACGTGGAATTGTTTAACCAAGTATCTTATCAATAATTCAACTAGGGAAAAGGAGGATTTGGTGCCAGCCGATGGAGTAAGATAGGGGGTGTGGACACCCTGTCCAGTGAAACAAGTAGATTGTCACTGTCAGTTTCTGGAGTGAGTGGAGGTCTTCTATGTACAGTCTGGGACAGAAGGGGTGTGTGTCCCAAATCCAGCTGCCAGTGGATGAAGTGAGTAAGGTGAGCAAATGCTCTGTGGTGGCAGCTGGAGCAGGGCCACAGATCAACCTGTGTGCCTAGTGCCAGCTATTGGGGCAATGTCTTTGTCCCAGATCAGGTATGTGTGGGTTGTGTGTGCATCTGCTGGCAAAGCTCATGCTGAAGGATGTCTTAGCAGGGGTATCACGCAGGCAGAACCTGGGGGGGACCTGTGGGTGCCTTTGAGATGAGTGTAGGAGTGTCACATATGTACAGCAAGCTGGGCTAGGCTGCAGCAGCCTGATAGAAGCAGTCCTGAGACAGCGTGCTAGAGGAGGTGGCTATATCTAACATGCCTTAACAGAAAGGAAATGGCTGTATTAAAGCTAAAACATTACTTTTCCATGCAGTGCTTCAAGGATAGTCTTGGAAAGAGCCAAATTCTTTTTGCTCTAGAAGGTTAGTCATTATCTCATCTTTCCTAAAGTCTGCAGTTTGCACCTACTGGCATTTACATAAATGCGTCTAAGAACTTGTACCTGTTTATAAATAATCTGTAAAAACAAAAGAAAACAAAAAGATAAAGAACAGGAAAGAAGTCTGAAAAGAAGTCTGAATTTATCTCTGTAGTAAGTGACATAGATCCAAAATACCTTCTTGCCCCAACTGTACCATCTGTTAGTTTGGCAGAGGCTGAATTATGTTCACAGATTTGAGAATTTCTAAAATTCCATATTGAGAAGCTGGTTAAATGACCTTATTGCTTACCTTTATAATAGCAGTCCAGCAGTTCTTGGATTTCCTACAGGAGAATAAAGAAAATGAATCTGGCTGTTCTGGTTTCTTTCAACAAATAAACAACAGCAAAAGAATAGTCATTATCAGCTATTGTTTACAAATATAGATATATATTTTCAATTTTTCTGCTAAGTTTTCTATGATTTAACACAGTGAATAAAACTTCAGTTGCAAATATTTTTTGGATTCCACTGGGAGTCTAAGTTCTGAAAAGATGTGTAAAAGCTTATATTGGTTTAATGATACATGTAATAGAGATGATCTCCTCCACATGTATCTTGGGCTATAACTATATAAAGTGTTCTTTAAATAAGGAAAAAACAAGCAAGGATCTTCAGCTCAACAGTGCTTACCTATCATTTTACTGCCTTTGCTGGTTTGGGGTCAGTCCAGCAAATTGTCCACAGGAAAATTCTTATGCTGAGGGAGAAGTATGCAAATGAGCTGATCCATGTTGCTTGGACATGGTGATCTATTATTAACACAATGCAGCTTTGCAGACAATGTCTATACTAATAAAAGAAATGGTATAGTTTCTGTCCTCTGGCTCTGAGAGCACTATATGGCATGTGTTGATCTCTAGTTCACCAGTTTAAAAAAGATAGCCTCACCTGTACTGCCAATTGAAAATATGTTGCTATGTCTCATATCCAAACCCAATAAACACTTTTGTCAGACATGCCAGAAAAACAGTTAAAAAAGAGACAAGTGCATAGCCAATTTAGTTTACTACTAAGACTGGTATAGCTTGTGCTCTGAAAAGTTCAGAGGCTCATTACAGAAAAGATAATTTTTATGTGAGGGGTATCATTCCATTCATTGCTTCTAGAAGACCCAATAGTTTAGGTAAAGAAGCAAAGGTAGGATGCTATTCATAATGTACATCTAATTAGACGTGTACTGGTTTACTAGTTTACTATGCACTATGCACTGTGGATCTCCTAGGCTTAGGTTAACTTCTAAATTTCCTCTTCCAGTTCATATGCATCTTCATAAATATATATATGTTTTATATATATATATATCTTACTGTTATGTAAAATGCTCTAAGTTTGTTATCAAAGTTCTACCTCGTGCAGTACTTCATCTGATTGTTATTTAAAAATAACTGTTCCTTCTAAATCTATCCAAAGTTTAGAGCAGATGGCAAAATTGCCCATCTTGCTATTAAGACGTAATCTATTACAAGATGAAGAGGGAAAGAATGCAGATTCAGAAAAATAAGTCAGTTTCATCATTCATGAATGTAAATCATGGAGCTGTAATATTCTATCTGAAACTTCTTAATGATCAGTTACTAAAATAACTAAACCAAGCATGTCAGTCTTACAGCTGCAACTTCTTAAAACTGATTAGAGCTAAACTCCATGCTCTCCAAATTTTTTATTTAAGCTGTGCATCTTATCTATCACATATTTCTCCTTATGCAGCAACATTTGATCACTGATCAAGATTCTGCATGCACACTGGTAATTAACCCTTCTGCCATGTACCACAAAAGCCAGATTAAATTTCTAAGAGTTATTATTTAAAACAAAGAACAAACAAACAAAGAAAAAACCCATATATACACAAAGAAGTTTTGAACACAAGAACTCATTTCCACCAGAAAATATAGCAAGCCCGCTCATTGCATTTGGTCATCCAAGAATGAGTTAAATATATTTCTTTATTGACAAACAGCTATTTCCCACAATCATACTGAACATAAAATGGAAACTTTACCTTGAGTTACTGAAAAAGAAACCATCCTCTTCACAAATCATTGTTAGATTTTTCTTTTTGAAAAGTCTTGACTTCAAAGTAAGGAATGTACAGTGTTGTGGAGCTTAACTATCAATCCTAGTCAACATCACAACAGGAAGGTTAAGTAAGAAAGTTATCGCCAGTCTTCCAGTATTTCTCATTTGCCTCATTTAGTGGGTGACCTTTAGCCTGTTGTCACTACTGGTATTCACAAATCCTTCCCTGATAGGCCACCTCTTGTATCAGCATCTAACACAGTGTTTCTCCTTTGGAAAACAGACTGCATTTGGAAAGGGTCTCTGGCCTCAGCTGCTGAAGGGAATACAATTCTTTATAGCAGTGTCTCTGAGTATAGATCATTTCTGATAGCCTGAGGAAAGTCTACATGAAGCTGACTCATTGATCACAGTATATGACAATTCTCACTACTGTTCCAAAATGAATATAAGTAGTCTTCTCTGAAGTGTCAAAATTTACTGTAGTTTATCTAAAAAATAGTTTAGAACAGTCATGCAAGAAACATTTAATCCAGTTGACTACCCCTGAATATAATCTGACAGGTAACCGCTTTTTCAGGCAGTCCTTGGGGAAAAGATCTGCTTCTTCATTAGCAGTGCCAGCAAAGAGATTTCTAGACAAGGGCAAAAGAAGTAATGGGCATCCAAAGAAATTCTCCCTTGTTTCACCTAGAGAATATTACCTGTAAATTATAATGGGATAAGAAATATTTATTTACTCAGAGTTTAGCTGTGTCTGGTGATTACAGATGCTCTTGTTTCAAGAATTATTATTTTCATATATTCTCATGCATGCTTTAGTTAATACTACAGTTTTGAACATTTGTTTTTGATTACGTATCTTCAAACTACTTGTTTCCAAGGTGAATTTTTGCAGTTCTTCTTTGTTCATAAAAGAAATTCAAAGAGGGAACATGAAAACATCATTAGTTGCAACTCATCCTTAATCCTTTCATCTCTCGGAGCTTTTTTAAACTTCAAAGTCTTGACCCATTCAAATGATTTAAATGAGTGTTCTGAACTTGAACAAGATGCATGACAACCAATAAAACTGCTCATAATGCAAGCTCTCTTCGTTGTAAAATTTCTTAGTTAAGAAGAGCAGAGAAAACCTGTAATATCTAAGGAAAAAAAAAATAAAAAGACTAATTTTATGAAAGAACAAGATGGACCTTAAAAATGTAAACAGAGAATTTCATTTATATTTCAGCCTAATTAAGTTGTTTAATGTTGATCGTATTTGATATTGTGATTTTTAGCATATATGAACTCACATTCTCTTTACAATGGCCAAAGTCATACAAACACAGTGAAAGATAAAACAGTGCTGTGACTCACCATACCTGAATGGATGCAATCTGAATTATTCAAAAAATAAAGAAAAAAAAGATAAAAACTCATCAGCACTTAGCCTCACTCTTCTGCATATCTTGTTTCTCTTACCTTCCAAAATTAATGTATTTCTTTTAATTTCCATGTCCATCCTTTCTCTAGTTTCTTCCCCTTGTAACCAGTGAAACAGAAATGTGATATGATAGTATTAAATATATACATATATATATGGTTTTATGATTAATTGAGAAATTCTGGCATTATTGAGAGATAATAAATTAATTTTCATTGTCTTTTTAATCTTTTGTTACCCTTATTTTCAACAAAGAAAACCTTGAAAAGTGGACTGGAAGATATCTCAACAAGAAAAACTAAAACTAAAACTAAAAATACAAATAAAGAAAAGAGCTACCATCAGCAGGCTCTAGGCTGGGGTTTGTACTGCAATAGCCCTGAGCTAATTTCTAATGATCACCATTACCAGCCATCTTCTCAGTGATGCTGGAAGAGAAAAATAATCCTCCTTTTTTATATGGCCTCCATAAGCAATTACCAGCGTAGTCAATCTTGGAGAGTGAGAAGATAGCATTGTTGTTGTCTATATTGTATTTTCATTTATTAAAATCAATGTGTAAATGTAGCTTAGTGTTATGCGAGGTGTTTAAAATGAGTTAGTTGATAAAAGTTCCTTCACTAAGATGAGAAGAAACAGGCTGCTTACAAGAGACAGAGGAATATAAACCTGTTCTTGTATTCCTTTTCATGCTGTACTATGCCTCTGGAATCAATAATAGCCCTCATCATTGGTATATAATTGTGCAAGTAATTTCATCCATTACAACCCTGAAATTGTCAGGTTTATTCCTTCAGTTCAATGGAAATGCTGTCACTATCTTTGCTAAGAATTTACTTCATTCCTCATTTTGTACTAATACTTAGATATGAGGCCTTCTATTTAAAATATGTTTCAGTATCATCTAATAAACCTATGCTAGTTGAAAGCACACGGGAATGTAGGCTTTATTTACAGAGATGATAAAAGAGTAGCAAGCAATAATGAAATACTCTGTTTTCTTTGTACAAATCATCTTTTAAACCATTTGAAACACTTAAACAGCCATTTCCACCACTTAAATTTCTTAATACAGTAGAACTTAGAAATCACCCTCATTTTTATTTTGTAATACTCTGCTGACACCTTCTGGAACTCTACTTTGTAACTTCATAGCAATGATGGAGGCAGTAAAGAAAAAAAATTCTGATGTTATCACATGCTATAAAACAAATATCATTGCACATTTTGTAAGGTTAATTTCAGTTTTCACTGATTTTGAAGTATCAGAATGATAGAACAATTGAAAAACTTGAACTTTAAAAACAAAAACAACAAAACAAACAAACAAAAACAAAACAAAACAAAACAAAACAAAAAAAAAAAGGAAGTTTTTTGATTGAGAGTATTAAGTTCCAGGAAAATGTATGTACTTCTAACGTCTCTGATATATGATGCTATCCATAAAGACCTAGATACTGGGCTGAAAGGATTAAGGAAAAATCTCAGAAACCATTGCAACACCTGTCTTGCCTTCTGCATGTAATCCCCTGTATGTTTCACTTCCCGTCAGCATACAAATGTATAAATGTGCAAGTTTTGAAGCACATTATGTTTCACCACTTGAATGTGAATATGTCCTAGTTACCCATGACCTCTGCAGGAGGCTGGTAAGTATCACACAAGATTTATGGGAAACTTTCATCCTTCTGGAGCTGCAGCTGGAGGCTGTGTATCCAGTTCCTCAAATGTCAACAAATATTTATATTTAGACTCTAAATCCCCTTGTTGTTGTATTCAAAGACACTTCACAGAAACTGAGTTTAAATTTTTATTCATTAGTCTTTAGTGATTAAAATAACATTTCCTTTTTAAAAAATATTCTAAATAATCTAATAGTAAAAAGAACATGATTCAAGAAGTTTAGTGTCTTACACTCATGTCTTTAGGCAACTGTAATATATACAATAACAATGATAAATTCCTTTAAAATTTATTTATTGATAGCAATGTTTTATTTTATACTTTTGTTTAAATGCATCCCCCATTAGCATTGTTTAAAAATTGTGACATAACATGTCCAGTAAAATACAATAATGTAATTAGATAAAATATGGTCATTGTGTGTAATTCAAATAAAATGTGCTAAATTAACAAATTCTTTACTATGATCTTTTTGTAATGAAGATGGATATTTAATGATAATTACACTGTATTCAGTTAACTATAACACAAGAGATGTGCCTACATATCAGAAAGGACTATAGAGGCTTAGGGGATGAATTAAAAGTTTTTCATGATGTTTTCTCCTCAGTACTGCCAATCAAAAGAAAGAGCTGGCAGAAGCAGACATATCAGACAGATCAGCATCTGGCTGCAAAGCTGGTGTTGCCAGCAGGGTTTTGGCTTCCATAATTATGGGTTGCTCTTCAAAGACTGTGGGCTACTGTGGAGAGATGGGATCCATTTATCAAAGAGGGACAATGATATTTTTGCTACTAGGCTAACTAACTTTTTGAAGTGGCTTTCACATGGATTTTTTGTAAACAATGTGCAAAAAGCTTGGAGACAAGCTGTGACCCATGTGACAAGGTGAAAGTGAAATGGAAACAGATTCCATAAATTCTTCAAAGACAAGAGATGGATGACAGAACATCACAAGTGCCCATATGCGAAAATTTGTATTCTGGGAAACAAACGAGAAGAAATTGAACTTCATGTGTAGTTGTAGAATTCTACTGTCATTGAAAATAAAGAAGATTGGTGACATAGTTGCTCAAATTGGTTTACTGCAACAGAGAGATGCAGAATATTTAAGAAAGAAGTGTGTTTGTGTCGGCAGGGATGGTAGCTGCATGGAAAAGATCAATTTGAGCATCTGGAGATTAGATGTAAATAAGAAGATAGATATATTGGTCAGATAGTGTCACAGATGGAAACTACAGTCATAAGAGAGAAGTAGAGATATATTTATTTAATAGAATACAGCGAGTAAAAAAAAAAAACAACTTTGTTGTAAATAAAAGAGCAACTTAACAAGATTAAAGATGCCAAAGTACACTTGATTATTTACTGCACAGAGAAAAGGGTTTTATAATAATAACTATAATAATAATTCAGGGGACACTTCTGTAGATTCACATGGTTCAGAGTGGACCCATTTTGTTTTTTAAATTGCTTGAACCACAGAGGCTCAATCCAATCCTAGTTCCAGAGCCGGAGTTATAGCTAGGCAGCGTAATCAGTACTGTAATGTAATCATTGCCTGCTTGAGCCTTGTACGTAATAGCCAGGTCAAAGTAAAATGTTGCATGGGGAAGGTTGGAAGGGGAAAAAGCATCCTGTCAAAAGCCGACGTTTAGAGGGCTTGAGAAGTTAACCTACATATGAGGTTTGATTCAGAATAGGAGATACTGAAAGCCAAACAATACAATCTATCTTTTTTTTTGTTCTTGACAAGCGTAGAACTATTATCTGTGGAATTCTGTTTTTTATCAATTTGATAATTGCTAAGTAAGTTTTATGCTTAAGTTTAGAAAACTGGCTCTAGAAGCTGGGTATGTGAACTCCAATTTTTTTCAATCAACTTATAATCATTTCTAGTTTTCTGAAAAGTTGTAATTTAAAACATGAGACAGCATTACACATTTCCCTTTTACTGTTGCACTGAGTACATATTTTGAAGAATATCATTCTTTGTGAGTGAAGTTTTGCCTGTGACTGAAGAATCATTTTGACAGAATTTATCACAAAACATTTATACAATACCAACTTGACAGTTCCTCAAACATTTAAGAGGCTGCTCTGAAAGTACTGCCTCCTATTTTATTGTATTTACTCACAACATCAAAAGTGCATGTTGGTGATAAGGCCTCTAACTCTGCCTTACTGCTCTATTCAACTTCCGCAACAGGCAGTAGAGACTGAACATTCCCACCAATATTCTGTTATATTTTTTGCTGTGCAACAGATGGCAATAAAGGGGTAGTCTGACAAAATGGCATCTGACATGAAAGTGTATAATAAGCAAACATGTGTCATTGAATTCTCCCATGCGGGAAAAATTGCTTCCACCGACATTCATTGACATTTATTGAATGTTTATGGAGACCAAACGTGAATATTAGTACACTGAGATGGTGCATTTCAACTTTGGCAACAGTGGTGCAAAAGACAAGCCAGATTTTTAATATCCCTGTAGATTTATAGGAGCAGAGCATGTAGGGTCTTGTTAATTACTGGTAAAAATGCATTCCTAATGGTGGTGACTGTGTTGGCAAATAACATTTTGTGAGTAAAAATTTGCTTTGTCAATTTTATTTTTTTCTTTGGATCTGTTGTAGTTTCCGTGGAATTAAATAGAAGGCATTACTTCTAGAGTGACCCACATAAAATCACTTTATGGAGAATGAAATTTATGTGTATCATTTCTTTTCAATTACAACCCAGATCATCCCCTACTAATAATGATTGCCAATCAGCCAAGTAAGCATATGATACATATGTAGCTCCACATAAAAAACGGTGGCAAAATCTGAATAAAGAGTGTTAACATTAACAATGAGCAAGACATTTTCATGGGGATGTTTTATTTCATGGTGATCACTGTCTGGTTTGCTACTGGTCATATCCTTATTTCATACATTAGGCTAAACCTGTCCAGATTAGATTGTTTCAGCATATCCTATTGAGAGCAACTGTAGATATCCCTGCTCACTCTGGATGTATGACAAGAAAACAAATTCATTTCCCACACTTACGGGAAATGTAAAGGTTCTGCAAAAAGGGCAGAGGAAACAGAAGCAAACAAAATAATCAGTGTCTACCTAAGTAAGAATACAGATTTCATGTGTCTCCAGTCCTGATATTAGTTTATTGTTAAAACATTCTCAACCATGATTTTGGCTCTCAGTCTCCCAGAAGACAACCAAAATTGTCTAGGGGCCAGTATGTGCCTGTTGTCTGTCATAGTAGACTGCTAGAGGTAAAATATTCTTCCTTCATATGAGGGATTTACAAGGATTTTTGATCCAAACTTATTTACTACTGCAGGTGTAACTGATGTCACATCACACAAGGACACCTGCAAAAATCCTGGTCTACATAAAAAAACTGAAAAAATAACCAAAGATAATACTCAATCTCACCACTAATCTGAGCAGTGTGAACTAGGAACCAAAACTGGTGACAAAATGTAAAACTGCCAATTACTGCACATGAAAATAATGAAAAATCAATATTTTTGTTATCCAGATACTCCTTTTATTTTGTTTGTTTTGGGTGTTTTTTTCTTCTCCGTTCACCCTCCCTCCCCTTTCCTTTCTCAGTGATGATGTGATATATCCTAATTCACAGAATCACAGAATCATAGAACCACAGAATGGCCTGGGTTGGAAGGAACATCAAGGATCATGAATCTCCAATCCCCCTGACACAGGCGGTATATATATGTATGTGTATGTGTATACGCCTTGGATTCTTCCAGCCCAAGTGCAACACCTTGCACTTTGCTGTGTTGAACCTCACCTGGTTCACCTGGGCCTGCCTTTCAAGCCTGTTGAGGTCCCTGAATGGCATCCCTTCCTTCCACGGTGTCAACTGCACCACTCAACTTGGTGTCCTCAGCAAACTTGCTAAGGGTGCACTCGATTCCATCATCAATGTCATTGATAAAGATGTTAAAGAGCACCGGTCCTGGCACAGACCCCTCGGGGACACCATTCATTACCAGCCTCCACCTCGACATAGAACTATTGGGCCTTTCAATCAATTCCTTATCTATTGAATCCACCACCCATTGATATCCATCCACCCATCAAATCTACATCCCTCTATTTTGGAGATAAGGATGTGGTGGGGGACCATGTCAAAGGCCTTGCTCAAGTCCAGATAAATGACATTGGTCGCCTTCCCTTCGTCCACCAATGCCATCGCTCCATCAACTTCAATAGACAGGTCATACTCTAAGGAGAGCTAACTTGTTGGCTTAGCAATTGTTCACGTCCCACAATTTATTTGCCTTGTAAAGGTACCAATGCCTTGAAACTTTCTGTTCTGAGTTCTGCAAATTTCACCATGAGTAATATTTGATTATACCTTTCCATTAGATGTAGAACAGTACTTTATTGCCATGACAGACATTCCATTAATAATACATTATGAAAACACTATGAAAGCTAACAAAAATATATATATATATTTTCTTTTTTTTAAAGCTGCAGAGCCTTTAATGCAATATAAAAGTGTTTTTGTTCTTCTTCTGCAATAGCTCCAATGTCAGTGTTTGTTTGTTTGTTTTCCACTTTTCAAGAAAGAGACCCTTTGAATTTAATCTACCTTATGAGGCAGTGGATCATGTAATGTACAGTGCTAACTATACTAATAATAATAGTGAAGCAAACAAACAAACAAAAATCTTAGAAAAGGAATATTTCTTTTCTGAATCTGCTGGCAGAGCTCATTGTTCACAGTATTACTCAAAGGCATCTCCAAGCCAAACTTAAGAAGTCAAGGTTTTTTTAGTGAATGGTGCAAAAAGTATGCAATTAAGTAGTTGTACCACTTGATGGAGCCATTACCAAGTTGCCAGCTAAACTGTTACCCCTGAAAATTAATGAGCTCTACTGTAGTTGTCAAGAGAATACTGAATCTACTCAATTTTCTAGAAATTCAATAACTAGTGAGCCTGGCCTACTTAACAGAGGGTTACATCAACCTGCCAACCTTGGAATAAATCTTTATGCTACTATGATAAACTACAATTTAGTTTGCTATGTGAGAGTTCTCTGAAAGCAGCCACTAACTGTTGATTTTTATTTTTTTCTCCTCTACTCAATAACCACATTTTGCTTATAATTAATAATGTGTAGGTTTTAGATATTTAACAGTACTGGAAAGGTATCAACTATTTGCTTTCTTTAGTATTTTACTTTTTCTATCTGTTCTTCCTAGAGAGGGAATAAAAAAAAAAATCTTCATTCTAAAATCAAAACAACTTTTTGAGGAGCTCCAGGAACAGTCTAGGGAAATATTATTTCTCTAAATGCTCTTGTCAGAATTCTTATATTGTTTGTACACGGGGTTTTTTGTTTGTTTGTTTGTTTGTTTTTTGGTGTGTGTGTGTGTGTGTGAGTATCGCACTTTTAAATTTGGAGTGTAAGCATATTTGCATGGGGCTCTACACATTTGTGAAAGGAGGCATGATCAAAACACCAGAACCAGTAATAGACATTTGATTAATGTTGCCTCCATGTCAATAAATTACTGACAGTAATTTTCCAGCTTCATGGAAGGTGACCTAATGAATATGAAGAGAGTGAGTAATTCAAAAATAATAGGAATATTTTTCCTTCAGCTGCAGGTTCTTCACACACTAAATTTACATGGAAAACACTGAAGGACTCATTTCAACTTGTTGTATGCTTATAAAACCAATTTTCCACCTCCTCTGCTGTAAAGGAATTGCTGATTAAAAGTGCTTCCTATTTTCACTTGACAGTTAGTGCACAATTCTTTTCAAAGCTAATGTTAACTGACATCTTAGACAATGCATCGTGTTTCTGAACAAAACCACAATGTATTTATACTTATTTTCTCATTCAGTGATAAGAAATGGGGTAGTGGTATGCTTTCCACTTCCAAAAAGTAATTGCATTCGAGGATGGTGATGGAAGGAATTCAAGAGCAGAATAATTGTCTTCCACGTACACATCATTTCTCTGCTCAAAGGAAAACACAAGCATGAGTAGAGCAGCTTTATATTTAAAAGACCACATAGATTAAATAAAAACACTGATTTCAAGACTGGATGGCTTTCTAATATTGTATAAAAATATAAGCTGGATTGCTCAGTGACTTATACCAGAATAATCTGACAAACCTATATACGTCAGATTGATGCATGAATTTTATGCAGCATTTTTTGGAAAGCTTTGTCAGGGTTTTAATTTTTTTTTTTTTTTTCCATTTATTCAAGGTTTTGTAACACCTTCTGAGGAATGCTATTTTTGATTTTAAAAGGCCATGTACAAGTACTGCAACACCCTTTCATATTAATGGGAATGATGTATGTTCAATTTTTTGATAATCAAATATTCCTAGATCAGCTTATAGATTGGAATCTCCTTTGAAAATCCTGGGCAGAGGCTTCATTGCATGAGGTGGCATTTTGGCTGCAGAATTTTGATCCCTCATTCTGTTAAATATCTCTCAATATATGTAGACTATAATAATGTTTTCTTCCTTATGGTACATTTCTTGAGCAAAGATATGCACTCGGAAACACACGATATCTTTACATCAAAAGTAGATCATTTGGACCTTCAAACTCCACATATCTGCACTGACATACTAGCATCCCTTGTGATATCAAGGCCAGGTTGGATGGGACCCTGGGCAGCCTGATCTAGCTGTTGACAACCCCACCAAAGACTGTGGGGTTGGAGCTCAATAATCTTTTAAGGTCCTTTCCAACCTAAGCCATTCTATGATTTCATGATTCTATGATTCTACAAATCTATGATTCTGTGTGTTCGTTCATACTCTCAAATATCTAAATCAGAATGCACTATGATTTATTCTATAGGTCCAGAGGTAACACACAGATTTTTTAAGATAGTTTATAGGGTTTGCAAGAGAAACTGTCATTTTGCTATGTTGTATGTATATATATGTATATGTATATGTATATGTATATGTATATGTATATGTATATGTATATGTATGTATAATTACTTTTATTATATCATAATAGTCAGACAACTTGTATTTTCCTTGCTTTGTTTTGCTTTTTTTTCTCTCCAGTCTTGAATATTTTCTCTTCATCCCTCCATCTGTCTTTTCCCCTGGAACATGAAATTTCTCCTTCTTGTTGCTGACATTTTTCATAAGAGTTTTCATCCTACCCAGTTTTTAGACCAATTTTTTAGCTAATAGTCCTGGTCAGCCTCAGGACCACAATCCACAAAGATGTAACTCACTGATAGACTGTCTGGATGGACTGTTTTGCTTGATTTGAGCGCATTCTTTACCCAAGGCATTTATTTTCTAACAAAAGATATCAAAGTCCAGCCAGGCTGCCTTATGACTCATGTGATTGCCCAGTTAAATCAAAGGCTCTGGTACTTAATGAAACATATAGTCTAACTTTTATAAATACAAAATGCCCCAAACCAAACAGAATAGCTCATACACAGATTCAGTATGTCATCACAGAATATAACTGCAAAATGTTAGAGGAAATCTTCCTCTAAATCAAGAAGTATCAGACAGAAAGATAAAGGCTTTGACTGTGAATTTTTTTTTCTCTCATTAAAATGAATGAGAGCCAACAGCATATGATTCATCACAGGAGTAGATACGATGAGAAGACAATCCAACAGGCATCAATACAGAGTTGAATTGGTCATACTTCCATTTGCCCCTTCCAAATTGTAAACAGGCTTCAAGTACATGATTAGTTTAGATGTACATGACAAAAAGAAACATAATGCTATTTATAGCAATCAATGACAAGTAAGAGAAAGGAGAAAATGAAGTTCTTCTTTCTTCATAACAGGAATGATTTGGACAATGACTTTTCCAGAACTATCAGGACAGGATGTTAATTACACATAACATCTACATATCATAAAAATGCTGTCTTCCATCTCGGAAGTGTGTTCTTCATTAATCATAAAAGAGCTAGGGAAAAACTCATTTCCTTGCAAGCATATCATTCAATACGATTTTTAATAGTCCCATGACATGGCTCTGATATCATTAAGCAGACTTCTGTCAGACATGGCTAGCAGAGAATGTAAAATCTACCTCCAGCTTCAGTCTCATCTTGGATCTGTATTTATGATAGAAAGACAGAAATCACTGATGGAAAAAAATAAAATATGACACTTGTTCACATAAGCTCTGACATTTCCCTTGTGACTTTTTTTAATGCCAAACCCAAGCTGCTTCATCCTTTTTATGGTATCATACTGATCACAACTACCTTGGCAGGAAAACTGGTTACTTTTGGCAACCACTGTTTTGTCTGTGTACCAAGCTCACTTGACATCATAAATGGTTCAGTTTAGGGTCAGCTCTGCTCTACTCACACCTTGACAGCTTCCATTTGTCTATAGGGACATATTGAGTGAGCCTGGAAGAGACAAAGCACACAGTTCCTGCGTGGTGTACTATCGTAATTTTTTTTCTAATTCAGACAGATTAACTTGGGATGCAAAGGATGCAGAAGAGGCTACTCTTTGTTGCAACAAAAAACAGTAGCAGAGGGACAGGGAAATCTGAGCTGTGAAACACATTTTTGTGTGCCTGCAACAGCATCATCAGTCAGCAAAATCTCCCAGGCTTCTTTCTGAACTATTTCTTTATACATTCTGTATGGTCCCCCTTTTCTAGCTTTGTCACGTTTGGAGAGTGCTCTACATTGCAACACATAAATTCCTCTTTTGAGTATTTTCAAGCTACAGTAAAGGAAGGATCAGTCTCCAAAACCTCCCTTGAACAGAGTTCAGAACCCAGAACAAAAATAGTCTTCTGTGTAATAAATTGTACTGCACAGCACTCAAGTAAGCATTTACATCTTCCAGCATGGCCTCCCATGGCAGACTTTATCCAAAGATAAGTGAAATGCAACAAACCTCCCTTCTCATAGGAGGACTTGGGCAGTCACCAACATCCACAGGCTGGAAAGAAAGCTGTAACAATCTAAACATATTCTGGACCTGCAAAGGAACCAGGTAATCACAGCATTGAATGGCAGTAAATCTGAGTGGCCCCAGAGAACCACAAAGTGAAGTCACAAACTCACATTCTTGCTGAAGTGCTTAGAAATTATTCTTGCCAATAGTTTCTATCCAGGACCAGGTCAACACGTGCAGCATTTACTTTTATGCATATGAGTTTAATAGAATAGTGTCTTATGTATGAATAAGAGCTAATGTATGCTATTGGACTGTACAACTGAAGATAATGTTATCACTACAGATGCATCTGTTCTACTCTTTAGTTACATAACTCTCAATAATCTATTTTTGCTATTATAAATCATTGAAAGAACATTAACTTTTACAAGTCCTCCCAGTACATTCAAGTATTTGGCACCCTATCCATTGTGAATTTATTCTCACAAAATCTTTTGATTGCAACAAGGTGTTTGACTGATTATGGAGTAAAGGACAAATCAGATGAACATTTTGCTTTCAGTCAAATAGTAAGACAATGTAGACTTCTTATTTATTTATTTATTTTGGCTTCTGATTTTACCTTTGTGACCACATAAGCCTGCAGAAGTCCCAATATCATTCAAGCTCATGCAGATCTCAGAGCACAGATCCTTCCCTGAAATATCTATTTTATCATTATTTATCTACTTATCAACTCAGCTAAAGAAATAGCTATCATAAAAGAATTTTTAAGGTGCATAAGCAACCCTTCAAAAATATTTTTCAAATCAAAATATTTTTGGACACCAAACACTTATTCAATTTTTGTTACACATTATATGTAATTAATTACAGTACTGTGCTTGGCTTTTTTTTCCTTATAACATGATGTAGTACAAGATATTGTATTTTTCGAATCTTTGAGTTAAGTACATAAAAAAGTTATTTGAAACAAATGAAGCTTGTTTTTAAGAGTCTATTAAATCTGTATTTTCTTTTTGTTGTTGTTGTTAAAATTCCTGTACCTGAAATGAAGAAGTTCATGTAAAATAAATTCAAAAACTCTTAATAGTGCTACTATGCTCATTATTTGAAATAAGACTTCTCATTTCTGAAAACAAGTCTGTAGCAATTGGTTACTAAAATATCTTCAGTGTTTTTGATAAAAATTCCTATATATGACTTAGACCCTAGTCTGACCATAGGTTGAGTGGATCTTTATTATTTTCCCCTTACAGCATTTTATCCTTTGTCAGTCAACACCCTTTCTACCCCCCTCAAAAAAATAAATGCAGGGTCAGGCTAAATAAAGTCTAGAAAGTAAATGGTGCATTCTCACTCCCCGTTTAGCTTGATTAGTTCACTGCCACTGCTTGTTTTGCAGATATTAGAGTGAAATCCTAGGCTCAAAAAAGAAAAAAGTTAAATGAGCTTGAACAAATGACAGCTAAGCTTTTCTTGTCATTGACTGGTAAGTAACTTACATGATATTAACCTTCTGAAACTATTCACTTAAAATAGAAAATGAAATGAGATATAGTTACAATCAGACTTGTAGACCTGTGATGCTACTGAATAAAATAACCTCCATAAGATGCCAAAACATTTATTTTAATAAAGAAGTTACATACAAAATTTGTTGAATAACCAAAGATAGCATAAAACTTTTACATTTTCCCAGTCTTAGCCGTGATGAAGTCCCACTGAAAACATTTTCAGGAGGAAACTTCAGACCTCACTTTTTTTTAATTTTACCTATGATAACAGCAATAACAAGAACCAAAAAAAAAACAAAACATGCAAGCAAACAAAGAAATAAACAAAAACAATACCTGTCATTGATAGTATTAATACATAAATAATTAATATACTAATCTGCTGAATCTTATATAATTAAAAGTTAGGAGTAGGTGCTTCTGTTCCATACATAATAGGAAATTAGAAGAAAAATACTGAGTTTCGCAGCTATCACCACCGTGAACAGTAGGACATGTAAACAAAACTACAGAAAACAATGAATACATGGATGTATCTGAAGTTTCTGTGGTTTTTGTTGTTCCATTTTTTTGTTTTCTTTTCCTAGCCTCCCACTTTTTAGCTGTAGTCAAGCATACAGATTTATACGGTTTAAAATGTGATCACACTTAAGATCTGGAAAAAAGGCTTTTGCCATATGAATTCACAAAGGTAGCTGTTTTCAAAAAGGATTTGGACGGTTCTTTTTTTTTTTCTCTAAGGTCTCATGCCCTGGCTAGTTGAATGTGTATCCATTTAGTACTGCTATTAACATCCCTTCTGGGCAGGGAGCGTAAGCCCATTCCTTCCAGAATTAACACAAAAAAAGTAGTGTAAGAAATGGTCCTGAGAATAGTTTGGATGCATATATTCCAAGCCTTAATAGACTTCCTCCTCCTCCTATTTTCTGATTTTCTAACAATATGGATCCACCAAGTAATATTTTCCATGGATAAATGAATAATTTTCTACAGTTTTTTCTTCTTGATGTTTTACATTTTTTATTTAGGAAATCATCTGTAAACATTTAAATACTCTACACAAAGTGTGTAATCCTACGTGTACTCTCCCAGAAACTACCACGCTACATTACTTTCATTATGAATTCACTGTGTTGTTTCCAACAGTAATGATAAAATTTATGATACTGGAAGTATTTGAGAATGTAAAGAACTTGAATATTTTGAAGTGTATTTTATCCTTAAATTGGTCATGTAATAATATGCTTTAAAGGTCAGTGGAACTATTCATCCTCTTGAACGCTTAAAGAAGATGAAGTTGACAAAAGTCCACTCCAAAATCCCTAACTGCTCAAAATTAATAATCATAAATCAAAATAAATAGGAAAGGATACAAAATAACTCCTGGCCTCAATCCTCTGTAGCTAGAATCCCCATTTCCTGTGAAAACTAAGTATTTATTCCTATTCTCTACTTCTTATCATGTAGTTTCCCTGTAGTTTGACCCTTCCTTGTATACTGTGACTTCTTAATGTTTCTAAGAGCATGTAGTGATGAACCTTGAAATATTTTTGAAGTACAGATTGGAACATAGAGGGCTAGGAAGCAAATGGGGAAATAAGAAGTGTTGGTATAGACTGGAATACATCTGCTGAGGAGATGAGGGCAAGGTTCTAGCGTAACACTCTTTTTCCACTTGTAACTGGTGCTTCTTCCCACAGACCTTAGCATGTAAACCAGACACAACCAGGCCTTCTCAGGAAAAGGATGTTGTTAGGGAATGTACCTGAGCAATACTTTTCAGTTCAATGACTTGGAAAGTGCCTGAGAGGGCAGAGATCTGACCTGCCTACAGGACTGAGCAGATTAGAAACCAAGGGTTGAGATTGCTGTGTTGAAGTTGTTTCAACCACAGAAACCTCTGAAATTGCTTGAGCTTGAAAGAACGATTTAAGAGAAGAAAATTATGATCAAAGATTAGATTTACTTTCAATACTTACTTTTCAGTTGTGTGTGTGAGTGGATGTGTGTGTGCATATAGTGTTCTAATAGGACTTCAGTTTAGAGACTGTAATTGCTAATATCTTTTGAAGAATTCCAGTAAAGAGGATAAAATATATGTTCTGCTTCCAGATCCAGGGAGATTCAAGGCTCTGTCAGAACTATGAATACCATTGATTTCTACAAGTTCAAAGAAAAAAGATGATTTTCAGTGACAATCAATGAGATGTTTGCAGTTACAGCAGTCATGTACTTGGCAATCATCTCCTAAAACTCTGCTTTTATTTCACTGACAGAAGAATGTAAGTATTACACTGTTAATTAATTGATGCCTTCTAATTTTGCTGTATCTAATTAGAAGAGGCAAAGAAATAAGTGCTAATTACTTACTTGAATTTTACCATAGAAATATATATAAGGTAACTGACGCTCTTTGATCATAACTCAGCTAGATCCTTAGCTGTTTACAATCTAGACTAATGACTAATTTGTTTTCCTAACTGAACAACTTTTACTCCTTATAAAACTGTTTCAATGAATTACATTGAACACTTCAGATGTTGACTTTGAATGCTGTAAATGACCTAACTCAAATTAGAAAGACCTCATCTTAATTGATTTACTTTATATATCACCAAGAATAAATATTCTTTTGCATACTCAGGTTTCAAAATTATTTTCCTTCGTTCTTTTTTGTTGTTGTTGTTTATTTGCTTGTTTGCTTCCTAGTGCAGAAATGTCTTCTTTTCATTTCTTTTTTTTTTTTTTTTTTTTTTTTTTTTAAGATCCCTTGCTTTCAGTGTGACTGAATCACTTAGATATGACCTGATTTGAATGGAACTACTTATACTTTAAGATTCAATATGGTATAGGACTGGGACCTGATGAGGGAATTAATCATTTTTCAGTCAGCATCTCATTATGACAACATAGTTTGGAAGGAACTAACACTAACTGCAAAGAAATGGGCACTCTCAGTATGGTTTTCTAGAACTGCATGTTTCTATCCACAAACAATACAGGGTGCCTATGAAGATCAAAATGATAAATAAAATGGAGGAATGTAAATGTACATCATTCAACAATTTGAAAACTCATAAATGTACTTAAGATGAATTCCCGAAGCTATGTCAAACTTTTCTGGGAAGCCATGCAATGTTCTCCACACTGGGAAGTTAGTAGTTTTTCTTCTTTTATCTGTTCTTTTCTGGATAAGTCAGAAACAGGAAAACTTAGGGAAGATTTTCAGCAACTCACCTGATCCAGAACTGGGGAGGACATCAACAAATGTGGATCAGTGAATAAAGGTGCCTTTACAGATTAGGATAAATAAGGAGACTGAATATAAAACTTTTTTTCTAATGTTAAAATAAGTAATAACAAAATAAAAATTGCAGCACATTTAAATAAATCTTTTTAAGAAATAATAACTTAAGAAGAATTATGAGCTTAGACATTTTTGAGCTCATGAAATTAATATAAAATGGCAAGAATAGCTCCCCCAGTTGCTCTGGGAATGAAGAAAATAATTGCTGATATGATTCCTAAACCAGAAATAGAAGAAGAGATTCCATTAAAGCAGCATCAGAAACACCAAGAATGAGAACAGAATCCAGCAATGAGAATGGTATTTGTAGTTTTTAAAATATATATAAATCCATGTTCCATAAGTCTCATAAATTCATTAGAGTAAGACAAAGCCCATTACAGTCACACTGGAAACACTCCTCTCTCTGTTCCTCCAATGACTTAATGCTGAATCTCTCTTCAATGTAGCTCAATTTCATTCAGCAATGAGGCAAATTAATCAAGAATTCATTGAGTTTATGGCTCATTTCTTTAGAGAGCATACCATACATTACTAAATAAAGGTTTGTTTTCTTAAAGACAGGATATCTGAGATTTATCAGCACTCATGGATTAAAATAATGTAAATAACAGAAAGAAGATAAAGGCCTAGGTATATTGATGGAAAACACACCAAACAAAACTATATTTAACAGTTAAAAACCTCAAAATTCTCCTTACACAGTTATTAAAGACTGAAGAGTTGCAAAAGCTCTTTGTTCTTTATGGTAAACTGTTTAATTTAAAAATTTAGTAGGTTTATACATATTTCAAGCAAATAGAACTTCATTTACCTTTCTTTGAGAGAAAATTAGATGCTCATCCATGGTTTACAACCTGCACTTTGGAATCTACATCATTTTTTGTTTTCATTTTCATTGAAAATGGAAATTGTTTAACTAAAATAATGAAAGCAGTGGCAATAAAAATAGCCTTATTTGTAACACAAGTAATAATAATAAGACATATAAGAGAACATTTGATGAATTTTAAAAAATATATGTTTTATTCCCATGACCACACGTAAGAGAAATAAATAGATTGCAATTTATAATAGGTGTCCCTCAGGAGTCTGCACTGAGACTATTACTGTTCAGTATCTCCACTGATGACCTGGACAGTGGGACTAAATATATCTTCAGGAGCTTTGTGGATGATCCCAAGTTCAGTGGTGCAACAGAAATAATGACAGTAAGGAATGCCATCCAGAAGTACTTGGGCAGGCTTGAGAAGTCAGCCCATGAAAGTCTTATGAAGTTTAACAAGGCTAAGTGTCAGATTCTGCAACTAAGTCAGAGCAATCTCAAACAGCAGTGCAGACTGTGTGATGAACAAATAGAAAGCTGCTTTCCAGAGAATGACTTGGGAGTGTTGGTGGATGAAAAACTAAATATCAGCCAGCAATGTGCACCTGAAATGGAGAAAGCCAGCAGTATCCTGGGCTGCATCAAAAGAAACATGGCCTACGTGGAAAGTGAGGTGATGTTCCACCTCTGCTCCTGTCTCTTGAGATCCTATCTGGAATACTGCATCTAGATTTCGGGCCTTTGAAGATGGTACAAATATTGGTCTGACCAGTTTATTACAAATCTTAATCAGGGAGATGAGGAAGAGGAGGAAGGTAACTATTATGAATTAGGGTGATGAGGAAGGGAAGGTGGGCGATAGAAAGATAGGAAAGAAGCAAGAATTGCATAAAGAAGAGATAGTCACCAGCAAGATCCAGCAGTGGTCCTCTTGCACACTGTGGTCTGAGGCAAAAGTGAAGGGGGAGAGCAGCAGCAGCATGGCTGGCCCTATGTAGCAAGCTGGTACCAGGAAGAAGCGGCAGGGTGTCATGGTTTTATGATTTTTGATCATTGGTATTCCACATCATAACATCATGTAGTGCACTGGGTCTTAAAGTATTAATGCTCAAGTTCCGGGTATCTGTCCAGAAGAGAAGAATTGCAGGGGGCTTTGTGATCAGAGAGGAGATATAACTCCTGGCAAAGTCACCTGATGCGCTCTTCTTCATCAGCTCTTCTTCGCTGGCTCTTCTTCATCTCCCTGCTGCTCAACGGGACTGCACATCTCACCTCAGCATTATGTTGAGGCCTATCCACCTTTCGGACATTCTCTCTCTCATTATATTTGATTTATTAGCTTCAGTTCTAATTACATTGTATATTAGTGTGTTATCTTGCATTCCTATACTATACTTACTAAATTAGTTTGTTTTCCTCAGATCATTGCCTCTGTTTTCAATTATTTTGGGGTCCTCTGTTTCCCTTTTTCGGAGGCGCAGATTTTGTGAAATCCCTCTGCCCCTCTAGTCAAGGAACCAGGCCGAACCAGCCCGTAAAACGTTGACACAGGGTAAGTTCAGGAGGAAGCAGCAGGTCTCAGGTAGCAGGCCCAGGAGAGAGTCCGTCAGCGTGCAGGCATCAGCTCATGAGGCTTCTGATATCAGACACCTCTTCTTCAACATGCAGGCATAATGTGGTAAGACTTCTGATGTCAGACACCTCTTGTTCTTCTTCAATATGCAGCTCTCAGGTTATGAGGAATCTGTTGTCAGAAAACCCCTTCTGGGGTGTCATAGTTCTGTGATTTTTGGTTTTCGGTATTCCACATCATAACATCATGTAGTATGCTGGGAGTTAAAGTGTTAATGCTCCAGTTCTGGGTACCTGTTCCCCAAAGGAGAAGAAGAACTACATGTCCTGTGGGGACACATGGTCAGAAAGGAATATACATCAGGGAAGTCACAGGATCTTGCTCTTGAGCAGGAACTGGTCATAATTCTTTTTCCTCGTTTTTTGCTCACTGCCTGGCAGAAGGTGTGGGGGGCGCTTCCAAGCCATGTGCTTTCAGGTTTGCTTGGTTTCAGAAAACTCTTTCTCTCTATTTTATTAGTCTCAATTTCAATTAGATTGTATTATATTGTGTTACCTTTCATTCTGATATCATAGTTAGTAAAATAAGTTTTCCTCCTTAGATCATTGCTGCTGTTCTGTTTTTCTTCCTTGAGCCCAGCTCCCATCTCCCTACCCTTTCCTTTTTCCCTTCCTATTTTTGGGGACCAGGGGACCCATGGGCCTACTGCCCCCCTGTCACGGGCATAGATTGGTCTAGGTAACTCCATGACAGGGGGAGAACAGCAGCAGAGTCGCTGGCCTTAGGCAGCGAGCAGGCAGAGCACAGAACAAGTCCAGGAGATCATGAGGCTTTTCATGTCAGGAACCCTGTCTTCATGTTTGTTGGCCCTTTCTTTATCCTCCTGCCAGCATGGCATTCCTAGGCACTTGGGTAAGAGTCACGTGCAGTACCCCCTGAGATGGCCATCTCCCTTGAGATAAACCCACACAAAACTGCTTCCCAGCCAGTAGTAATCTGCGTTTTCTCTCTCTCTCTCTCTCTCTCTCTCATTGCCCCTGGCCTATATCAAATCTTCAGACAAAAGATTTACCAGGACTTGTCCATCTTTGTCCCTCAAACAAAGGATTTCTCAACCTTTGCCCAGGACTTGCTTGGACTTGTTCATCTGCGTCCTCAGCAAGCTTTGAGACAATGGTGCAAAAGAACAGTGTCTTACACAGGACTCCACCTCTGGTAGTCTCTCTTACCAGCTGCATAAGGAAGCTATCTTTCAGGCACTCTAGATACCTCCTGGACAGCTTCCTCTGTGCTGTGTTATATTTCCAACATGTATCAGGGAAGTTGAAGTCTTCCATGAGAACGAGTGCTGGCAATCACACAACTTCTGCAAGCTGCTCATAGAATGCCTCATCCATCTCTTCATCCTGATTAGGCAGTCTATAACAGATCCCTACCAAGATGTCATCTCTACAGGCCTTCTCCCTGATCATTACTGATAGACACACAACTTTATCATTCCCAACCCCAAGCTCTTCATCAAAACAGTCTCTAACATAAAGAACCACACCACCACCATTCCTTTCTTGTCTATCCCTTCTGAACAGCTTGTAGTCATCCATCACAGCGCTCCAGTCATGGGAGTGGTCCCAGCATGTTTGGGTAATAGCAACTAGGTCATGGTTAGCCTGACACACAATCACTTCCAGCTCCTCCTGCTTGTTGCCCATACTGTGGTGCATTGGTGTAGATGCACTTCAGCTGAGACATCTGCCTCACCCCCAGCTCAAGCATTGCTCCACTAGCCTCATCCCTGGTGAGCCCTGTTTTGTCCCCTTCCCCCAACATAGCTATTTTAAAGTTATTTTAATAAGCCCTGCTAGCTCCTGTGCTAGGACACATCTCCCCCTTTGAGATAGGTGGGTTCCATGGATTGACAACAGGCAAGGGGCTGAGTAAACTGCCCCAGGGTAAAAAAAAAAAAAAAAAAAAAAAGTTCTGGCCTCAACACCAGCCTCTCAGCCAATTATTCATTAGCTGCATTTTCTCAAGCCTGCTCCTTGTCCCTCATTCCCCCTAAAGGTATAGAACAAAAGATTATTTGTGCTCCCACTCCTTGAACTAAATGCCCTAACCTCCTGAGATCTCTTTTCACAGTTTGCAGGATTCTCTGAGTGATTTCATCACTGCCCACCTGAACTATGAGTAATGAGAAGTAATCAGTGGAGCAAATTTGTTCTTCTGTACCTCCAGCCTCCTCACTTGTCAGGAGAGCATGAGAAGCTGAAACATCTTTGACTTACGCTGCTCAACAGTAACTTAAATATCAGTGTGCTGTCAATATAATTAATTCACATGTTAAATCCAAAACACATCACCAATTCAGCTACTACAAAGAAAATTAATTCCATCACAGTCTAAACCATAATACAGGTATAAAGATAAGACATTTCTGAGTGGTTCGTCATTGACCCTTCTGTTTGAAATGTTGTTGTACTTCATGTTATTAAAAAAATAAAAATAAAAATAAAAATACTGAAGTTTATCATTCTTCAATAGAAGAAGAAATCAAGTCCAACATCACAGATGGCAATGACAAAACTTTTCTCTAAGTTTGTTAAATTTCATTTCACATATTTTCATCTCCTTTTCTAAAAGTATTATTATTTAAGAAACAAAGTGGACACAAGGGGGAGACAAAGACCCTTGAAATGAAACTTTAATTTATTTACTTGCTAACATTGTTATTGAATAAAGAAGTAGGAACAAATTGCAATTACAGCATTTGAAGCAAGTGAGCAAAGTGAATTGAAATTGAAAACCAACTACTAAAGTTCAAGCATTTTATTCATGGAAAAGGTAATTAAAATTTAGTTCAGTTTATTTTAATGGGATATCCAAAGTTTATGATTCTCTTTCTTTAAAATTCATAGATAAACCAAAACACAAATTTACAATGAATTTTTATTTAATAAATAAATAAATAAATAAATAATGATGTCCTAATAAAATTTTGTATTTTATGATACAGCTTCTCCTTTATTCTTACTTCATTTTATTTGTTTTTCCTGTTTGAAATTCTGTTTTATTTTAGGGCAACATTAATTATGGTATGTTGAAGAAAAGTGAAAGACTTTTCTTTATGGACTGCATATATAGTGCATATATATAATTTGCTGTTGCTAACACTAAGACACTTCAGAACTCCAACAATAAAGAGAGAAAGAAATTAAAGCTCCTGTCATTTTAACATGGAATGACTAATTTTTAGTTTTCTCGAGGGGATCGATAAGGATTGTCCTTATTGCATGGAGAAAATATAAACCTCTCTGTGGTTGCATCTGCACGGCTCACCTCAAACTATATTTCATGTCCCTTGGAATTGGAGAATATTCCTTCTTTACTGGACTTTACGCTTGAGGGATCAGATGACTGGTTATATATCTCAGCTATCAACACCACCTAGTTCACACAACTTTGTAAAACAATTGGAAGATTTTGGAAATTAGGGTCATACTTCTATTCATGTTAATGTTTCCAGAAATTAATAGATAAAAAGGAATAAGTCTTCAATTTAGCTGAAACTGAAACTGATGAAATACCTATCTGATTTGTCTTTATCTTTGCTTTAGTTTCGTAACAAAAGCATTTACATATGGGCTTGAGAGGTCAGCAAATGAGAACCTCTTGAAGTTCTACAAGGCTAAGTGCCAGGACATGCACAGAAGTCAGGGCAATTACAAACACCAGTATATATTAATTGATTGGGGATAGCCCTTCAGAAAAGGTCTAAGATGAACAATTCAGTATGAGCTGGCTGTGTTCACTTGCATCCCAGAAAACCAACTGTATCAAAGGAAACATCGTCATAAGGACAAGGTATGTGATTGTCCCTCCCTACTCCACTCCCATGAGACCCTACCTGGAGTACATTCAGCTCTGAGGCCCCCAACATAACTTCATGGACCTATTAGAGGGAGTCCGAAGAAGGGCCACAAAGATGATCATAGGGCAGGAGCACCTCTCCTCCTAGGACAGACTAAGAGAGTTGGAATTGTTCAACCTGGAGAAGAAAAGGTTCCATAGAGATCTTAAAGCAACCTTCCAGTACTTAAAGGGAAACTACAGGAAAGATGAAGATGGACACTTTATCATGGAGTGTAATGACAGAGAAAGAGATAATTATTACAAAGAGAATAGATTTATAGTCAGTATAAGGAAGATAAAGGATGGTGAGACATTGGAACAGGTTACCCAAAGTTGTGGATGTCACCATCCTGGAAGCGTTCAATGCCAGGTTGCATTGAGCAACCTGATCTAAGGAAGGGTGTCCCCATCCATTGCAAGGGGGTGGAACTAGTTGATCTTTAAAATCCCTTCTAACCCTAACAATTTTAGGCTTTTATCATCATAAAAAAGAAAGAAAGGAAGACAGAAAGAAAGGAAGACAGAAAGAAAGAAAGACATAAAGAAAGAAAGAAAGAAAGACAGAGGGGAGGGGAGGGGAGGGGAGGGGAGGGGAGGGGAGGGGAGGGGAGGGGAGGGGAGGGGAGGGGAGGACCTACTGAGGTTCCAACTGAGTACCCTTTGCCCCAAATAACGGTTTTTAGTTTGAGTCTCACCATGCTTATGCTGAAAAGAGAGACAGTAAAATCTGGAAGCACTTAAAAGCTGACTCCCTTAATCAATGGGAACAACATTCTCACTAATACCAGTTGTCACAATAAAGATATAAATATCCCATATTAGAAATGCTGTCTTGAAATTAAGTGCATATTTAACTGTGCTGAAATACTGACACTCACATACCTTCAGTATGGAATCAGCTGTGAACAAAATATTTCCTATGGTTTTAAAAATAAATCAATTAACATAATAAAATAGAATGTATCTCCACAGCAAAACGTGATAGAATAGGGACTGCTTCCTTCCTCATTACGTGCTAACACAGTGATGAATGAAGGTGTCTATCTTATCTCTCAGTTACTTAAGAAAAAATCATTTATAAGCAACAAGCATCTTCCATCAGGAAAAAAAATAATGGAAGGAACAAGAATTTTCAAAATCACTTCAAAAAATGTTTCTCACACTCTACTACTTCTCAGTTCCATCAGCATTCCTACTTCTTCTCTATCCTCAGCCATATGAATTAAAAAGAAATATACAAATAAATAAATGTTACAAATAAGTCTTTAGGAGTCTTTTTTTCCCCCCATTTTGTCCATATAGCAATAGTAAAAATGATAGACAAAACTGGAAATATACATTTTTCACCTACTTTTTCTGGTCTGTATCTTTTGAATATTTGTATAAAAATGGAACTCGGTGACTGATACAACTTATGTTTTGAGATGGGTAGTATTTCTAAGTAGAAAATAGAATATTCTGAAATATAACCAGCTTAAACATCCTGAAATGGAACACTGAATTTCAGGACTGCAAACAGACGGTTATTTTCAAAGGTGCCCTGTTTATGGGGAGAAAAACATGAAAGCTGAATAGATGGAGAAAGAAAAACATACACAAAATACTGTGGCAGATTGCTGCAGTAAAAAATAAATAAGACTGCTCAGCCACATTCAAAGTCAAGCTGCCACAGAATTCTGAAAGGAATTCACACAATCCAAGAGCTGTATTACGCACAGGAACATAAAGTAGTTTTCAAGTACTGCAGTCAAGTAGTATCATTACTTCTAGTTTCTACTTCAGATCTGTAAGTGAAGAAAAGGACAATATATTACTACAAATTAATTATGCAGTGCTTTACAAAGTAAAAAGAGATTTATACAAATAATAAGTCAATTACTGTTAACTTAGTAGAGAGAATTACTTAATACAGCACAAGCATTTGAAATCCAGATTTCATAGTTTGTACCAAAGTACAAAATTAGAAATTTATAGATGAAGTCCAGATTTGCTTTTTCCATACCAGGTCAACTGTTTTTGCACTAGTGTGGATTAATTCTCTTTATGACCACTTTATATCGTGCATAATATTGATTGTGTCCCTAAATGTGAACTTTCTATCAAAAATAGCTTTAGAATTATTAAGGATAAATTGTGTTAAGTCCTAGTTGAACTCTTAAATATTTTGGACATCTAGCGAAATTTTGCATTCACCTTTCTCAGTTCTCTTCTGATTTTTGCACCATTTACAACCAGTAGTAAAAACGCCCTCATTTTATTTTCTTTTTTTAAAGGTAGTTGTTATTTATCCAACATTCTCAGCAAACCAGTAATCCTCATTTTGATGCTGTTACTAACAGTAGGGTTTTGGATTTATCCGTAGTTTCTTGTACTGGAGGTAAAGCAGTTCAAGGCATATACTGAAGGTAAGAAGGAATATTTTTAGTACTAGAATACATGTGGGAGTAAAAAAATATGCTTTCTTTTCAATATTTATATATATTGTTTATTTTTATAAAGTAGCATTTGAACTATTTAAATCAAAATGTCTCATTGCAAAAACATCAAGTCAAACACCTAAAAACTGGATTTAATATGAAAAAATATACTTAAAAGTGATATATTTCAGCTAAGAATGGAAAATGATAATCTGGAAAATGATATATACATATTTTTATTAGTTTGTTAAATATCTCAGTCAATCCAAAGATATGTTCTTTTCCTAAGTAATTTATGAGGCTTTTTGTCACAAATTTGTCCAGTTCTAGCTAAACAGTTTGAGGCTTTCTTTCTTTTTTTTTCTTTCTTTCTTTTTTTTTTTTTTTTTTTTTTTTTTCCATCTGTTTAGGTTTTTTTCTGTAAGGAAATATGGATTTGAATTTGCTCTCAATAATTTTGCTTGAATAATTATCAAATACGGTTAGATAAGAATGCAACATTCATAGAATTGTAGAATCATAGAATCATAGAATCACTCAGGTTGGAAGAGACATCAAAGATCATCGAGTCCAACTACAACCTAATCATAATACCCTAGCTCTAACAACCCTCCGCTAAATCATGTTCCTGAGCAATGTCTCTTCATTGACCACAGTTGAAGTCATATCTGTTTATCAGCCCACAAAATTCTACTGATGAAGCATCTTAGAAATACTGTTTACAAAACAGTTAAAAATTTATAGGTCGATAAGCAAAATCAGAGATGAATATGGGTATTAAAGTTTATTCCACAGAGATCCAAAATGTTTGAAACACTTAGCACGGTAAAAGACTTTTGGCTTAAGAACACTGCTTGATGTGACAAACATAACCCTGATAGATACGGAAGTAAGAAACAGACAATTAGAACATTTGAGTATTAGTGACTCTCAAAGATGCTCTTGAAAAGTCCTCATTAGTGCTGCTGCTCCTTCTGAATCCTGGAGGTCTTCAGTTGTGTTATGCCTTGCTGAATTGTGCAGTTATTTCTTCTGACACTAAGCAAGAGATGAGAAAAAAAAAAAAAAAGAAAAAAAAAAGAAAAAAAAAAAGGAAGAAGCAAAAAAGAGAGACAGATTGACATAAGAACAAGAAATGGATTTCTGTTCAAGGAGCTCTAAAATTCTTCCTGCTTGTAAAGCATTTCCTACTGCACAAGACAAATTACACTGCATAATCTTCAGCTCCTATTATACAAAATATTCCCTATGCAGAGAAAGATAGAAAATGAAAACTGCAATTTGTATGCACAAACCCATCTATATTCATAGCTGTAAAATACAGGTAGAAACTTCACTAATTTGAATCTAGACCAAATAGTCTTTGGATTTAAACTTACAAGTACATTTATTTGAAACAATATTCATGTCAGTAGAACCCTTGGCCTGCAAGAACCCAAACATTTTAAGTACTAATCTTAAATGAGCTAGGGAAAATATATCAGACAGATTTTCTCAATAGAAATCTATCAGCAGTGAATTCAAAGGTTTGCTGCCTGCTTGATCCTAATGTAGCTGGGTAAAAGATGCTTTTATTAATGTTTTAATTTCTTGATCTTCTTAAGTTTTATGGCAAGGAATTACAAGTGTTGGTAATGTATTACTATGAACACATCTTTCCCTCATTTCCACTTTGAACATTTTATTTTTTCTGTTAAAATTCTTTTTTTATATTTCAAAACAAATAAAAATAGGTCCTTGTATTTGTTATCTCTGTTCAATCACTCAGTGTTAATTATTTGGTAATTGTATTGTTATGTTTTTACTTTATAAAGGCTTTTTTTAGAAGGAGCGGGAACAAATTGCTGCTACTGCTAAATCACACAGCGTACAGGTAAATAATGATCTTCTGAAGCATTCAGTTTTGGAAATAATGTGTGTGATTCATCTGCCTTTACTATACATATTAGAAAGTTAGAACTCTTTATCCTTCCTTTCCTTTCAGTTAATGAATACAAACCCCTTCTAGAGCACAGTTAACCACTTAATATTTAGGCACATAAGAATAAAGGAGTTTGTGTTTTAAATCGTCTATACCCAGACATTTGACATTGGGAGGAACCTTAAATGGCCATCTCACATCAGAGTTTTATGCATATGTATGTAAAGTTAGGCAATTCCATGCAGTATGATACACCAAATATTTTAAGGAAGAACGGGAAGACCTGAAAGTACAGCAGGCTTTGATACTAAAATTAAAACATATTCCAGAACATATAGATTATATGATGTTATTATGTAAAAATTTTCTTTCTTGTGAAATGGTATGTCAAACACTTGTTTGAATTACTCAGTACTGACAAACTGAGCATATGTTGTGGTTTAATGCCAGCAGGCAGCTCAATACCACACAGCCACTCACTCACCCTAGATGGGATGGAGGAGAGAACTGGAAAGATAAAAGTGTGAGAACTCATGGGCTGAGATAAAGACATCTTACTAGGTAAAGTAAAAGATGTGTACATAGGCAAAGAAAAACAAGGGGTTCATTTGCTACTTCCCATAGGCAGACAGATGTTCAGCAAATTTTCAGCCATATTGAAAAGCAGGAAACATCATGTATAATGGTTTCTTAGGAAGACACTCATGTGGAGGTATTTGATAATTGACGCTCAGCTGAACATGAGCTGACAGTGTGCCCAGATGGCCAAGAAGGCCAATGGCATTCTGGCTCGTATCAGAAATAGTGTTGTCAGCAAGAGCAGGGAAACGATCATCCCTCTGTACTCAGCACTGGTGAGATTGCACCTCAAGAACTGTGTTCAGTTTTGGGAGGGAGATAATGGAGTCACCGACCCTGGAGGTGTTCAAGAAACATTTAGATGTTGTACTGAGGGACATGGTTTACTGGGAAATATCACTGATAGGTGGAAAATTGGACTGGATGATCTTAGAGATCTTTTCCAACCTTGGTGATTCTATGATTCTATGACCACAACTCTAGACATCGTTCCTCCCTCTTTCTGTATCCCAGATTTTACTGTTAAGCATGGAATCATAAAGTTAGTATGGAATATCAGTATGGTCTGTTTTAAAATCCCATAACTTCCAGTTCTCTATGTCTTCATTTGAGTCACATTCATCATGCTTTCCTTTTTGGAAGCAATAGATGAATTTTCATTTAAAAAACAAAACAAAACAAAAAAACAAAAACCGACATTTAACAGAACATGGGAAAAAAGTTACTGATTGTTGCCTTTAGAAATATTCTGAATTTCTTACAGAAAAGTTTTGAGAGTTAAGTATAGCAGTGAATTGCTGACAACTTTTTTATTGTTTAAATATGTTTAGAAGTATTTTTCTGTGGAAGAAAAACAAAACTATTGGACAGTAATAAACAGCTTTACACAGAGAAGCATCACAGTGATTCTATATTTTGCCAACATAATAATGCTAGATAGAATTTTATTCAAAAGAGCCTAAGGAAGTTACAGATCTAATTACCATTAAAATTCAGTAATAAATTTGCATTTGCTATTTTGAAAGTAACTGCTAGTATGAATGTGTATCTTTCCATGTGCTAACATATATATGTAAATATCTATGTGTGCGTGTACATTTCAGTACCTATGTACTTTCAGTACAACAGGAAACAGAATGAATAGTACGGAATGTGTTATCAGCAATTTCATCACCATTCTATCTAAAAAGAATTCCTAAGACATCCCTACTCACCCTATTGGTGAGAAATATCTTCAATGGAATATTCTAATTCTAACACTGTCCTACAACTACAATTTTTTGCTGCTTTCCCTTATGAAAGGATGAATACTTCCTTCTGTTGTACTCATTATTACCCTGGCATATTTTTCAATGACTATATATTTATTTTAATATCTTCTACTTGTGTTAAATTTTGCCACGTATGATCATTTATTTTCTTGATCTGTGACATCTCCTCCCAGCACTGTAGAGGACTTCATGGTGGTTGGTTGACATACAGGACAAAGAAGAATATTAAGATAAGACTGATTTTAAACACATATGTGAGCTAATCAAATCATTATTTTACTTGTGCTGGGCATATCAATGCAGTTCTGGAAGTCATCAAGGAACCAAAGGAAGGTGTTAGCAGTCTGTAATAATCACATATCCTATAGTTCTTATCATCTGTGCTATGTTTTGTTCTTTTAACATTCTTGGAATTATTTTGATATGCTGTTACTGTGTAGTTTATCTTAGAATTTGAGTGTAAATATGTGTAATTGCTCAGTGGAAAAATCCCCCAGGAAAAAACACTGCAACTCATCTGGGAACATGAGGATAATACAATGAGAAATCAAGCCAAAGAATTACAGTTTCTCATAAGGGCACATATAGAGTGACCCAATGACCCACCACTTCTTATTTTCCTGGAATGTTTCTTACATCTTGATGCACCATTATCTTTTATACTTGGCTGTGAAAGCTGCCAGACTACAGTCCATTATGCAGAGGTAGGAAATACAGACCATAGCTGTTTTTGATTCAGTGTTATTAAGATTAACCAAGCCTGAATATGTTGAAGGTGGCAATGTTGTTATCATTAGGCAGGATACAAAAAAAATATCTGAAGGTCACATGGTGAACTTTTATAAAGTCTTTATAATTAAGATGTGATGGAACTTTCAGAAGATAAGACTAACTAGATTCTGGCACTTTTTACACTAAGATGGTTTCATATGGGGTATTCTACCTAAAAGAAGGCTTGCAGATGTGGCCACTTAAGGGACAGAATGAACAAGAACTGTTTGAGAATGCACAAAAAGAAATTCCATATCCCTGAACTGCCTTCGTATGCCAAAGATTACACAAAGATGTTTATACATCTTTCTTAGTTGCTGTTTAGACTCTTGATTTCCTCAGTTCACTCTGCACAAAGTGCCACAGAGCAAAACAATAAAAGGATGCAAGTTTTCCATACATAAGTCATATAACCTGGAGGCAGAAGGCTCTTTGTATCAACTCTTCATATCCTATAAACAAGTAAGCAGCAGACAGAATCAAACACTATCAGTACAGGTGACATTCTGCCCTCTTTTACTCTAGTAACTTTATTTTCTTTACTTACAACCTTAGTGTGTTCTCTTCAGATTTACTCTATTGTCCCCATGAGGAGAAAGGAGCCAAAATTTAGATTTCAAAGGGTGCACCTTGCTAATTTTAAAGCAAAAAAAAAAAAAAAAAAAAAAGAAGTTTTAATTAAAATGTCTCTTGATAGGTCTGCTCTATCCTAGAATTTTATTTGAGTGAACCTTATTATATTCATCCAGTTCTAACAACACATCATTTTGGACAACATCTCAGAAGAGGTGATTCTCACTTCAAAGTAGTGTTATCTGTGCCTCAAAAGACCACAGAATCCCTGAATGGCTAACTCACAGGGATGAACAAATATTTGACTGAGTGTCCTGGGATGCATTTATGCCAGTGAATTTTCTAGGGCAATAGTATAATATAATCACATTCACTACAACAATCCTGCTTGAATAGTTTATCCAGAATGCATCCAGTTGGGTTTTCAACACCTCTGCAGATAAGGATTCCACAGCCTTCTTGAGCAATATGATGTAGCATCCAGACAACTTCACAATGAAAAATAGTATTTACTTAATTCTTTATAGACTTTTCTGTGTATCAGTTTGTGCCTATTATTTCATGTCCTTTCACTGAGCACTAGTGAGAAAAGCCCATCTCTCTTCCCACTGGTTTACAAGCATTGATAAGGTCTCCTCAAGTTTTTTTTTCTCCAGGATGAACAATCCCACCTCTTTCTGCTTTTTCCTGTATGAGGCATACTCTTGGTTTTTTAATAATCTTTGTGGCCCATCCCTGGCCTTGTCCCAAGTGACTCTGAACCTTTCTTAAAGTGGGGAGCCCAGAACCAGAATTCCAGATGTGACTTCATCGAGTACAGAGGAAGAATTATGTCTGTTGACCCGCTGACAGTTATCTTAGGAAGAAGCAGTTGGTATTCTTTATTACAAGGGGGTACTGCTGTTTCATGGTCAGTTTGTGGTATTCAAGGAACCCAAAGACCTTCTTTGAAAAGTTCCATTCTGTCTGATTGATCCTCAGGCTATAGTTTGTGTCATCAGATAACTTGAAGAGATTAAACAATAAGGGACATACCACCATCTCTTGAGGTACTTTACCAGCCTGCTTCTGGACGTTGTGCCATTAATAAATATCTGAGCACAACTGTTCAGCCAGTTTGCAGTTCAGATCACTGTTCATCTGTTTGACTGATACTTTAACATCCTGTCTATGAGGATATTATAAAAGACAATGTCAAAAGCTTTACTAAAGTAAAAATAGACATCATTCACTGTCCTTGCATCTTCCACAAAACTAGTCAGAATAATCAGGTTATTCTTTCCCAGGATTCTTAGGTGAGGCTGACCAATATGTACTTCTGCAGATCCTTTTCCTTGACCCTCTTGAAGACAACTGATATTTGCATTCTTCTGGTCCTCAGGAACCTCTTTCAGTCACTATGACCTTTGAAAGACAGCTCTGTCCACAACGCCCTCATATGACTTTTAATTATCCTTTACATGGCTCCTACTTCTTACAAGGTTGGCCAGCTTGCAAACGAAAGTACTATTGCCCCACTTAGGTGAAACCTTTCACTTCCAAACAGTCATCAGTCTTCAAAGAGGGCTTCATAGAAACAAAACCATTGTTGTTGACATCAATCACACAACCAATTGATAACCCATAAGATTTGTTCCACTCCTCTCCAAGCCCTTTCTCTGCCACTTGCATGTTTGAGGAGAAGACCATTTATCATCATGTCCAGACCCATGTAGTAATGACTGACAATATCCAGGCCTCCCCCAGTAGTTTTAGTTTAGAGTCTACACGAAAAAGTAGCCGGGGACTGTGCAGCTGTACTAGAGTCAGACAAACCTTGACAACACTTGCAGAATTTTATAAAGTGATCACTGGATAAATAGCAAACCTTAGTTATTTGTGTGAGAGGAAAATCATATTCTATGATTACTTGTTTTTTTGAGTGAATGATAGTATTTTCTTACCAGCACTTTTCTGCCAAAAGTTACAAGTATTTGGGAGTAGGAGCGCTAATGTAGGCTCATATCAGCTGAAGAACTTTTCAAGTAGGCAGGAAGATGACAAAGAATGTGGTGCTTGTTCTTCCATCAACATTTTTATGGGCTGTGAAGCATATAGTTTCATCTGCAAACAACACAATTTAATGTAAAGAAGAAGGAAGAAAAGATTGTGTTCAGACTTTCTATGAATGTGATTTAACTTAAATTATATCAAATAATAACGTTTACAGAGGTAGTAGGAGTCCTAAAACCACCCCGATGTTCTCTCATCTGCTGCATTAAAGCATGCTTTCATTCTCCCCAGAGCTCACTATTAAAGGAAGTAGAAATGTTCTTTACCATAGCAAAGAAATGAAAAGATGTACGTATGGCTAATTCATCTATTTTTAACAATTTTTCTTTAGAACCACTAATGTCCAGAACAAAGTTACATCTTGCTGCAGATGATCTTTTTGAGGTCTTTGTTCTGTATATTCCCAAGAGGGAGAATTAGAACTGTTTCTCAATGTTGTGGGAAGAACAGCCAAAGGTCTGAGGAACATTCCACATGAAAAAACAAAGACAATAATAATTAAAAAAAAGATAAAATCTCTGAACTATACTACACAGAGTAAGAATTTTTCTGAATCTGTGGTACAGAATATAGTTACAGAGTCTGCTTTTAAATTTATTTCTCATCACAGAGTTGTACTCCAGGATGCTCACACTAACATGACAGCTTGAGGTACAAAAAGACAAATTTGAAATCTTAACACAAACAAGAAAGATAGTAGGTGGAGTGTATAGATATCTGCCAGAGCATGTTGTTACTCTGAAAAGAAAGTCCTCAAAGAAAAATGAATAGTATATTATAGTCCACAGTACTACTGAATGTAGAAACCACTCTGAGAAAAGAAGCTATGACAAGATCACAAAATTGAATTAATTTGGTATTTTAAAAAATAATCAAGGGCACAGTTCTTATTCTCTTGTAATTCTACAAAATCCTTAATTCCAAAAATACTTTTGGAGATATGTCACACTTTAAGTATTTGCTGTTTTTTAATGTAAGAACACTGACACACTGCATCTTCAAAGCTGCATTAACAGTTTGCTTTTTCCTCTAAAAGGCAGGATATGCATAGATGAAACACACTTTCTTATCTGTACAGACAACTCCTCGTCACTTCTGTATGTGTTAGTCCTGTTGGCCTTCCTGTTATGCCTTCACCAAACTGGCTTAGTATGAGTCAGGAGAGCTGGAAAATCCTGGTTGTTTCAATATGATGCCATATAAAGGCAGAAAATCCATTTGTAGACACCAGCTGGTCCATACACATGGCCTGTATCTCCATAACTTCTCTGCATGGATTTTGCAGCTCAGTGAAAATTAGCTCAGGGATCTGGGTGCTCCACAGACATATTAGTGTTAGTGACTCCTCCATTTTACCTTTTCTACACCTCATTAGAGAAACAAAGTTCAACTGCTCTGTATTTAATTCAAGTACTCATATTTGCTGATGCCTTATCTAATTGACATTATATTTAATGTGGTCAACATTGCACATCAGTGTAACTTACTACTGTTTCAAACCTGTCAAAACACTCCTAAGAATACATGCTGGATTTATGTGGCAAAGTGTTGGTTCTGGAGAGGGCTGCAGGACTCCTCTGTGAGGAGAGGCAGTGCTGCCCCACAGCACACAAAGCCAATTCCAGCTGGCTTGTAACGGCCCCACTGCAAGGCATGGCAGCCTAGATGGTTGTGCTTTTGGGAAACATTTGAAAAAAAGCTAAGAAAAATGCTGTGCAGCAGCTGTAGTAAACAGGAATGAGTAAAACTTTATGAAAAGCATTCCTATAGAAATCAAGGTCAGTGAACGAGAGAAAGAAGGTACTCCAGGCACTCAAGTGAGGGCAGCCCATAGAGAAGACCATAGTGAAACAGGCTGTCTCAGGGCAGCTCACTAAGGACAGTGCTGGAGCAGATATCCTTGCTGCAGTTCATGAAGGACTCCACACTCCAGGAGATGGACATGACATCTAGGAGACTGCAGCCCCTGGAGAACTCATGCAGGAGCAAGCTGCCGGCAGGAACTGTGCCCTTTGGAGATGACCCCACAGTAAGTGGTGTGTAGTGACAGAGCAAGGGGCAATGGGCACAAACTGTAAGACAGAAAGTTTCAGACATACATGAGGAGGAACTTCTTTACAGGAACAGGAGATATTTTTCCTCTGGAGATATTCAGAACCCACCTGGATGCTTTCCTATGTGACCTGCTACAGGGATCCTGCTTTGGCAGGGCACTGTACTCAATCATCTCTAGAGGTCCCTTCCATCCCCTACATTTCTGTGATTTTGTGATCAGTCTGCTCCTGAATGACTGTAACACCATGGAAAAGGTCCATGGTTCATGAAAAAGTTTGTGAAGTTTGGGATTGTATCCCTTAGGAGGGATCCCACATTGAATTATGGGAAAAGTGTGAGGAAAAAGGAGTGTCTAAGTGTTTCAGACTGATTACAGTTCCCATTTACCAAACTCCCCTGAATCTCTTGGGGTGGGAAGAAGAGATGGTAGAGGGGTTGGGAATAAAGGTGTGAAGTTGAGAATGGGAAGAGAGGAAATGGAGGGAGATGGAGTGGGGGAGGTGTGTATTTTATCTATTAGTTCCCCACTTTCCTTCTTTATTTTTATTTGACAATAAATTAAGTTATCTTTTCCCAAGTCATGTCTGATTTGGTCATGGTGGTAATTGGTGTGTGATCTCTCTGTTCTTATCTCAAGCCACAAAGTCTTTCATCTTTCATGTTCTCCCTGTCTTATTGAGGGGAGTATGCGAGAGTAGCTTGCTGCTTAACCTGACAGCCACTCAAGGTTAATCCACCAAAGGACAACATGAATGCAATTCACGTTATGTATAATTTATTTTAAACACACCAAATTCTGCAGTATTACTAAATAAGCTATAGTACTCCGTATCTTTACTAGAGAACTCCGAATTATTGACAAGTTCAAAGTTATGATAAGCAATTCTAAGTCACACAAGTAAGTTTACAAGTCTTCAGAGAAAATACATAGTAACAAGTTGCCATGTGTATAAAATTACTTGTTTGTCTTACTGACTGATCATGCTTAGGAAAACAAGCAGCCAAAAATAAGAGCAACAAAACTGTTCTTAGCTCATAATATTATTAACATGTTAACTTTTTTTTATTCAGCTGAGTAACTAAACTTCTTATTGCATAAATTTGTTTAAACTTATTGTTTTTATTTCTATTAATACCATTAGACCCTAGTACAAATAATTGCAGTCATAAAACAGAATTGCCAAAGTGATGATATAAGACTCACTGACTGCTGTGAAACAAGCAGCTCCAGCTATTATGAACAATCATTGCAGTATGATTAGTGTGTGGTGTTCCAGCACTAGTATTGCTTACTGCAAGATAATATTTTATTATAATGATGAATCGTATTTGCAATACAGTGATAATATGCACAGGACTGTGTCTACTGATACTCATTTAGAAACATCCATTTGCTGATATTTATATCTTTGCCAGTTTATCCATTGCAAAGCATTATAAAAATCTTGGAAGCTTTTCCAAGACTGTAAAAAAATATTGTTCATAAACAATAAATGTGACCTGAAAAATGCCTCATTTGCAAAGCAACAATGGTGTTTTATTCAGTTTAGCACAGTGCAGTACTACACTGACAATCTAGCAGTGGTTTTGTACTGAATTCTAATTGGTTGCTTCAGCTTATAAAATTGCATCCTTTATTAAACCAGAATTATGGAAGAATGCAGTCACCTAAACTTAACTGGCAATTCTCACAATTGCAGGATTTCTGAACTTGTTCTCAGACTACTATAAATTGTCTCTACATCACTGTGTTGGTCATTTCCAGTGTCCATGAAAATCTCCAATGGAAATAAATAGTTGTGTCATCTATAGGTCAGTAGGTACATAATTAGAAAAATGAAAGTTGTGTTTCATCCAGCTCTGAACACTGCAATTTGGAATCATCTATTCCAGTCATACTATACTTTCCCGCAGTTTAGTAAATACTTTAAAATTTTCACTCTGTTTCTAGAGATAAGATTCTCTAGATTCTAGAGAGATAAGCTGCTGCTTATCTCTCTGTACTTCTGACTCAGATTTCACTTTACTACTTAATTGCTCATATTCCTCAAATCTCAAAAAGTTAGGGAAAGAAGGTGAGAATTAGAGAAAAGAAAGAAAAAAAATGGAAAATATAACAATTCTGAACTAAAACAAATTTCATTTAGGACTTTACAAGCTAACTTCATATGAGCAATTGAAAATTGCTCTTTGGTCTATGAGAGCTGTGAATGAAGATCATTAAATACAGATATTTTAAAAACTTTCTATTTACAGTAGCAAGAATTCCAATTCAGGGGCACACAGAGTAAGTATTGCACAGGAAGAAAAGAGATATGATTTGCAAGCAAACAAAAAAAGTCTTCACTGAACATAGAACAGAAATTTTCACAATAAAGGTAATCAAATGTTGAAACAGATTGCCCCAGATGTCTCAGAATCTCTCTCTTTGGAGCTACTTAAATTTGACAGTGCAGTACTTTGAGAAATCTACTGGAACATTGTAAGTGACATCCCTCAAGGGTGCATACAGGTACCAGTATTAGCAATTATCTTCATCACTGCCCACACAGATAGTGGGATTAATTGCATTGTCAACAACTTTGCAGATGACACCAAGCTAACTGGTGTAGTTGATGCTTTGCAAAGAAGAGCTACAGTCCGGAAGGACTTTGGTAGTCTTGAGAGGTGGACCTACGTAAGCCTCATGAAGTTAAACAAGGCCATATGCAAGATCCTGAACATGCTTCTGGGAATTCTTTACCCAGAGAGTGGTGAGGTACTGGAACAGGCTGCCCAGAGAGGTTGTGGATGCCCCGTCCTTGGAGGTGTTCAAGGCCAGGTTGGATGGGGCTCTGGGCAGCCTGGTTTAGCATTAAACATGGAGGTTGGTGACCCTGCATGTGGCAGGGGGGTTGGAGATTCATGATCCTTGAGGTCCCTTCCAACCCTGGCCATTCTGTGTGATTCTGTGATTCTGTGACTGCTATGTATTACCAATAGAAGAAAGGGATGGGTAGGAAAAGCACACTTTCAAGGCCTTCAGATTCTGTCTGCTCAATTTAAACAAGCACTGCACAGACAAGCTTGCTCTTCTGCCCGCATTTGCTATGTGTTGGGCTTTGATTTATCCAGAGAATTTAAGATCCTTAAAGGAACTTCTTCAGTCTGTGCAAATTAAGTGTTTAATGTACTGTGGTTATGATTCCCTGTACTAGCAAGTACTGATTTCATAATGCCATGTACTTAATTTCAATTTGGTTCATGGATAAGGAAATACCTTGCATTGATAGATTTGGATTTTTTCCACAACAATTACTTCAGTGCAGTTATTAATAAGGTATTAAAAAAAACCAAACTTTGTGGCAATTTTGTAAAAAAATGTTGATAACATCCAACAGAACCAATATTTTAAGTTGGCTGTTTGCTTCTTGGAAAACTTTTTTCTTTCCCCAAGCTAGATTTTTGGAGTTTAAACTGGTGGGCTTTGTATCCCGTTTCAGAAGAGAGTAAATTGATAATGTAAAATAATAATGTAAAATAAAGTCTTCCATATACACGTCTAACACATAATTCTGCAGTTGAAAGGATTATAAACTTGAAAGATCAGAATGTTTTCTAGTATCATACTACCAACATTTACAGTTCTTATCAGAATTGACAAGTTTAATTGTATAGGAGTAATTAAATTTCTCTATGCAGTCTTTGTTTTTAAATATTATTGGAAGAGAGTTCTTAGTTCTAATGCATATCTGATGATAACTTTATAAGCATTTGCTCCTGTTTAAACAAGGTTACAGTTATACAATGTCATAACACATTGGATAAGCACACTGTATATTATTCTCAAATTGTTAGCCCTGTGTAATGCAATGACTCTAGCAGCTCTGCCTCGGGGCATGGAAAAAGTACTGGTATAATCACAGTCCATACAAAACTGAAAAGAGAAAGGGCATAAAAATGAAATAGATTTTTTAATCATTATATTTCACAAATATGTATGTTCAAAATGTGAGCATGGTTGTTATAAAAAAGGAAGTGAGAAAATGCTTCAAAAATTATTCTCCTCTTACACTGTCACGGAGTTAACTAGATCAATCTATACCCATGATAATGGGCAGTAGGCCCCTGGCCTCCCCCCCTCACCTTGGCCCCACAAAATGGGAAGGAAAAGGGAAAAGGGATAAGGAGATGGGAGCTGGGCTCAAGGAAAACAAACAAACAAACAAAAAACAGTGGCAATGATTTATGGAGGAAAACTTATTTTACTAACTATGATATAACACAATATAATACAATCTAATTGAAATTGAGACTAATAAATCAAATAAAATAGGAGAGAGAGAGAGTTCCTGAGACTGAGTCAAACCAGAAAAGCTTGGTACGGCTAGGAAAGCACCCTCCAACACCCACTGCAAGGCAGTAAGAGACTGCCCAACCAGGAAGGGCCAGATCCCATGACTTCCACAATGTACAGGGACAGGTACCCGGAAAAGGAGTATTAACACTTTAACAGGCAGTGCACTACATGATGTTATGATGTGGAATACTGAAAACCAAAAATCACTAAATCAAGACATACACTCAAATGCTGAAAAAGAGTAGCAGAAGTCATCAGATAAGTTAGGAGGTTAAGAAAATAAGGAACAAGAAAAATGAAAATGCAAGTTTGTTGTCAGACAGTTTGGTTTGGTTGGTCAGTTTGTGTTGCTTTTTTGTTTGTTTGCTTTTTTCTTGTTGCTTCTGACTTTTTATTTTTTTATTATTACTTTTTTTTTTTTAGTATTGAGTTTTAATGGTGGAAAATTAATAAAGAAAACAGAAACCCTTACTTTACCTTACCCTTACTTTAAAACCATTACTTTAAAAGCTATCTTAAGAGCTGAGATATTTTTATAAAATGACATTGATACTCATTTCTAAAAATACCAGTAATACTAACATCATCATAAAATCATTGATGCCTCAGTGTAAGTTAAATTCTCCTTAGCAATAAATTTCTCTTTCTTACCTTTTCTCAAAGACGCACACAAAGGAAATACACAGCAATAAATTATGTATAATAACTAGAACAAAAGACAGCCAACTGAGAAGCGATTAAAATTCCAATTGGTGATTTCATCAGTATAATTAGTGAAAGATTGTACAGATCTTTATAGTCAGTGTTCCAAGTGGAATGAGATGCATTACAATTTCACTTACCCATGTTTTCTGAAACTATCAGAACACTAGACAAATGTCTAAAACACTGAATGTTTGCAAAAGTTCTGTAAGATTCAATGTCTTGAATCTTACAGGTTATTGGTTGATACTAATAGGTATCAGAGAATCAATGAATAACTGATGGTGGAAGGGACATCTGGACAATGCCCAGTCCAACTCTACTGCTCAAAGCAAGGTTTGGTAGAGAAGGTTGCTCACAACCATGTCCAGTCATATCTTGAATATCTCCATGGACTAACACATCACAGCTTCTCTGGGCAATCTGTCAGTATTCAACCACCCTCACAGTAAAAATTATGTTTTCTTAGGTTTTACTGTGTTTCATTTTGTACCACTTCTTTCTTGCATTGTCACTGTGTGCAACTGAGAAGGCTGTCTTCATACATTGGGCAGCAGTATCATTTGAGAGCAAATGACTTTTTCAGAACCACGCACTTTCTGTCAGGAGCTATTCTCCATTACTACTCACTAAATATGAAGCTCTTTAGAAGACAACAGATCTTGATTCTCAGTTTCCCTAGAATGAATTTGCTGGCTCACATTTGGAGTTGACTTTTCCCAGACAGAAAAACACCCATAGAGGGACCAAGCTGGCATCTTGCTTTTGCACAACAGAGACTGCCGTCAGAACCGTAACTTCTAATCTCATAAATACACACATATTTCTTTCTCTTCTTGTAACACGAAAGTAAGTCTACCTTTTACACTATAAAACTAATGAAAAATATTCTATACTGTGAGATTTAATATTAGGGAATATGTAGGTCCTTTAATGGGTGAAGGCCCATCAGGACATAGAGCTGGACCATTTCATCCCTTCTACATATGAAAAATGTGTCAGGATAGAGTTACTCAAAACCTGCAAGAAGCACTTAACTATTTTACTGGGGAAAAAAAAAAGTTTTTACAACAGGACCATCATGACTGATCGATCCTCTAGTATTGACCAACCAGTATTGAATCAATCCTCTAGTATTGACCAACTAGCTTCTGCCAAATGCTTCTCCCAATGCTTAAATGTTCCTCCACCCATTGCTTTCAACATGGTTTTTAACAAACCATTGTCATAAAACCATGACACTAATAGGGTCTGTCTATGTTTAAGATGTTTATTTCCAAAAATATCACTTGGTAACAGTGAAAATTATCAGATACATCAGCACGGAAGAGCTCTTAAGCATTTTGTTGAGCCTTCAAAATATCTACAGTTAAGGAATAAGTACATTTTCATGGTCTAATTCTACATTTCTATTACCAGAAAGCATCACTGTGAATCCGCTGTATTATCAAAACAAGAAAGTGGTGGAAAAGAATCATGATATAAACTTCTGACAAAAAAACACACTACAAAACACCTTCCTTAAAAGCATTCTCTGCTTTATATCCATTAAACAAAATGAGAAGTGGCTTGGTCAAGCTCTCCTTGTTTTCCTCTATGAAATATTTATTATCCTGTTCTACTTGCTGAATATGACAATATTTAGTTACTCTTTGTAAGTACGAGTTTCTTTAAATGAAATAAAAATTTCTTCTGGTTTGGAAAGCAAATGTATGTAGCGTTATTCTGGATCTTCAGAATTATGAAAGAAATTTAATATCTTTAAAACTAACTTGCAGAAAGCAGAATTGTTACAAGAATCACCTTTATTCAGTTTCAATAAAAAAGGCACCGAAGAAGTTGGCATAGTAATCCTGAAATAATGAACAAGCCACTGTTTAAAATTATTCTCTATCTAATTTTAGTCACTACACTTTCAATAGCTTTATATTTTTATATTTTTATAGCAAGGGATGCCATGCAGAGGGACCTGCACAGGCCCCAAAAGTGAGTCCCACGAGAACTTAATGAGGTTCAGTAAGGGTAGATGCAAGGTTTTGATCTCAGGTCAGAGCAATCCCAGATATATGTACTGGGAGAAGAACTCATTAAGGACTTGGGAGTCCTGGCAGATGAAAAGCTGGACATGAACCAGCAGTTTGTGTTTGCAGCCTGGTAGGCTAACAGTATACTAGGCTGCATCAGAACAGGAGTGGCAGGAAGAGGAAGGTGATTTTCCTCTACTCTGCCTTTGTGAGGCTCCATCTGGAGTACTGTGTACAGGCCAGGGGCCCCCAGCACAAGGATGTGGAGCTTTTGAATCGGGTCCAGAGGAGCACCACTAAGATGATCAAAGGGCTGGAGCACCACTCCTAAGACACTGGAACTGGACAGTCTTTAACATCTCTTCCAATGTAAGCCAATTTATTATTCTTTGAAATGACTGTAGTTTGCAGTGTGCTGATAAAAGACAGACACATCCTGAAATTTTACTGGGATGAGATCCGTATGTACACTATCCTTCATATTATAATACTCAGTCCAGAGCACATTGAGCACACTCAAGTGCTACTGGTGATACTAAACTTCATCCAATATGTATGGATTTCATGTTTCCTTAAACACAAGCACTACTGTTAAGGGGTTTTTTTTGTTTTGTTTTGTTTTGTTGTTGTTGCTTGTCTTCTTCTCTCAACGAAACACCCCATTAGGTTAAAACAAAGTGAAGGAAATATTTTCCTTACGACTCATATAACCATTCCATTGTGCAGCTAAGAACAATAGAAAACAAAGCAGTGTGAAAAGGTCTCCAATCCACAATGAGATGTTGTTCTGAGAATAGACTGCTTTCATAGAATAGAGATAAGTATTTCAAACGTTCAAACCCTATAAGGAAATCAAGTATTTGCTGCAGAGACTAGCTTTAGAACAGGTAAAACTGCACTAGGCAAGGGATCTAGAGTAAAAAAAAAAAAGCCAACAAAAAGCTCTTTTTAAGGCTTTTTTGGAAGCTAGCAACAGTGCTGCACTATGCTGGGGAGCTGGTAGCATATGGGCAGGCTCCTTAGTCAGCATAGGTGGAGCTGGCACACTAGCGGCACAATTTTAACACCTGCCCTTAACGTTCACACCTGACAATAAGCTTTAAATAGCTTTGGGAAGCTACTCACAGAGCACACCGGTTGAGTAACCATTGTCACTGCCCACTGTGAAGGGGGAGGTTGTGAGTGAACACAGCCCACACTGCCTATACAGTGCTGTAGCTGTGGATGTGGGAAGTGCGTCAAGTGGTGAAGACAATAACATTTGTTCCTTGTGCTCAGGAGACTGGCTTTCCTCTTGACAGTATCTGAGTCTACAGACCTAAACATGCTCTCTACTAGGCAGTGGGCTTATTCAAGAAGACCATGGCAACCCAGAGGGCCTGCCCAGAAATATAGCTGTTCAGATCTCTGGATGCAGGGAGTGCCTGGGCCTGCTGCTGTCTGGGGAGGGTAGCAGGGATTCTATCTGCATGAGGTGTGAGCAGGTGGATGAGCTGCTCAGCCTGGTGGTGGAGCTCAAGGAGGAAGTCTAGAGACTAAGGACCATCAGGGAGTGTGAGCAGGAGATTGACTGGTGGAGTGACTCACTGGTATGCCAGAGGGAAGGGTGCCAGAGAGATACTTCCAGAAAAGCGGTGGACGCCCTGCCCTGTCAAAGTTAGACAGACTTGACTGATGAGAAGGATTGGAAGAGAATCCCAACTCGGCCACACCCCCTCCCCCCCGCACCCCCCATCTGCCTACTCTGCTTTCCCAGGTCTCTCTAAGCAATAGGTTTCAGATGCTAGAAATTGAATGGGAGGTGAGTGGGGAGGCGATTGAGGATCTGCCTAAGAGGGAGCCTACGGTAAGGCAGTCACCTCCACGCCTTGAGACTGGAAAGAAAGGGGTGGTCGTAGTAGGTGACTCTCTTCTCGGAGGAATGGAGGGCACCATATGCAGACCGGACCCAGACCATCGGGAAGTACGCTGCCTTCCTGGGGCCCGGGTCAGGGACATAACCAAGAAACTCTCAAAGCTAGTTGGGTCCACTGATTATTTTCCTTTGCTCATAGTTCAGGTGGGCAGTGATGAAATTGCTCAGAGAAGCCTGCAAACTATGAAAAGAGATTTCAGGGGGTTAGGGTGTTTAGTTCAAGGAGCAGGATCTCAAGTGATTTTCTATTCAATATCTTCAGGAGCAGTGAGGGACACAGAGCAGACTTGGAAAGCACAAGCAATGAATGATTGGCTCAGATGCTGGTGTCGAGCCAGAAACTTTGGGTTCTTTGATCATGGGGCAGTTTTCTCGGCCCCTGGCCTGTTGGAATAGTTTTGTTACTTCAAAAAATATTATAATTTTTTTTTCTCTGAAGTGTCTGCTTGTTCTGCAGCTAATATTTTGTCAGTATGTCAACTCACAGTTTGGCATACACACGTGAAACTGTAGATAGATTTTGCAATGCCAACTGATGAAAGTGGGCTTTGAAGAGGGATTGGAACGAACAGTTGCTTATGTTGCCAAAAGGAGAAAACAGGCTATGCCAAGTGCGGTGTGACACTTGAGTAAAAAGTTTGAATAGCAACTATGAGAACATATTCTGGATTGGTAAACAATTCTTTATGGGGTGTATTTAGCAGAATGTACAGCATTTACCACTTTATGTAACAGTAGATATTTTATTTAACAAATCTTTAAATTCAAAATAGACTACGAACAAGTTGTCTAATGTGTCTGTGTAAAGATAAATAATCCTTGTGCTCAGGTTTTTTGTGCAAGAATAGGGATGGAGAGTGTTTCTTTGTCATAAATAACTATTCCTACTATTTATGCATGAAAACATACAGATTTAGTGAGGAGGGACATTTTAATACTGTGTATTTCCACATATGTTTCCATTATTAAATTATTAAATGTATCTTCAGTACAAGAATCCTGAGATATGCATATACTGATGTATATTTCAGTAAATTGGGCAAGGGTCTATATGGAAATATCACGTTGTTAGGATTTTGGTAAACTGAACAGATCTCAATGCTGTGTTACTTCTTGGAACAATAGAAGGTCTCAAATTTCCAAAGCAAATAGAGCCGTAGTAGTTTCCTTTTGATAATGCTGACCTCATCTGGAAGTCTAAACTGGCGCCACAATGAAGATCTACCAATTTGAACAGTAGTTTAGCATTACAAACTTGTAAAGGTATTAAATGATAAAAGAAGGAGCTAACCCAAGGGATTATTTGCTCCTCCCCTCCACAAAGGGATATCTTTTAATGTCTGCAATGAAACATTGACTTATTTATCCATTCTTTTAATTTGTATGCTATGGAATAAGTGCAGACTCAATGGGTAAGTGGGACTCAAATTTAGATATCTAAAACTTAGACGCTGATTTTACTCTAATAATGGAAAAAGGAAAGAAAAGAAATTTCTATCAGGATATTCTCCTGACTTTCCTTGGGTGCATATTTTATGACAAAATGGTCCTTTAGGAATTTTCTTTCCACTGGGTAAAGATGAACAGAGACTCAAGATCTTAAATGTTAAAGACAAAATTTAAATAGCCGTGCTAGAAAAAAAATGAATCTACTCCAATAACTTCTATACTAACTTACATTGAGTTGCTGATACATAGTTGGTAGAACCTTCAGTTCATTTGCTAATGGAGCAATTATCTTTAGAGTTATCCTTTCAGAGAATAGAAGATATGAGAGTGAGTGGAATCTGTACGCTGTACAGAGTTTGAACCACAAAAGTCATAGTAGATCAGGAGCAGACAACTCAGAATAACTGGGAAGTCACTTCAGAAGGAAAACTAATTATCTATATTAGGCTACAATATGTCTTCTGTGGAAATTAAGCTTGTAAAAATGTGATGTTAGATAAATTATGCTTCCTAATAAACTTTTTTGAAGATGTGAATAATTTCCTACTATGAAACACACTGTCTGTGGTAACAGCAGTCAAGGAGATAAAGACTGTTCCAATGCCTCATCACTCCTTCGGAGAATAATTTTTTCCAAACATCCAATCTGAACCTCTCCCCAGTGCAATTTAAGGCCATTGCCTCTCATCCTATCACTGCTTACCTGGGACAAGAGGCCTACCTCCATACCCTATAACTTTATTTCAGGCACTTACGGAGAGGAATAATATGAGAAGTTTCTCACAATGAATACATTTGGACAAGACATGGATAGAGAGCCTGATGGTGCCTCAAAATTTCCATGGATTTATTGGGAAGGTAAAATCAAGTTAAATTGAAGGCTGGATAAGAGATTAGAAGAGTCAGGAAAGACAGAATTCCAGACTGCACATCAAAAAAGAAGAAAGATATTATAAAATGGAGATTGAAACTAGAATAAAAAAAAAACAACAACAACAAAAAAAAACTTGAAGAAATAAAAAGAATGGAGTATAAATTTTGTAAAGATCAAACATATGGAACAAGCATTTGGACAATAAACATAAGCCTACCAGATAAATAGGGAAAAGAGCTGTATAGTTGAGGGACATGGTTTAGTGAGAACAATAGGTGAGAGATGGATGGTTGGACTGGATGATCATTGCTGCGGAGACCAGCTTCAGGGCAGGTGACCACTCTCCCACTCACTGACCCAGTGACTGTAAGTTCAAACATGGTCTCTACCAGACGTCGGGCATGCTCCAACAAGACTGTGGCGACCCAGACAGAGGGACTGCCCAGAACTGCAGCGGTTCAAGTCTCTGGCTGCAGGGAGTGCCTGAGCCTGCTGCTGCTGGAGGACAATGGGAGGGATGCCACCTGCGTGACGTGCAAACAGTTGGATGAGCTGCTCAGCCTTGTGGTGGAGCTTAGGGAGGAGGTGGAGTGGTTAAGATCCATTAGAGACTGCGAGAGGGAGATAGACTGGTGGTGTAACTCTCTGCGAGAAACAAGCAGTGATTGCAACCCCCAGCCTGTAGTGGACTCTCTGCCTTACCGTAGTCAAACCGAGAGAGCTGACTTGGGAGGAGAAGAGGAATGGCAGCATGTCCCACCTCAGCGACGCAGGCGGCGCCCTCCCCGACCTACCTCGGTTCCTCAGGTGCCTCTAAGTAATAGGTTTGAAACCCTGGAACTGGAGGGTGAGGAGGCTGAGAACGAGGTGGTGGAACAGCCTCTGAGCTTTGCTAAGGAGAGGTGGTCGGCTCCACACTTGAAGACCGCCTCTTCCGGTAAAGAAAGGAGGGTGATAGTTGTAGGAGATTCCCTTCTAAAAGGAACTGAGGGCCCGATATGTCGTCCTGACCCCACCCGGAGGGAAGTGTGCTGCCTCCCTGGGGCACGGGTCAGGGACATCTCTAGAAAGCTGCCTGGGCTTATTCGCCCATCTGACTACTACCCCTTATTGGTAGTTCAGGTTGGCAGTGATGATGCTGCCAAGAGAAGCCTAAGGGCTATCAGGGATGACTTCAAGGGTCTGGGGAGGGTACTGGATGGCGCAGGAGTGCAGGTGGTCTTCTCTTCTATCCCTTCAGTGGTGGGGAAGGACACTAAGAGGATCAAAAAAGCCCTCCTCATCAATAAATGGCTTAGAGGCTGGTGCAGGCACAAAAACTTTGGTTTTTTTTGACCATGGGGCAATTTACTCGGCTCCTGGCATGACGGCTGCAGATGGAGCCCACCTGTCTGCAAGGGGTAAAAGGATCCTAGCCCAGGAGCTGGCGGGCCTCATTGAAAGGTCTTTAAACTAGGTAAGAAGGGGGAAGGGGACAAAATGAGGACTGCTGAGGTTCAGGTAGTTCGAGGTTCAAAAGTGAACTTGATGGGTGACGAGGGTGGAGTTCGAAGGGATGGAGTGTAGCAGGGGAATGCTGCTTCCCTGAAGTGTCTATACACTAATGCGCGCAGTATGGGAAATAAACAGGAAGAGTTGGAGATCTGCATGTGGTCACATGGCTACAATCTCATTGCGATCACGGAGACGTGGTGGGACAGCTCACATGACTGGAATGTTGTCATGGAGGGCTATGTGCTTTTTAGGAAAGATTGACCAGCGAGGCGGGGTGGTGGAGTTGCTCTTTATGTAAGAGAGCAGCTTGAATGTATTGAACTCCACCTGGGGGAGAGTGGTGTAGCAGTGGAGAGCTTGTGGGTAAGAATCAAGGGGCGGGCTGGTATGGCTGTCACCGTTGTGGGTGTGTGCTACAGGCCCCCTGATCAGGAGGAGGAGGTTGATGAGGCCTTCCACAAACAATTGGAAGCAGCGTCATGATCCCAGGCGCTGGTGCTTATGGGGGACTTCAATTATCCAGATATTTGCTGGAAAAGCAACGTGGCCAGGCATGCGTAGTCCAGACAGTTCCTGCAATGTGTTGAAGGCAACTTCCTGATGCAGGTGGTTGAGGAATCGACGAGGAGAGGGGTACTGCTGGACCTTATTCTCACTAATAGAGAAGGGCTTGTCAGGGAAGTAAAGGTCAGGGGCAGCTTGGGTTGTAGTGACCACGAGATGGTGGACTTCACGATCCTGAGTGGAAGAAGTAAAGCAAAAAGTAGGATTGCTATCCTGGACTTTAGGAGAGCAACTTCGATCTCTTCCAGGACCTACTTGGAGCTATCTCATGGGCTAGGGTGTTGGAAGGCAAGGGGGCCTGTGAGAGCTGGTCGGCATTTAAGCAGCTCTTCTTTCAAGCTCAGGATCAGTGTGTCCCTGTGAGGAAGAAATCGGGAAAGGGTGGCAGGAGACCTGTGTGGATGAGCAAGGAGCTCGTGCACAAACTCAAAGGAAAGAAGAAGGCCCATGAAATGTGGAAAAAGGGTCTGACTACTTGGGAAGAATACAGGAATGTTGTCAGGGTCTGCAGGGATGCAACAAGGAAGGCTAAAGCCCGCCTGGAATTGAATCTGGCGAAAGGGATAAAGGATAATAAGAAAGGTTTTTTCAAGTACATTAACAGTAAAAGGAAGACTAGGGAGAATGTGGCTCCCCTGCTAAGTGACGGGGGTGTGCTGGTAACGGGGGATGCTGAGAAGGCGGAGATACTGAATGCCTTCTTTGCTTCTGTCTTCAGTGAAAAAGCTCTCCCTCGGGAATCTGAGACCCTGGAGGTTAGTGAGAGGATCTGGGGAATGGAAGACCTCCCTTCTGTCAGGGAAGAGGTGGTCTGGTAGCGCCTAGGCAACACCAATGTTCACAAATCCATGGAACCTGATGGGATGCATCCACGGGTGCTGAGGGAGCTGGCAGAGGTGGTTGCTGAACCGCTTTCTGTCATCTTTGAGAAGTCTTGGAGGACGGGGGAGGTGCCTGAAGACTGGAAGATAGCCAATGTCACCCCGGTCTTCAAAAAAGGCAAGAAGAAAGACCCAGGCAATTATAGGCCAGTCAGCCTCACCTCTGTCCCTGGAAAGGTGATGGAACATCTTGTACTGGATGTCATCTCCAAACAACTGGAAGAAGAGGAGGTTATCAGGAGTAGTCAGCACGGGTTCACCAGGGGGAGGTCGTGCTTGACCAACCTGGTAGCCTTCTATGATGTTGTCTCTGGCTGGGTGGATGGGGGGAGAGCAGTGGATGTAGTCTACCTTGATTTCAGCAAGGCATTTGATACTGTCCCCCACGACATCCTTATAACAAAGCTGAGGAAGTGTGGGATAGATGAGTGGACAGTGAGGTGGGTTGAAAACTGGCTGACTGGCAGAGCACAGAGGGTCGTTGTTGGTGGTGCAGAGTCCGGTTGGAGGCCTGTAACCAGTGGTGTTCCTCAGAGGTCTGTGCTGGGTCCGATCTTGTTCAACATCTTCATCAGTGACCTTGATGAGGGGATAGTGGCCACCCTCAGCAAGTTTGCTGATGATACGAAGTTGGGAGGATTGGCTGACACGCCTGAAGGCTGTGTTGCCATTCAGCAAGACCTAGACAGGCTGGAGAGCTGGGCAAAGAAAAACTGGACGAGGTTTAACAAAAGCAAGTGTAGAGTCTTGTATCTGGGGAGGAATAATTCCATGCACCAGTACAGGTTGGGGGATGACCTGCTGGAGGGGAGCTCTGCGGAGAGGGACCTGGGTGTCCTGGTGGACGACAGGTTGGCCATGAGCCAGCAGTGTGCCCTTGTGGCCAAGAGGGCCAATGGCATACTGGGGTGCATTAAAAAGAGTGTGGCCAGCAGGTCGAGGGAGGTGATCCTCCCCCTCTACTCTGCCCTGGTGAGGCCTCATCTGGAGTACTGCATCCAGTTCTGGGCTCCCCAGTACAAAAAAGACAGGGATCTCTTGGAAAGAGTCCAGCGGAGGGCCACAAAGATGGTGAAGGGCCTGGAGCATCTCTCCTATGAAGAAAGGCTGAGTGAACTGAGTCTGTTCAGCCTTGAGAAAAGAAGACTGAGAGGGGACCTGATCCAGGTCTATAAATATCTAAGGTGTGGAGGGCAGAATGGCGAGGACGGACTCTTTTCAGTGGTGAGTGGAGACAGGACAAGGGAAAACGGCCAGAAACTGCAGCATAGGAAGTTCTGCACAAATATGCTCAAGAACTTCTTTACGGTGAGGGTGACGGAGCACTGGAACAGGCTGCCCAGGGAGGTGGTGGAGTCTCCTTCTCTGGAGATGTTCAAGACCTGCCTGGATGCCTACCTGTGCGACCTGCTGTAGGGAACCTGCTTTGGCAGGGGGGTTGGACACAATGATCTCTGGAGGTCCCTTCCAACCCCTACAATTCTATGATTCTGTGATCTGGTAGGTCTTTTTCAACCTTGATTCTATGATTCTGTAATAGTCTGATTATCAGAAAATATTATATGTAAAAGATTTATTGCAAATACTTTTCCACAGATGTCTTCCTTGGGAGCAAACCATAGCCTAGGAGATGTATTGTTTTTCATTCTTACTAAGACTACCTGAAAATTTAAGTAAAAGGTTTAAGCAGGAAATGGCCACTTCAGAAAAGAGTTCATTTTTTTCATGAGATCAAAAATATTGCCTTTTGAGAACTCACTTACAGAACTAGCCAGTATTAAGATATCATATTAAAATAATAATAATAATTAGAGAAAGAAAAGGATTGTGTACAGGTATTTTTAGATGGTTGTCATAACCACAGGACTGAAATCTCTGCTGTAATTCACAAGCCTTCTTAGTTTGACCAGAAATTAAACTCATAAAATCAGAGAATAATTTGTTTAAAGAAAAACTTCTGTAAGCTGTCTAAACCACTCCCTGCTCAAAATATATTTAATTAAATCAGGTTACACCAGACTGTGAAAGTTGACTCTTGAATTCAAGGACAGAAATCCTACGATCTTTCTGAACAACCTATTCTAGTATTTGAGTATAATCATGACTTTTTTTTTTTTTTCCTTAAAACTTATCCAGAATTCAGAATCCATTTTTTATTCATTCTACCACACTGCATGATTACAATAGAACAAGTCCCAGAAGTTTGCAGCAATCCAAGAATATCACTGTAGTATAGTAACACATAGAATGAAGGAACTGGGAAATTGTGTTTAAGACATAAGCTTTTACTACTTCCATGGAAGGGTTTGAGTTTGACAAATGAAATAAGTAAATAAATAAAATAATGCAAACATTTTCAGCAGCAGATGAAAAGAAATAAGTATCAGTGCATAATTTTTTAACTCTTCCGTAGCATCTGAATAGGTTAGTGTGAATCTGCAAATTGATTAGGATTCCACAAAATGTAGACCTCTTTTGGCCTGAGGAAATTAGAACTATAAATAAATATGTCCAAACAAAGAATAATGAAGGGAAATTATATAATGCAATAGCAACTAGAAAGTGTATTTATTTGCAAATCTGAGTATTTCATGATAGAACAAATTATTTATTTAATTTCTTTTAAGGTGTTGACAACATGTGGGAAGTATTTTATAATACGTTCCCAAACATCAGGGGATTTTTATTCAATTGCTTTGTGAGAAGAAGCCAATATTAGCACTCATTCTCAGCCTTTCAGTGTCATTCGGGGGTTTTGAAGAAGTTACATGACCGAGATCTATAACATAGAGGAGTTTGGTATCTTCTTGTATTTTAAGCTGAGTATTTTATTAAGTCTGGAGGTTTTCTGTATTTAAAATGAAACCATGATTTTTCAGAATTGTTACTGAAATTCCTATGACCTAGACTGTTTTTCTTCGCTTAGAATACCTTTTTGATTTCTAAAAGCAATCACAGTTGTTTGACTTTTTATAGTTTTGAACAGCCTGCTATATAGGTTTCACATTCATTACAATACTGCATTTCAGATGTGTTTAGATCAAAGCATCAGGGTTAGATTTTCAGGCAGAGACTGGCAGAAACTTCTAATTCAAACATGCTACTTGTGGAACTCAATTTTCTGTATTTTCTGAAGGCATATCTGCAGCAGTAGTTCAGTATTAATTTTGTACATGCTGTATCTTAGTACAGCAGTAATACATATTATTGTCACTGAATTACAAAGACAAATAGCTAACCTGAGAAAAGTTCTTTTCATGCATAATCAGCTGTCAGGAAGCAGCAAGGGCCAGCTATTCCCTAAAAGCATTCTCAGCCTCAAACTGAAGTTGTTTCACGAAAGATATGGAGGAGTAACCTTATCAGCCAGAGCTGTGTCTAGCAAGGGAGCAAGACAGATCTTTAGATAACTGCCAGGTCCAAACAGATTTCTGACTACATACAATATGAGGCAGGGTTAAGGTCAAGTCCATAAATCAGGCTTGGGCTTGAGTCCAACCTGGGCTTGACACCCAGCACCAGGCCAAGATCATTTCAGGAATTCAGGCTGTAGGCTGATGTCCACATCAAAGTACTCTACAGCTAACAGGGCACATGGCTGATCTGGAGACCAGTGACCAATGTTTCTCAGCTAGGGAAGGAGCTGAAATTCAGCCTTTCAGATCATAGGTGTGTTTGGAGGCCTTGGATGAGGCTGATCAGAGCCCCCTAATGCTTATTAATACACTCAGGACCCTGATTTCAACTTGGAAATGCTATGCATTATGATGACAAATTTAGTGCTATAAATCAGATGCCACTCTGAGAGACTCTGAAGGCAGGAGACCTCTGAATTAGCCAAGAAAATCAAAAGTGTCATTGCTGTCCACTAGTCAAGCATAAAACTGTTATGAGTCCCCTTATTATATTTCAAAGAAGGTAAAAAATTCATCTTATATAATGCTTATTGAATGATATTTAAATTCAATAAAACATATAGAAATAGATTTTAGGCAAATTGGCATATATATTCCAGGATCTCCCTTAAAAGAAAGCATGAAGGAAATTCTAAATAAAATATGAAGTAGATACTTGATTTAAGTTCTCTTTTCTCTGCCTGCTTGTAATAACAATGTTCAAGATTCAGGATAAAGCACAGTATATTTAGTATAGAGAAAGATTATATTCTTATAAAGTATCTTTGAAAATCCAGGGGGGATTGAGTTAATTGATCTCTTTTAACAGAAAGTAAAAAGTGCAAGCATTTTTGAACCTTTCCCTTTTTCCATAATTCTCATTATTTCGACTAGAATTTAAACTTAATCCTCATAAGCCTTCATAAAAATGAACAGAAAAGTGAAAAGAACAAAAGTGGATTTATATCAGTATGAATTTTGAGGCAGGAATCACTTTACTACGCGATATGCAACTAACATAAATATCTTAGATCAATACCTTAGAACAATTTGAATGTTTCAATGCAAAGCAGATGAAGACATGGAAGTACCCCAAGCCTACCTGCCTTCAGCCTTGTATGGTGAACTGCTTTCATTTTCCCAAAAGTATATATAACAAAATGGTCTTGTATATAATTTTTGATAAATGAATTTTTCCAGGTACCATAGTCTGGGGAAAAGTTAGCTAAATGAGGTGTCGGGTAAAGGCGGTTGTAGTCTTTTTGCTGTTTATTTGTTTGCTACTTTTTTGTTTTCACAGAAAATATATCTGTGAATCAGACTACATTTAGTGACAGTATTGCTAATAGGACAAGGGGGAGGAAAGAATTGACAAGAATAATTGAATTTACTGGTAGTTACAAAGAGATGGGCTTTAAGCAATTTTGTATGCATTGAAAATTGGAATGTGTTCAGAAGAAAAAGAAAAAAAGAAGGAATGGCTTGAAATAGGGACTACTCCCATTATGGAAGACAAAGTGATATCTTGCAGGATGTAGGTTAATAGTGACAGCTTGTTGGGCTTATCAAAAATGATTTGGAAGCTTTTTGAACCCAAAGGATTTCTGAGATGGCATTAATAAAATAAATAATCTTGCTGAATTTGGTAAAGAGAGAAAATCAGTAACAGATGTTTTAGTTGTTATCTTCTGGGGTTCATTTTTTCCCCTTGCACTGTGGCATGTAACAGTTTCTTAAAATTTTCTGTGTTAGTGTATCAAACCTTTATATTAGAAATAATTAGAAAATTAATCACTAGTAGTAATGATGATAGTTACACAGCAACCAGAATAGTAAAGCCAGAATCCAAAGGAGCATTAACATTTCCAGCAGGAGCTTTTGGATGAAAGGTTACTTTCTTGGACCTTAAAGAAAAGGACATTGAGTCATGGAGAAAGTAAAATTAGGATTCTTTCAATCAAAGCTTATCTGTGTTAATAATAAATGGGTAATGAATGTATCTCCAGATGGTGATATTGTCTTTGCTATCTTAGATAGCTGAAGAAGAAGAGAATTAACTTTGGAATTACCTATATGTTGCAAATGACTAAGCAATTGTCAAGCATAAGGTATTTAATATTAAATGAAGTAAGTCTGGTGTTCAGTTATTTTTATCTATTTATACATGATGTCAGCAAAAAAGTGAAAATGGGCAGATTCATTTATTATGTTAACAGGATTTTCTGGATTATCTCTTTTATTTGAGGTAGCATTCATTGGATTCCTGATTACTTCACAGAATTAGATAATTTTTGAAATGTTACAAACCTGAAATGATGAAACTACATCAATATCTGATGATTTGATCTGTTTCCATTGAAGCCAATAGCAATTTTTTTTACTGACATCAGATTTACAAGAATGACTGAATATTCTTAGATATTTAAAATAGTTATAAACATACCTAGAGGGGATTCACGTGGCTATTAATTTACATATTGAGGACCAAAAACCTAGCATGCCTTAGACTTTAAGTCTTTTCATAAGCTCCATAATATTTAATTAGTTGCTGCTAGTATTATTCATTTTGTTTTCCTCCACACTTTTTCACATGTCCAGGGAAACTTGTTCTAAAGTAAAATAAAAATTAAAAAAAAAACAACCCTGTTTTCATTAATTTGAAAATTGGTTGGCATTGAGAGAAAAGCCTGTTCTCATAAGTTTTCTAGATACAATTTTTACAGAACTTGGAGATTTATAAAGCTCAGATAACTAATGAAGTTCTCTGTATGTATGTGAATTTAAAGCAAGCTCTTGACCTTTTCATATTTTTCCATCCTTCTAAAGCATACAAACAAGCAAGTACAATGTTGTTTTTTGTCTGTTTTGCTAACAGTTACAAATGTTGACAAATTTTGCTGAAAAAACTATAAATATGCCAATTAGAAACTTAGATAGCATTACTATTAGAAAAGGAAAAACTTTTAATAAAGATCACTGAACATCCAATTTATGGACAGAGAAAAAGAAAATTGCCTGCACACAAAAGTAACTGCAAACTAATTAAAGTATACCAAAAAAGCAGAATGCGATCTTCTTCAGAAGAAAGTTTGTTAACAAATCCTAGTGACAGCCTTTTCCATCCTTTATTGTTTAATATAATATAACAAACACATCAACCATGGATTGATCTTTTAAAAAGCTTTTAAAAAGAAATTGCTTGAACTCCTGTAGAAGTTAGTGTCAGGATTAACTCCTATTATTCCTATTAACTCCTTTCCATGCTGTCCTTTCAAACCTTTACAATACTGATGACATGATTAAAAAGTGGATCATGCAGGCTGTCCTTTTTGAATGTAGAAACATGATTATAAAATTTGAAAATTACAGTAAGAAAGCCAGTAATTGCAGTCTGACTTATGTCAGTTCTCAGACCAAGAATATTATACAGATAATAATATATAGCAATCTGTCGTGTCCCGGATAAATCTCCTCTAGTCATGCCTGACTGAGATACTTTCAGTGTTGTCACAATTTTATGATTTTTGATTGTCGGTATTCCACATCATAACATCATGTAGTGCACTGGGGCTTAAAGTGTTAATGCTCAAATTCTGGGTACCTGCCTGGAAGAGAAGAACTACATACCCCAGGGGGCTTTGTGATCAGAGAGGAGATATAACTCCTGATAAGATCACCTGATGCACTCTTCTTTGTCAGCTCTTCTTCATCGGCTCTTCTTTATCTCCCTGCTGCTCAACTGGACTGTGCCATCTCATCTCAGTGTTATGGTGAGGCCTATCCACCTTTCAGACATTCTCTCTCTCATTATGTTTGATTTATTAGCTTCTAACTATATTGTATTATAGTGTGTTAACTTCCACTCCGATATCATATTTAGTAAATTAGTTTGTTTCTCCTCAGATTGTTGCCACTGTTTTTAATACTTTTGGCACCCCCTGTTTCCCTTTTCCAGAGGCGCGGATTTTGTGAAATTCTCCTTCCCCACTAGTCACGGAATCAGGCCGAAACAGCCCATAAACCGTTGACAAGTGTGGAAGCAATTAAAGAGTTATCCAAACACACAGACATTGGTAGCTGGCTAGGTTAAGTTAGATTGACATGTATATATATACATGTACATACATGTATAGGCATATATACATGTATATGCCTATATACATGTATATACATGTATGTGTATATATATATTTGTTCTTCAAGATGAAAAAAGAGACCTCCTTTTTAGACTTTATGTCTCAAAATCTGTAACTATTTAATCAATCATAGAATCATAGATTCACCAAGGTTGGAAAAGACCCACAGGATCACCCATTCCAACTATCCACCCATCACCAACAGTACTCACTAAACCATGTCCCTCAGCACAACATCCAAACGTTTCTTGAACATCTCCAGGGTCGGTGACTCCACCATCTCAGTAGGGCAGCCTATTCCAGTGCCTGACTTCTCTTTCACAGAAGTAGTATTTCCTAACGTCCAACCTACATCTCCCCTGGTGCAGCTTGAAGCCAATCCCTCTAGTCCTATCACTAGATACATGAGAGAAGAGACTGACCCCCAGCTCACTACAACCTCCCTTCAGATAGTTATAGAGAGCAATAATGTCTCCTTTGAGCCTCCTCTTCTCCAAATCAAACAATCCCACCTCTTTCAGCTGCTGTGCTCCAGACCCTGCACCAGCTTTGTTGCCCTTCTTTGAACACACTCCAGGGCCTCAATGTCTGTCTTGCAGTGAGGGGCGCGAAACTGGACACAGTACATTAGGTGCGGCCTCACCAGAGCTGAGTACAGGGGGACAATCACTGCCCTGTTCCTGCTGGCAACAGTTTCTGATGCAAGCCAGGATGCCATTGGCCTTCTTGGCCACTGGGCACACTGCTGGCTCATGTTCAGCTGAGCATCAGTCAATATCCCCAGGTCCCTTTCCTCTATGCAAGTCTTCCAGCCACTCCACCCCAAGCCTGTAGCATTGCCTGGGGTTGTTGTGGTCGAAGTGCACGACCTGACATTTGGCCTTGTTGAAACTCATCCCATTGGCTTCAGCCCAGCCACCCAGCCTGTTCAGATCCCTCTGTAGGGCCTCGCTACCCCCAGGCAGATCGACACTTCCAGCCCATTTGGTGTCATCTGCAAACTTACTGAGGGTGCACTCAATGCCCTCATCCAGGTTGTCAATAAAGATATTGAAGAGGACAGGCCCCAGCAACAAATCCTGAGAATACCATTTGTGACTGGTCGCCAGCTGGATTTAACTCTATTCACCAGCACTCTCTGGACCTGTCCCTCCAGCCAATTCTTAACCCAGCCAAGAGAGTATCTGTCCAAGCCACAGCCTGCCAGCTTCTATCACATAACAACTTTGAATAATCTTTCATTTTGAAAAACCATCACAAATGTCTCTCATGTTGTAGAAGTTCAGAAGTTCAGAAGATGGCTGATATAATCTTTTCAGACATAGGAGTTCTCATTTATGATTTTTCTCATTTCTTTGTGAATGTCTTTGCTGATTTCCTGGTTTCAGCTGAAACAGTGTTAATATGCTAATATGTTAAATGATAATTATGTTATATTAATAGCATTTGGTTGTTGCTGAGAGATGGAAGCATGCCATGGGCTGGGCCAGGCTTATATTAATAGCATTTGGTTGTTGCTGAGAGATGGAAGCATGCCATGGGCTGGGCCAGGCTGCGTGGCAGGAAAGATAGCGGCAGAGCCAGGAGAGCAGACCTGAATTGGCCAAAGGGTTATTTCATACTATGTGACATCATAAGGAAGGCTACAAATCTGTAGGGATTTTGCCAGGGAAGTTTGCTGTTGTTTGGTTGTTGCTGGGCATCAGTCAGCAGGTGTTGCTGTGTTGCTAATGGTACATCAGTTGGTAAAGAGTTCTGTTGTTAGCTGGGCATCAGTTGACATAAGGCATGTAATTGTGTTGTGGGTACATACATAGATAGATAATTATTACCTCAGTTTTTTTCTATTTTCCTTTTCTGTCTTAATGAATATTTCTTATCTTAAATCACAAGTTCTATTTTTTTTTCCAGTTCTCTCCCTCATGGCATGTGCTGGGGGATTGAGCAAATGGCTACGTGGCATTGAGCTGCCTTCTGAGTTAAACCGCAACAGCTTAGCTCTGGAAAAAAGACAAATATAAATCTTCCAGCTACCAGCTAGTTGAGATGTTCAGAAACAAGAACTCAGTCTTGTGTTACGCACACTGCTTATAGTCACAACAACCTTCTTCCTGTCATATGATTAATCTGCTTGTAAATACAAGAGCTGGCTCCTATTTTATTATGCTAGCCCACAACTTCAGAGGCAGATATTGGTGGAATGAAGCTGAAGAGGCTGTTAGAGGCTGAACCTTCCCACCAGTATTCCATTACATTTTGTGGCCACTTGACAGATGACAGCAGAGGAGCAGTATGACTAAATGATATCTGACATAGAAGTGCATATGAAGCAAAGGTGTGGAATTGAATTCCTCCATGCAGAAAAAAATGCACCCATTGGCATTCATCAGTGCTTGATGAATGTTTATGGAAACCAAACAGTGGATGTGATCACAGTGAGATGGTGGTTGGTGCATTTCAGCAGCGGTGACAGGGATGATGGGTCACTTCTGTTGGTGGAGATTTTTATGAGCATGGCATGAAAGCTCTTTAATGATGGTGACTATGTTGAAAAGGAGTATTTTGTAGCTGAGAGTTTATTCTGCTAAATACTGTTATTGTTTCCTTTGTATCTGTTATTGTTTCCATGGAAATCAATAGGACACGTTGCTTTCAGAGCAATCTGTGTAGCTAGAATGCATATTTACACTCATAGCTATCATCTATTTGCAAAAATATATACTTTTCCAGCTATAAGCCTAGCTGTATATCAATTAGAAAGGACACTCCAACACATTTTTACTGGAGAATACTATAACTAGTACCAATCTGTTCTTGAGATTTTCTGAAAGCTTATGAAATCTCTGAGAATAGGCACAGATCACTTTTTTCATTTCCCTGTGTTTTCAAGGTAATTTTGTAAAAGGTAGTATTAGCAAATCTGATATAACATAAAGAAAAGTGTGGAGGTATTGAGGGAAAGTTTAATTGTGCTGATTTTTGTCTTGCCTAAAAGCACTGTTTCCTTAAAGTGATGTGTAGATATCTTAATGAGTAACCCATACTATTACTATACTAAGCTGACTATACTGCTTCCATTTATCTAAGCAAATGGAAAAATAAGGAACCCAGTCCCCTAGTCCTGTATTGATAAGGTAATAGTGTGTTTTGAGAAATGTTAGAATGCCTGTGCTGGATTCTGATACTGCAGAAGAGCGCACAACTTGCTTATTCCTGTACTATGTGAGGTCTGTGGGGATGATAGCTTGGACAATAAAGGGCATCTCAAATGATATGAGGCAATGTATGTGGCTGATCCAAACTTAAAATATCTGTCCTAATACAACAACCTATTGTGGAAAAAATGACCATTGTCAGTCTAGATATATACTTCTGGTCAGTCTGTTTGGTAAATCTTTATTTACCAAAAACTAATGAAAATCTTCATACACAGCCTTTCATATGTCTAAGTAAAGGTATAAAAGTTAAATTGATCTGTGCTTATCCAGCCATCACTTTTTCCATATTTCAGGCACCTAAGTTGTTCATAAACTTCTATTTGAGTAAGAATTCAGTTTTCATACAGAAAATAAACCATTTTGGTCTTCATGAACCTGAAAAGAATATAAGAAGTTACAACAGCTTCAAATTCAAACAGGGAAAAGGGAGAAGCAGGTACATCCTCTTTGAACACAATAGATAGAAAACAGTAAGCTGAATCCACAGCAAGGATAACTGTCTTGTATTGACACCTGCCATCAGATTACTCTTCCATTTCCTTGCAGCTCTGACTGTCTCATCATTTGCTCTACTGCTGCCTGAAAATTCTCACTACATCTGCAACACAAAACCGCCTTTCTTCTAAAATTGGCTATTCCATTCTGAGCCACTTTCATGATACATCAGCTCTGTTTCTTCACCATGCTGAATATGATTGATGGCATCTATTCTGTTGTAGAAGAAGAAATACTGTAGCTGAACATATAGTCCAGTGCACTCCGCAACACCTTTTCTGTCCAGGAAACTGAAAAAAAGTACACAATCAGCTAAACTGTCCCAGTGGGTATCCCAAATTATTCAATTTATTCTATTGATTTCCTGCCAATGGATTGCCCCCTGCTGAATGAGGAATAGACAAGGATAGAGCCCTGACTAAAGAGGCAGAGAGATGGAGGACATGAATGATGACATAGTTATTCTGAAGGTAACCTGCAAAAGAATAAGAATTCCTGATCTAAAAATCAACAAATGACTTTTATGTGGTACTGGCTCACTCAACACTGATGTGGCATTGAGAAACCATTACTGAATTCAGTGTTTCATTCCTTGTTTCTCTGGAATATGAATTTTGATTAATATTGTGCACAGAATTATTGTCCCTCAACATTAAATACACCTGATTCTTTTCCACAGCAATAATTGTTAAAAGAATCTAAAAAATATCCCCTTTTCTCAAATGAGGATAGATTTATTAATAAATATAAGGTGCCCAGAATCTACAGAGATGGGAATTATAAAAATAACTTGTAGAGAAACAGTATTTGTTATACTTTTCTCCTTTGCTAGTTTGATTGTAAAGATTATGGCTCTTATTCCATCACACTTATTTGCTTGTAACTCAGGCCTATCTTCAAAGACATGCTGTTACTAGTAAAAATGAAGATGAAAATTATGTGTTACCAAATTACCAACTACTGTAAATTATTGTGGATCAATTCCATACTTCAGGCATTAATGGGATGCAGCAGTTAATGTCAAATTAAAATGTGACCATATTCATATTCTAATCTAAATCTTAATCAGTAAAAACTTCTACTAATGCACTCCTTTACCCCATACTTACCATGAGCTTTACTGCCCTACGATGCACAGTTTGTGTCACATGGTAGGAAAAGGCTGTGCCACCATACTGTTTTCCATTCCATATTACCAGTGTGATCACATGCATGGATAAAAACAGTAGCTTTGACAGAATCTTCTTATCAACTTAATATGAAAAGAAAATAATTGTTTTCTTTAATCTGCCATTAGAATAGTAAATCTTTATTGATTACTTTCTTGTTGCTTAATAATAAACTCAACACTTAGACATGAAAAGTATAGTCAATTGATTTTAGAAAAGTATCACAATGTTTTATCTTAATTTTCTTATTCCACAACATCATAGGCAGTCACTTGTAAAAACTGTAATTTGCATTGTCTGTGATCCCCATATGTATTACTTTCTGTGGCACAGTTTCTTCTATGATTGAACACTGTTCTCTGTCAAGAGCACTTTGTTAGTAATTCAGAAATAAAAAAAATCAGTGAACTAACACCAACCTGCCAATGGGAAGGAATGCTTGTACATTCAGAATGCTAGCAATATTGCTGTGTAATTATGCCAAGTATTTCATGTTTCTGTGGTAAGTATATTATAATTTTTGGTTTGTTCTGTTTTGCTTTAGTTCTTTGGCAGTACACATTGAGAGTGCATAACATATTTCATTTTACTACATTGTGCAAACAATATTAATGTTAAGTACATTAAGATGGAATGCCTTTGACTTACAAAGTGTTTGAGTTCAGGATACCAAAGAAGCTAAAGTTCACTATATTCATGACATTTTCTTAACAGTTTCTTTTCCTTTAAATGTCTGCTTGGTCAAAGTGCAATATACCCAGAATGAACTAGAATACTGGCCTGCCAATGAAATTATTCTTGAAGTTTCTTTTTGCCCAATGTATGGAAAAAATTAGATTACACCTCTCTTTTCCGTATCTCATTCCTTACATCTTTCTCTATAACAAGCATATATATACATATCCCTCAAGATTTCATATAGCACTAGAAATTGAGGTAATGAGATTGAGCTTTTTCAAGCAAAGGAGGAAATTGAATCCACATCTATATGTAAAATAGAAGAGAGAAAAGTGTGCTGTGTTCACTAGAACATTTTATTAAAATAAAGCTTGTCTTTCATCTGTGTTTTGAAAGTGAGGCTTTTTCAGACCTGTGAAAAGTGCTAGTAGTTCTGTTTTTAACCTGAGATGCATTTGTCCCCATCAATTAACACAGAAAATGAGTAGATAAAAATGAAATTACTGTTCTACCATCATCTTTCATAGAGAATGTCAAGATTATAAAAAGGCAAAAAGTGATGAAAAAGAAGTATTCAATAGCAACATTTAGTAGAAAAAAATACATTACAGATGATTCGAGAAAGCAGGAAATTTCAAAAAAATACAGTCCTAAAATTTTATGCATCTGAAAGGGGGAAATTTTGTGTTGGGAACATTTGTGTACAGGCTGTTAGTTCCTACGAAGATCATTCATTTATATTTTTGAAATGTAAATCATGAAAACAGACATATTCCGCTAAATTAGAAGTACTGTGCAAAATCAACACTTTGATGCCTCCAAATCTTTACTTGTCCATTCTATCAGAAGAAAAACAGAAAGGTGAAAATCATAGTAGAAAATCCTCTGGCTCTCTTGGAAAGTGTCCCAGAAAATTTAAACTGAATTACAAAATACAGAGCTGAAATTAGCATGCTGCTCAAACAAGAAAAGCAGTGATTGTTTAGTGATCTTTTGAATTCATAAAGGGTAAAACGTCTTTTCAAGTGTTCTTTAAGAACAAGTTGGAATGAAACCATTTGGGAAAAACAGAGGCTTATAAGCAATGTGTGGCTGTTCCCTGTCTATTTTTCACTGTTTGTTCCATTCACAAAAGAAGTGAGCCCTGAGGCATCTAAGTGCTTTGCAGTAATTATCCCCAAATGTTCAGTATTTATGAAAAATGGAATTTACTGTAGGGGATACTTCACTATCATCACTACAAAGGCATGTCACAGCAGTACATTCTAACACTGCTATAATTATCAGACTATCACTGACTGCTTTTTCATGGTCAAATCTTTTCTTATAAAACTTGCTCAAGGCTGAAATTTAGCATCAGGACAAAAATTTTCTCCATATCTAAGAAAGCCAATGCAATTTGGAAATCCAAGAATCAGATCAGAATTGCCTTTTTGAATAGAAACTGTAATTCCAATCTGTGCTGTTTTATAACTACATCTCTTTAATATGCCAACTCTGAAACAACGCCCAACAGTAAGAATCAGAGTGCTAGTGTAGCTACTTCATAGAATGACACTGAAAATGAGTTTCATCATTAATAATACAAGTCTAGACAGTGGGCAGTCTTCTCATGGAAAGAGGCCTGAAGCCTGCTCAAGAATTACATAAACTGCAGCTGCTGCTACAAACATGCAAATGTGAACATACCCACAGATGCATGCCCACAGATTTACCAGCTTTTGCAAGAGCCTGTGTGTGCCTTGGGTATTCTCCAGGACCTTTTGAGGAGCTCCATAGACATAAAAAGCTATTACACACCCCTGTGGGGAGACCTCAGTGTAAAGCTACATATACATCCCAGGTTCATTAATATTATGCCTGAGAGGTTTTTTTGTACTAATTGAGATAAATTTAAATAACTGAAGATTAAATGCCCATAGGGCACAGAAAGACCTAACTTGGACCACAAAATATAATATCGCAGATAAGAAACTTGATCTGGAAAAAAAAAAGTTGAATGAAATTTCTGAATTCTTCTCTGTAAGCACAGGACTTAAGTAAGGAAAATTATTTGGGGTTTGTTTGTGTTGGTATTTTTTTGTTTGTTTGTTTTCCTCTTTTATCTGTCACTACTAACTCACTAGATGGTAGTGATTGAGAGACTTAGATTTAGTACAAAAAAAAGAAAAAAAACAGTTGATGGTTATACTGCATCGTGTTTGGATATAAACATTTCAGAGTGCACACCAGAAGAGAAGTAATAAAAATGCAATAAATTGACTTTAAAAGAGTTACTAAACACTTCAAGTTGCACAGGATATATAATAATAAATCTTACCAACTGTTAGGTATGTAATTTTAGTAACAGTGAAAATTCTTTGGGGTTTTCAGTCCATTTCTAACACAATGATAAATACTTCATTTATAGATATGCAAGGGCTGCTTCAAAAGTAATGTCTCCTTTTTTATTGTGTTGGCCTCTGACTTCAGAGGCAGGTGTTGGTGGCATGAGAGTAGAAGTTGAACCTTCCAGCCAATATTCTCTTAAATTTTGTTGCCATATGTCAGATGGCAGCAGAGGGGCAGTCTGATAAAATGATGTCTGACACTGAACCGTGTATGATCAAAAGGTGTGGAACTACAGTCCTCCTCGAGGGAAAAATTGTACCTATTGACATTAATTGATGCTTGCTCAGTGTTATGGAGACCAAACAGTGGATGTGAGTCCACTGAAGCAATGGGTGGTTTGCTTTATCGGTAGTTGCAGCAACAGTGGATCACCTCTGCTCACGCAGATTTTTAGGAGTGAGGCACACACACTTTTGTTTATCACTGGCAAAAATGTGTTGTGTTCTTTGCATCTGTTGCAGTTTCCTTAGAAATAAATAGAAGACATTACTTTCAGAGAAACCTACATATTTTGAAGCTCAACATTTTAATAATTAAAAGGTCTTTTGTCCTTGAATAGAAGCTTTTTCAGAAGCATGATTTTTCATAGACTTCCAAAACAGAGATGTGAAAGAAGTCCATGTTAACTTTGCTTTTAACCTACCTACAAGAACTGTACTCTTTCTTCCTAGATGCTGTTACAGTTCTGCTGTGTCAATTGGGTGAATTAAGGACAGACCATGAAGTTAGTATTTCAGATGTAATTCTGGTTGTTTACTTTCTTTTGACTTCATTCAAGCCCCTAGGGGGCTATTTGCTAGGCAGCCATGCACAGAATTTTAGACAGCCAGTACACACTGGTTTTATTAGACGTGGTCTCCTTTTGCACAAAGCTTTTAAATCTCCTGTTTCCAGTCATCTGTTATAAGTTCAAAAGTAAAATATTTTTATGACTTTTGTCAAACACTGTCAATAATAATAATAATAATAATAATAATAATAATAATAATAATAATAGATTAATTATTATTATTAATTATTAATTATTAATTAAAATTGAAAATATTAATTTATTATTATATAATATATAATATATAATATCATATATATAATATTTATAATAATTACAAACATGGTAATCTGATGCAACTATTTCCTCTTGTAGTGATGTAAATGCTGTCTATTATTTAAATAGAGCTATGAGCATATAGAAGCTGCTATAGTAGAATTAGTATTAAATAATGATTGTTATTATTACTATTATTATTATTATTGTTATTATTTTATTTCTTAATGTGTTATCATTATTTGACATAATTTCCTTCAGTTACTGTAGGGGACCTCAAAGGGATGTTAATTTTCTTCAGAGTAGCCTACATAGAGCTGAGTTTTGGATTTGTGACTAAAACATTGTTCATAACACATCAGTGTTTTGATGACTGCTGTACAGTGCACTCTGTTCCTGCAGCAAGCAGTCTGTGTATGTGGATGCAGTTCGAACAGCTGACTCCAAGTGGTCAAAAGGATATTCCAAGTCATAAGACATTGTATTAATAAGAGAAATCCAGTCTTTCACATGTTTTATAGGTGTTCTCCAATCCTCAAATTCTCAAATCCTCAAATTCTCAAATCCCTCAGTCCTTCAGCCTTTGTGATTTAGCATGATATAATAGCATAATATTTACAACAGTAGCAGATGTGGGCAGGAGAAGTTATTCTACACATAAATGATGTTCTCTCACTAATTTAGAAGTTTGAAGCCTGATTTTTGTTGTTGTTGTTCAAAATAGGAGATAAACTGAAATTAGCCCTTTTTCTTCTCCTTTTTGTGTTCTTGTTCCTGTCCCCCTCCCTCAAATAAATAAATATATATATATAAATAATTTCCAGCAGAAATAAGATGTGTGAAAAACTCTCTGTGCAACATTTCTCTTACTTTGTTCAGGCCTCAGTAGTAGTAAATACTTTCAGTACTGGTGAATATTTTACATGCACTAATTTAGAAACATGAAATTATTTACATACCCCTGATGTGTAGTCCCTTAGCTGAGGTTAGTGAATGATAAATTGGCATGTGGTTAAGGTAGTAAGTTTTTAACCACTTAACTGCTAATTTGTGTATTCCTCCTTGTATGTATGATTATCCAAATGGCAGAGTAATCTGACATTTTTGAGTTTGGTGTCACAAGTGCCTAAAGAGCTTACAAAATAGTTCCTTTTCCTTTGACATTATAAACTCAATCACCTGGAAGCTGCTGTTGCATTTAATAAACAGAATCACAGAATTGTAAAGGTTGGAGGGGACCTCTAGTGATCACTGAGTCCAAGTCCTCTCCCAAGGAAGGTTCCTTACAACAGTTGCACAGATAGGCGTCCAGATGGATCTTGAATATCTCCAGAGAAAGACAAGAAGAACATCTTTGGGCTGCCTGTTCCAGTGTTCATCACTCTGATGGAAAATGAGTTCTTTGTGTTAATATGAAACTTCCTGTGACACAATTTCTGTCCCTTGCCTCTTTGTTGCTGCACGCCCCTAAAGCATAACCCACCCCTCATCAACCTGACTTTTTAATTTTAGATATTTATAGTTACGAGATCCCTTCTTAGACTTTTCTTCTCAAGACTAAAGAGTTTCAGATCTCTCAGACTCTCCTCGTATAGTAGATGCTCCAGGACCTGAATCATATTTTTTTGCTCTGTTGCCTTTTCTAGAAGATCCCTGTCTTTGGAACTGAGGAGCCCAGAACTGGGCCCAGACACATGAGATAAATGGCATTCATCTTTTGCCCAAAAGTTTTATTATTGCTTCCAAGCCGTACAGAAGCATTGCCACTGATCTCAAGCTGTCTCAGTTGTCTTCACATCATGCACCTAGCATACCTAAAAAGCTTGTGGATTGGGATGCTGTATAACAGGAAAACAACTTCAGACTCAGTCTGGATCCTTCCATTGGACAACATAGGATATGTTGTGAGCCAAGTGAGCTGTATGGGGCTGATCCTGAGCAAGTAAAGTCAGTGTGGAAAGCATATCTTACCTTATGTTTTCGAATCTCTGCCAAGCTCCAATAAGCATTAGTAATAGAGAGTTGACTATTGTGATGATATTCCTAGAATGATTAAACTCATGCTGAACTCCATGCTGTTATGACTTCACTGCTTCTGGCAGGTATGCTGGCTCAGCTGTCTTTTCACTTCATTGTCGGTCACGCTGTTAACAGACTCAGTGGGAGTATAGGCATTAGTGAATCAAAAAACAAGGTGTGAAATTGGTCTCCAAAATTCAGGTGAAAAGCATATGAAATGCAATATTTAGCCCTCACTTTAATCTCATGCTGTTATGAGATAGTTTTCTTCTTTGCAGATAACCTGAAATCATTTTAAACAGAAAAAAAAAAAAAAGGTTAGTTTATCAAAACAGGAGATATATCTTTTCAACAGCAGCTTTTTAACAACCTGATGCACTTTAAACAAAAGTCCCTTTAATAAGCTTTTTTCATTATTTTCTCACTTTACAGCTGATATACTCTAAGAGAAGGTAAATCTTTTTTCTTTTTCTTTTATATTTTGTTGTTCTTTTCATTACTTCTATTTTTCTTTTTCTTTTAATTACCTCAGAATATAAAACAGGTTATATAGAAACAACAAGCAAAATTCCAAAATACTGTTTAAGAGCAGTCTTACAAAAAAATCCTTCCTTCAAGATATTACCAAATTAGCTATAAAATAAACAAAAATACTGGGTCCTTCAAAAGAGGAAAAATAAATAGATAAAAAGAATGACTTTCAGAATATATAAAACAAACAAACAAATAAATATAAAATGAAATAATAAATAATAATTTTAATAATAAAATTATATATATATAAATATAAAAATAGATAAATAAATATATAAAGCCAGTTAAATTCAGAAATGATTATCCAGACTCAAAACTTGCATATATATATTCTAATAAAGTAGTTAATATATTGGAAATCTATTGTATTACAGTTAATTTTTACTAGAAAACTATATTATCTCTCTCTAAAAAGGCAGGATTTTGCAAGTAGGGCAAATAAACTGTTTTAAAGCTAGCAAAAATAAAAATAACATGAATGGGTTCAGAAAAAAAAAAAGGTTTAGAGAAAAAATAGAAACTGGAAAAATGTGTAAAATCTTAAATATAGCATTGTATACAACAAAATAATTATCACTGGATTCTATACATTAAGGACAGAATTTCAAATAGAAGTGTAATAAACAGTCTTCTGTCTTTTGTATTATTGCATACAAGCTATATCTTTCTAAGATAGGTCTGTAAAAATGGCTTGAACGAACAACAAATTGCAGCTAGCTCTCGACAGGACACAAACTTTGTCTTTTTTTATGCACCCTCAGCAAGTTTGCAGATGACATCAAGCTGGGAGGTGGTGTTGATCTGCCTGAGGGTAGGGCGGCCCTTCAGAGGGATTTAGACTCTGAAGAGGGATTATCTCAGAGGGATAATGATAAATCTCAGAGGGATTTAGACCCCTTCAAGAGGGATTTAGGGATTTAGACAGGCTGGACCGCTGGGCTGAGGTGAATGGGATGAGGTTCAACAAGGCCAAGTGTCGGGTTCTGCACTTTGGCCACAACAACCCCATGCAGTTTTATAGGCTTGGGGATGAGTGGCTGGATGACTGTGAAGAAGAGAAGGACCTGGGGATGTTGGTTGATGCTCGGCTGAACATGAGCCGACAGTGTGCCCAGGTGGCCAAGAGGGCCAACAGCATCCTGGCCTGCATTAGAAACAGTGTGGCCAGCAGGAGCAGGGAGGTGATCATCCCCCTCTACTCAGCACTGGTGAGGCCACACCTCGAGTACTGTGTTGAGTTTTGGGCTCCTCACTACAGGAAAGGTGTTGAGGTCCTGGAGCGTGTCCAGAGAAGGGCAACAAAACTGGTGAGGGGTCTAGAGCACAAGTCTTATGAGGAGCAGCTGAGGGAGCTGGGATTGTTCAGTCTGGAGAAGAGGAGGCTCAGGGGAGACCTCATTGCACTCTACAACCTCCTGAAGGGAGGTTGTTGTGAAGAGGGATTTGGCCTCTTCTCCCAGGCAACGAGCAGGACACGGGGTAATAGCCGCAAGTTGTATCAGAGGAGGTTTAGGTTGGACATAAGGAAGAACTTTTTCTCTCAGAGGGAGGTCAGGCACTGGAATGGCTGCCCAGGGAGGTGGTGAAGTCGCCATCCCTGGCAGTGTTCAAGAGGCATCTGGATGACGTGCTGCGTGATATGGTTTAGTGCTAGTGGTGGCAATGGTGATGAGGAGATGGTTGGACTGGATGATCTTATAGGTCGTTTCCAACCTTGTGATTCTATGATTCTATGATTCTGTGATTTTTTTATTAGTACAACAGAAAATTCTAATCTGACTGTCTGTAAGATGCGTTTATGTACACATGTAACATGTACTCTCCTGAAGAAGTCATATCATCCCCAAAAGCAAGATTTTTGTGCATGTTTTACAAAGCTTTCTTCGAAATGTCTGCTAATGACAATGAAAAAAACTATCTATTTCTTTGTGCCTCTTCCCACATTTTTATTTGGACAGAAGGTACAAACTTTTTAAAGCAAATCCTGCTTTCACTACATTTTTCACAAAGTCTTTTCATAATAGGAACTAAGCCTTTGCAAAGACCTCTGAATGTTCTACTCTTACCTGGAAATTCTGGCACTTTTTAATACTGTACCACTTAGTCTTTGAAAGTGTGTTACACAACTGCCCAACTGGCAGGGTTCTGCAAAATGTGGCAATATGTTAGACAGCCTAATGGACCAGAACTGTATACTGTGTATTTGTTTTAATGATAATCTTATATTAAAAAGCTTCTATATGCTTTCTAAGCTCAGACTTACACTTAGAGGACAATATGGACTTCTGCAAAGCATTTGACACTGTCCCGCACAATACTGTTGTCTCTAAATTGTAGAGATGTGGATTTAATGGATGGACCAGTGTGGAAAAATACTGATCGTGGCCTGAATGGGCGTGATGGTGAGAAAGAACTTATTAGGTTGGAAATACAAGCCCATAGCTTCTGCAGTGTACGTAGAAGAAACTTGTTTGTAAAAAACTGTTTTGTAGCTGTAACCAAGCTTCCTTGCTTTCTGTGAATGACCTTGCTTGTCCTGATGTGGAATGCTTTTTTGTCTCACACTTATATATGTGATTATTGTGTGAAGGGGTTGTATGAACATCTTATCAGCCTGCCGCCACCAGCATCTGCTGGGTGAAACCTCAGGGCAGGCACTAGAATCAAAGAATCACCAAGATTGGAAAATATATCTAAGATCATCCAGTCAAACCATCTGCCTATCACCTATATTTCCCACTAAACCATGTGAGAAATGTTCTGTCTCTCAGTACAACATCTAAACATTTCTTGAACACTACACCAGTCAGCTGCCCCTGGAAATGAGGATTTGGTGGAGACTATACCAGTTGGCAAGCCCCGGTAACATGAATACCTCTCTGTTAAACTGATGAATATTAGTTGGCTTCTGCATACTTTCTTCAGGATAGTAAGCCTAATGCAGAAATGCTGGTAGTTTTGCATTACAGCCACTCAGTGGCTAATGAACTGGCTAGATAGTTGCTCTGCAAGAATGGTGGTCGACAGCTTGATGGTAACCAGTGACAAGTATTGTTCCTCAAGGACTGGTATGGAACCAGTGCTACTTAACAGCTCTGTGAACAATGTGAACAATGGAACTAAGTGGCTCTTGAGCAAGTTTGTGGGTGACAGCAGACTGCATGCTGCAGTTGACATGTTGAAGAAATGCTATCCAGAGGGATATGAGCAGACATGAGAAATGGACCCTGTTGAACCTCACAAGTTAAGTAAGACGAGGTGCAGGGTGCTGCACGTGGGTCTAGACAAACCGGAACAGAATTACTGAGTGCTGAACAGAATGAGAGCAGCTCTGCAGAGAAGAACTTGGAATTACTGGGGCATGAAAAACTAATCATGGCAATGTCTGCTTGCAGCCCAGAAAGCCAGTCAAATCCTGGGCTGTGTAGAATGAAATTTGACCAACAGATACAGGTGATTCTCCCCCCTCTCCTCCTTTCTCACAAGGTCCATGTGGAGTACTGTGTTCAACTCTAGGGTCCCCAGCAAAAAAAATACATAGACCTGCTAGAGGGATACCAGAGGAGAGCCACAGGGCTGGGGTATGTTTCCTCTGAAAACTGGCTGAGTTGGAGTTGTTCAGCCTGAAGAAGACAAAGCTCTAGGGAATACTTAGAGCAGCCTTCCAATATAAAGGGGCCTACAAGAAAGCTTAAGAGGGACTTTACCAAGGAGTGTAGTGATAGGACAAGGGGAAATGGTCTTAAAATGCAGATTAGATTAGATACAAGGGAGACATTCTTGACAATGAGAATGATGAGGTACTCAATCAGATTGTCCAGAGAAGTTGTGGATGCCCCATCTCTGGAAGTGTTCAAGGCCACACAGAATAGAGCTTTGAGCAACCCAGTCTAGTGGAAAGTGTGTCTACTATGGACAGATTTGGAATGAGATGATCTCTTCCAGCTCAATCAGTTCTGCATTCCTATGGCAATATTCCTTAGTTTATGTAAGAAAAAAGTCTCTTCTTCTGTGAAGGGAATTTTTCTCGGTTTTAAAATACCTCTTTATCTGGTGTAATCTAAATGATCTGGAAAAAAAAGCACTACTGGCATGTACATCTAATCCTAAATTGGGGAATATTGTCAAAACTTTTTTGAAGCCTGAGAGGTAATGCAGAGATACATGAATGTTTGAATAATTTTACTCACATACAGGAATGATTCCATCTGTAGTACTGTGAATCATCTTGATGAGATAAACATGCCTGTTTTCTGCTGTGGATATGCTACTGCTAATATCCTTGTTGTTTTAGTTAACAGGGATATCTTACATAGTACTTTAAACTAGAGAAATCTAGAATTTTCAGCTTCAGTTCCAGCATCCTCCTTGAAAATGGCAAATACAATCAGATAAACTGAAAAAAAGAAATCAACCCTCATTTGAAGTTAAACCTAAATCAAGGAGTGTTTTGATATTTCAAAAATATTTACAAAGGTTATTTTCCAACACTTTTTCCTCTCTTTATATGCACTTCTGCAGCTTTTGATTCTGCTGGGAAAAGAACTGGAAGTTCTGAAATATCAAAGCAAAATCTGTTCATACAAGATTTTCATCAGAGAGAGAATTAACAGTCAACAAATGAACATCAGTGCAGTATCTTTTGAAGTTTCCCCATTTCTATTGATGATGCTATAGTAACTCTGTTGTTTCTGGTCTTCTCTTTCTAAATTCCATTTGCTTCTTTTTTTTGTGGGGGGAGACTTAATGTAAGTTACTGCATTTAAATTTCTGACTCATCCTCTGTTGTCTGGTTCTGAGTACTGAAAAGTATCATTATATTCAAAGAGAATTGGTAACTGAATTGATATAGGCTGTCAATGTTCTCATTCAGGCTTCTCTTCAGCATTAGAATTCTGTGCAGTCTTGCATGCTGTTAGTTGAAGATTTATTCCTGAACTTTTTATTTTCACAATTCTTGTAGTCTAATAACTATACAGAAATTTTAATAATCTTATGATTAAACAGGTCAAAATTCATAAGAATATATGTTTGTACTTGTTTAACCTCAATGAAATAGCCTAGTGGAAATTTAACACATTTAAAAAATTCAAATAAAAGGTTTTTTACTCAATTACAACAACAACAACAAGTTTAATGCTCTTTTTTGCACTGAAAAAATCATCATTAGAGTAAATTACAGTGATAAATCTCAAAAGGCTTACATTCTTTAACTCAAGTTTAGACCATCTGCTTATTATTCAGGTTCACTATTCCAAATCTTCTTCATTCTGCATTAGAGAACTTGTCCTGATATTTTCTTCTCCCTTTTCCCAGATATCACATAACGTTATTTTTGTACTTTCTGTTGCTGTAAATATTTAATTAGCTACATAAAGTGAAACTGTTCCAACCTGGATGACAAATTCACACTTACAGTAGTTTGCAATTGAAAGCTTTTGTATGTTCTGTACAATAAAATGCTGAACTCATTTTTTCTTTCATTTGAAGAAAAATCTTTGACATTTGACTACTCAACTATTAAGAGGAAATATGTGCTTTGTGTAGTCCGCACATTGTTTCCCAGAAAAATCAGAAAAGTCCTATTCATGTCTAGCTTTTAGTGAACACTACCTGCCCACTTCTTGCCCTTGACTGAGTCCCATACAGCCACTAGGAATCTGATTTAGCAGGCAATGTAAGCATGCTGGATTACACTAAGCAGATCAAAATCAGGTGATGGACCTGTTTGTTCACTTTTACCTCATTCAGATTTATGTGGAAACTGGTGAGAGAAGCCCAGGATGCTGTCATCTGACAATCAGTCTTGAGTCTTACAGTATATCTTATAATGTGACTCTAGGATAAACCCCTCCCAAAATTGGCTTTATAATTTGAAATATTTCCTTATATGGCTTACTTTCATTATATGTGTCATGGTTTTATGATTTTTGGTTTTTGGTATTCCACATCATAACATCATGTGGGGCACTGGGAGTTTAACTGTTAATGCTCAAGTCCTGGGTACCTGCTCAGAAGAGAAGATCTACATTCCCCGGGGACTTTGTGATAACAGAGAAGAGATATAACTCCTGGCAAGGTCACCTGACGTGCTCTTCTTCATCTCCCTCTGCTCAACTGGACTGCGCATCTCACCTCAGTGTTATGGTGAGGCCTATCCACTTTTCGGACATTCTCGCTGTCACTATATTTGATTTATTAGCTTCAATTCTAATTATATTGTGTTATGGTGTGTTATCTTGCATTCCAATACTATATTTAGTAAATTAGTTTGTTTCTCCTCAGATCGTTGCCACTGCTTTTAATTATTTTGGGGTTCCCTGTTCCCTCTTCCAGAGGCACGTATTTTGCAAAATCCCTCTGCCCTGCTAGTCACAGAACTGGGCTGAACCAGCCCATAAACCGTTGACAATATGAAATTCCTCTTTTTGGTTCATATATATAAGTAATTGCAGTGGACTTCACTGAATGAAGATAGATAGCATAGGCTTGAGTATATTCATCAGAAGTGGTTCTAAGCTAATCAACATCATACGCCTAGCAAATTTGTTTATTGCAAACATTTGCCTTAAAGTAATCATGATAGATTGCCAAATATTCTAATATATGTAGGAAGATTAATTAAGTATTTTCATGCAGTAGCTGAATGTTTATCAGCAGGTGATACTTAATGAAAAGACATAATTATTCCCATAGTTTTTATATTTTCTCTAATAATGAATGCAGATACTACCTGTAGGGTTTGAGGTTGTTTTATCTTTTTCAAGTAGCAGTTACATGTTAATAGTCATCACTACTTGGGCACATGCTGTAATAAATATTTTATACAGATAATTCACTGATTCCAAGAAGTAAATATGCCTGTTCTACTCTACGCCACAAAATGATTCTATGATGCTATGATTCTATAATGATTCAATGATTCCATGTAAAGTTCTTTTTCCAATCAATGGAGATATAATGTTCCCCAGTATATTCATTACTCAGATTCACACTTATTCAGATAACTTCTGGAAAGTATCTGCATTAATTTATAAATATCTGCTGTTGTAATTAAGATTCAAAAAAAGAACTATGACTATAGCTATATTTGCACAAAAAAAATGACTGTGTAATATACACTGTTAGGTATCCAACCTAAGATAGGAAATGTCATTTATACTCCATATTTTAGTAATAACAGAATCACAGAATCACAGAATGGCCAGGGTTGGAAGAGAACTCAAGGATCATCAAGCTCCAACTCCCTGCCACATGCAGGACCACCAACCTCCCCATTTAATACTAGACCAGGTTGCCCAGGGCCCCATCCAATCTGGCCTTGAACACCTCTAGGGATGGGGCATCCACAACCTCTCTGGGCAGCCTGTTCCAGCACTTCACCACTCTCTGTAAAGAACTTCTCCCTGACATCCAACCTAAATCTTCCCTCCCTCAACTTAAAACTATTTCCCCTTGTCCTGCTGTTATCTACCCTTTCAAAGAGTTGATTGCCCTCCTCTTTGTAGGCTCCCTTTAGGTACTGAAAGGTTGCAGTGAGGTAACCCTGCAGCCTTCTTTTCTCCAGGCTGAACGAGCCCAGCTCCCTCAGCCTGTCTTCGTAGGGGAAGTGCTCCAGTCCCCTGATCATCTTTTTGGCATGGTTTCAGCAGGCATGTTTTTTTGTGTGCATTTTTCTAAGATTACATGTTTATTATAAAAAATATCTTTTTTTTTCCTTATAACAGTCTGTGTAGCTTATGCCTACAGTGTTTACTTTTAACATTATTTTATAAAATTATAAAATTACATAATATGTACTCAAGTCCACATACACTGCTTTGAAAATTTATTCCATAAAAATCTATCCAACATTTATAGCTCTGAATTTTTTTTTCTGTTATTAATAGATTTTCAATAATATTTAAATCCTTTTCCACACAACAACAACATAGGCTGATTCCAAGGCTGCAAAAATCCAAAGGGATTGGAAAATTGGATAGGTGAAAATAAATTGTATTTCTCCTTCTCAGCGTTCTCTGTAAAGTTATATCTTCTTAATTTTGAAAGGAGAATAATCTGAAGTATTGAGGCAAAATATTATAATATGCCATCCTGGGAAAAAATAAAAAATCATCTACTGTCAAATTTTTGTACATAATAAGTGAAGCATAGAGTATTTTCCAGAATTGACATGTTCTATTTAAGGGATGATGTCTGTGGTGCCTAAGAAGACAAAGCAATAAATGGCCTTTCAGGATCTCAAGCATTAATCAACTGCAGAAGATGTTTGCTGCAAGTATATGCCAGTGCCACACACACAATTGCTATCAACAAGACACTTTCAGAGTGCAACATCTTACAGAAACTGCAGTTGTTCCTCCTATTTAGAGACTTTGGAAGAAGTATGAAGTGTTTCTGTCACTATCTTCCTGAAATTTTGAAATGATGCTGACATTGCAAATGGATCACAATTTGGGTAAATGAGAAGCTTCGTAGACTATAAATAGCAGTGATGATAGCTGTCTAATATCAGGATAGTAATTGTCACAGTGGTACATCCAGTGAATCGACACTGGGACAGATAAGGTAAATATGTAATGATCCTTGAGTGTTTACCACTCTTTTTGAGTTACTGTGTGACCCAAAGCTTAGCTAGAAATATATTTTTATTCCTACTTCTACTCTCTCTCAGCACAATGCCCAAACATTCCTTGAAAACCTCCAGGGTCAGTGACTCCACCACCTCCCTGAGCAGGCCATTCCAGTGCCTGACCACTCTTTCAGATAAGTAGTATTTCTTAACATCCAGCCTAAATCTCCCTGGCTCAGCTTGAATCCATTCCCTCTAGTCCTATCACTAGTTACATGAGAGAAGAGGCCAACCACCAGCTCACTACAACCTCCCTTCAGGTAGTTATAGAGAGCAATAAGGTTTCCCCCAAGCCTCCTGTCTCCATGAGAAAAGACAAAGATGGTATTTCAGATTTTTTTCAAGTTATCTCTAATATTACTTCCTTATAGTGTAGGTCAAGGATTTAATTTAACCTCTAAAACTGAAGTTAGAAAAGTTCCCTACATCTTTCAAGTATTTCTTACACATTGTGAGATTATGACTATGTTATTGAACGAAAGAATATCTGGATTAGAGTTCAAGTGGCATAGGATGATTTGAGCCAATGCTGCTTATGTTTAACCCATTTTACATGACTTGCACAGTTGATCATATTTCAAAACTGAGCCAAAAAGAGATGAAAATTCAGTAATGTATAAGACCTTAGTCCAGGGGTTAAGTTCAGTGCTGGCTCTTTTATTTAACAGTATATATATATATATATCCCAAGAGCCACCTGAAATTTTCAGAAATACTAATACTGTAAAAATAACCATTTTTTAACTTCCTATCTAGATCTATTCAGGAAAACTGAGTTTGGGGAAATATTTCACCCAGGATCTTACTTAGAAAATAGGAACAATGTTGTACGAGGTTTGGCTGCCTCCATTCTACTGAGCCTTATAACTGATCCTAGAATTGTGTGGATCTTGACATAGTTCAAGAAAGTCCTAGAATAAGTTTGCTTGGAAACGCAAAATATCTTTTGTGGATTTATCTCAATAAAAGTCTTCACAGCAAGTATCTTATTCTCAGTTAGTGATCCTCTAAACCTGTTATTGTCAATAGACATAAATAAGCAGTTCAATTTATCTGAAAACATGTACATACGGATGTCCTGAATCACCTCCTAAAGGAGCCCTTTTTTTTTTCCCAGCAATCATAAAGAGATCTCACACAGACTTGATTTTTACCTAAGAAGATACTAACTCATTGTAAGTGATTATTCTTTTATGCCATTGCCTCAAAGCTTGTTGATGAACAAGTCCAAGCAAGTCCTTGACCAGGGTTGAGAAGTTCTTTGTCTGGAGAACACTGATGGACAAGTCCTGGGCAAGGGTTGCAAAATCCTTTGTCTGAGGGACACAGATGGACAAGCCCGGGGGCAACAAGAGAGAGATAAGTCGCAGATTAATGGCCAGTAAGCAGTCTTTTGTGTGGGCTTATCTTGAGGAAGATGGCTATCTCAAGAGGTGCTGCATATGTCTCCTACCCAAGCGCCCAAGAATGTCACAATGGCAGAAGAAGAAGGATGAAAAAGGAACAAACAAACATGAGATCAGGTTTTCTGGCAACAGATTCCTGTTGAGGTTGAGGGGTTTCTTTGACACGAGAAGTCTCACAATCTTCCTCTCTCCCTCCTGGACTTGCTCTGCGCTCTACCTTCTTGCTGCCTAAGGCCAGCCACGCTGCTGCTGCTCTCTCCCTAAATGTTTCTGAAATGGGAAGCCTCACGACAAGAGACCTGAATGCTGTAGAAGAACAAGAAAGTGTCTGCCATCAGATCCCTCACTACCAGAATGCCTGCATGCTGATGGACTCTCTCCTGAGCCAGCTACCTGAGTCCTGCTGCTTCCTCCTGGACTTACTCTGTGGCTTCCTCCTGCTACCTGCCTGCTGTCCAAGGCAGCTGGGAACAAGGACAAGGAACAAGGTGGGCCACAATGCTGCTGCTCTTTCCCTGTGCTTTTGCTTCAGACCATCGGAATGGCATGCAAGGGGACTGCTGCTGGATCCTGGTGGTGAGTATCCCTGCTTTATGAAATTCTTGCCTCTTTCCTATCTTTTCCCTTTCTTTTCCTCTTTCCTATCTCTTCCCTTCCCCATCACCCTAATTCATAATAGTGTCCATCCTCCCCTTCCCCATCTCCCTGATTAAGATTTGTAATAAACTGGTCGGACCAACATTCGAACCATTGCTTCTTAATCTCACACTGGGTATACATATCTCAAAGAACCTCCTCTCCCTCCTATAAATTGGAGCAAGACACTCATGTGGTGAAAATACAATAGAGCTATGCACTGCTGTCAAGGATTTGAGGGCAACATTGATTTTTCTCCTGCGTTATAGGTTGTTGGATTTTTTTAAATGTAATTCTGCTTAATTTATTTTTATTTCATCATTTTCCTTAGGGTAGTAAATTTGCATCCCACAACATTGTCTATAAGCTGAATACAGCAAACTTTGAATACAGTATGAGTGCAATAAGTTTGTTCAATTTACACTTTGGGTATTCTTTCCTACTATTTTCAATATTGTTAAATTCAGCTTTTTATTAATACTATGCATGTTTGCATTCTTTTACATTTCAAGTTATCTTCAAAGAATGTGTTTTGCTCTTCATGGTGAATGTTCTACTTCAGGGGATTTTTCTTAATCTCGAGAGTCTTCTGAATGGGAAATTTGTTTGTATGTTTGTTTGCCTGTTTACTGGGAAACCATTTTAGTTATCAATATGCGGAGATGGTGGTACTTATTATTAATGTGAATCAACACATATGTTTTCATTTATTTTTAACTTTGCTGATGTTTATTCTTTGTACTGAAATTTTCCATGCCAAGTATTTGCCTTAGGCTGAGTTATTTTGGAACATTTGCACAAGAGATCAGAGAAAGAGAAAAAAAAAAAAAAAATTAAAAAAAATCTTACATCCATTTCATTCGGAAGCTTTTAGTCAAAAAATCTGATGTAAGGGGGACCATGCTGTAAACACAGCACTCAGAGGGAGAACTTAAGTCTGAATAAGCCAAAACTTTAACACTGACATTGTAGTTCTGGGACCAAAGAATGTGAGAGTCATAACTTGATTCTTTAAATATGTTTTCAGATTTATTTTCAATTTAAGGCTTTTAGATTTTGTTTGTTCCTTTCATTTTAATATGTTTTCTAAAAATAGACGGAGAATTGTAATTACAGTAATATGAAGTCATTTGAGAAAAGATTGGTTATTTAAATATACTCTTCTGATAAAACACTGTCAAAGAACACAGAACTAAAAACTATTCTAACATTTCATACATTTGCATGAATTCACAATCTTAAAGCAGAACAAATGAATCTGGAGTATCAATGATTACTGTGGGTTGAGCAAATTATTGTTGGTTTATATGGAAGATGGTTTTAGCTAAACACGTTGTATGTGACTATTCTGATGTCATTACAGTTAGTACGTGATATTTATTGTTACTTAATACAAGTCTGAAGCAGCCCTGAAAATGTTTTTACATTCAGTAAAGGTGAAAGTAATTGCAAATTATACATTTAATTTACTAAGATATGTTTCTAGGATAATTTTCTATGAATCATGAACATATGTTATGTCCCAGATGTTTAAATTAAATACTAGATCACATAATCCTTATCTGATAAAATGGAGTAGTTAACATGGTTTCTTAAAACCACAATACTGAGAGCACTATCAAAGCTGGATAGTGCAGCTGGATTTCAGTAAATGAAGCTATAATACATTCTCAGGTTAACACTATGATTCAAATATATTTTTAGAATATTTTCACTGTTAGTGATAATGCCTCATTATAGGTAACTGATTACACTGCAGTACGAAGATTTGTCATATACTGGATGCCAACTAAATATAAAAATAATATATAATTCATATCAGGTAAGTATTTAATTTAAAATCTCTCTTTCATACCTTCACTGAGGTTCACTACTAAAGATGGAATCATTCACTACCATTCAGTAGTAGAATTACTTGTGCTTTGAAATTAACGAGCTGGAATTAAGCTCAGATCTTACAAGGTTAAATTACTCTTTTCCTATCCTGCATTTTCCTGGAGTTTTACATTGCAAAAATTACAGGTGATGATGTGAAGCTGAAGGAAATCCCACAAGTCATGAATCCAGGTCACAGCTCTGGAACAGAAACCAAAATAGCAGATGATCAGAAGAAATGACCCTATCTTGTCTTTCTCACTAACTCATGCAACTTTTCTTCCCTCTAATGTAGATTTTCGCAGAGCTATTTTATCTCTTCAACGAGATTATTTGAGACATAAGCTCCTTAGAGTTGAAAAGAAAGAAAAAAATATCTCAAGGGTTAAGATTTTTTCTCCAGAAAGAGGGGAAAAGAAAAGGAGAAAGAAAAAGAGAAAAGAGGAAACTTTATGGTGCTTTAAACTCTCAATTGGATTCCTACCAACTGAATTGAATGGCTTTAATATATTTTATTCTTTGTATAGATGATTCACTGCATAATTACATTCCATTTGAAAAGAATGTATTTTAACAGTAATTATTCTGTCATTTTGCATTATCCCTAACTTCACAGACTGAAGACCTGTGGGAAAAATGCAACATAGGTTTCATGGATTAACAGTTCAGGTGGAAGTCCTCTCATTTCACTAGAACTGCTCCTATTTAGACCAGTGAAGAACTGACCTTCTATTCCCAGTGCACTTGCCATTTATTTCAAAGCATCTTGAAAAAATATTTACTTCATCATGTACATAGTTTATAGGTACAACACAGTACATTTAGTTTGATTTTGAAAGAATAGATATCGTGTTTTAACCGGACTGTATAACTCAGTGGCATTTTATACTTAAATGCATAGAAGTAACTATACATTCAAAATATTCGGTGACATATTAAATATAAAGTATTATTCCATCTTGACTGTTTCTCATTTTTGGACACTTAATAACATTCATAAACAAGAGCAAGAAAAGTGAAGAAAAGCTGACGCTGTTTAAGATAATAAGCCATTCATAGCATAATAATGCTGGTTTAACTGCATCTGTCTTCATTAATCATTACTTTCAAATCAAATGTATTTGTGTGAAAAAATGCTATAGATTAAGGAAAGTGTTGATTAACCTTTTCTGTACCTCATGGCAAAATTTCTTTATCCAAATCTGCTCCTCCTACTCCTTACAGCCTTTAAGCCACATTCTTATCTTATAGCTGTTTTACTTGAACTCTTCCTGTAGCCAAGCGTTTCTTGCTGAATAGTGTGAGTAGCAAAAGCTTTACAGCAGCCAAAAGAGAGCAGATATCTCAAGCACTACTTCCACACCATTTGAAACAGCGGTACATGTCACGGGTTCACCATCCTGTGATCAGTTCTAGAAAATTTCTTCCATTGCAGGTCTGAAATCCCTAAGGCCCTGCCTTCTGTTTTGCAGACACATAATCCCTTTCTTTCATCAGCATGGAACAAATGGTTATCCCTGCTGTGCTACTTTAATTCCCCAGGCCAACCCAGGGTATGAATGATGGTTTCAAAGTCCTCACAGCATGATGCTGCTGGATGTAGTGATGAGTAGAAGTGGTCAAGCTCTAAGTTTATCTATATGAAAGATGAAATTTTCTTGTGTATGCTTCCACTCCTACAAACACATTTAAATAAGAGCTTTGTAAACAATTTTCATACTACAGCCTAGGTAGGAATACTTAAATGAAAATGAAACAAGAAGCCATAAACTGTATCATGTATAAATGCCCCCAAAAGTGCATCTTGCTCTCAGGACTGCCTATTTCTGTACCTTCATTACTCACTTCTGTGTTTTCTTCTTGTAATACGGTGTTCAGTTCAATACATGCCAGTACTGTGTAACATATTCCACAGCTGATCTCTGTAGCAGGAGTAGCCAGCTCTCTGTTTTGCACTGATAAAATAATTTCCCAGCACAAGCCAGGATGTTTTTATAAGACTAGCTCTAAAATCTAAATTCCCTTCTCTGGCTGCTCCATTCAGACTAGAAATTCAGATCATCAGCATGATGCAAGGGATTAGAATCCTATTATTAGTTGCAGAAGCATAAGACTAAAAGAAATTTTGCCTCACTTTCTCTATTTTTCCTACTGGCATTGCTTGACTGAGCTGAGCTGTGTAACATGTGATAAGCTCACGAAAGCTCCACTAGATTTTTTGCTACAGGAAGGAGAAGAGACCCATAAGTCAGCAGAGAGGCAAAAGCAGGCCTGTCACATGACCTCCTTGTGCAGCCACTGCGGATTTGCTGTGAGTGTATTTGTGCCCCATATTGCATATGGGATATGGGATTCGTCTTTACGAACCAGGCAGTTATCTTTTACAGCTACATACTGGAAGACCCTGTGTCATGTAACCAGTCCTTTTTTTTTTTTTTTTTGGGTTTATTTTATTTTATGTTCTATGAACTCTTAATTTTTTTCAATACCTGTCAAGGTAAGAGGAATTTGTGAAAATAGTCTCCTGAAGGCCTGGTAGCTCTGCAACACTTGTCCATTAGGAAATATACTGCTGTGTGATTTTAGTTTTTAAAATCTGTTGTGTTTCATTACTCCTAGAATAATTGTAGAGACATCCCTTTATGTTGGTCATATTGTTTCATAATGAGAACACAGCATTTCCATATCTATAAAGATTTCCTATAATCAAGTCACAGCTTAGTGCACCAATTTGTGTTTTGACAGGGTGCTTGATATTCCTTCTGCACATTATATAATAACAATAATAATAATAATAATAAATCTTACATATCACTCTGTGCAAAAGATTTGAGCGTTCTCTTTTGCTGTTGTTCCGGTTTTAATGCAGTGATTTCTTTTATTTTATTTTATTTTTAATTTTAAAGATGTCACATGAAGATCAAATTGATAAATTTATGCCAAAAGACGTTACTTTTTGTCTGAACAATTATGGAAGCAATAAAATTAAAGACAAATAGTTTTGAGAGTTCAGAAAATGTCATGTGGCAGGGAGGTTGCCTTTTAAAGCAGAAAAATGAACTGCTATTTATTCTACTAGTATATGATAGAGGAGCTTAATTCAAAATGGAAAAAAAGTATATATAAATTAACATATTTGGATTAGACACAGTACATTCTGTGGACTGTAATGAGCGTATGAAGTGTGTGAATGCCTTGGAATGTCCCTTTTGTTGCAGAAATAAATTGCTAAGCTAATACCTGTGCAAATTTTGGTCTTAGAGATATCTTCTACCATTTAAGGAAAAATACAGACCACATATTAATTTACATCCATTTTTTCCGGGTACATATGAAAAGAAATCAGCCTTATAATGTTCATTTACTTAATCTGAAACCTTAGATATGTGTTGTTTTTTCTTACTTCTGTTTCTTCTTGTTGTTTGTTTGTTTCACTGTTCTTCAGATATTTCTCCTTGGTAGTATCATACTCATGTATTACAGAAACCTACATCCTAAATGGGGAGCTACATGTTTTCCTTTGTTGTCAGAGATAGATTACACAGCTTTTCCCATTTCTAAGATTTCACTTGAAATTCTGCATCTTCCCATACTCATTTGGACTCTATCTCCATCTAGTCTCTCCTTCTCAGTCTTAGTGACTTTCCTTATGGAGTCTGCATGTTGACTGCCTCTGACTCTGGGGTCTGCCTACCTGTTTTCATTACGTATTTCTGTATTACTTGATGTACTATGAGAAACAGTGGATGAAACAGTGTAATATGTAGAATCCCACTTCACAAGTTACAATATCAACCCACTAATAAACATCTTTACCTTCATATTTAAAATCATTGTCGTAAATGTCGTAAATTAACTTTCCTAAAACTCTCTGAGATCAGCCTAGAGAAATTAGAATAAAACAAGAACTCCTAATTAAGATTTTTTTTCCCCATCCTTGAGGCATAAAGAAACATACTTCACTGAAATTTAGTTAAGAACATGTTTTTTTTAAAAAAAAAGAAAAAAAAAAAGAAAAAAAAAAGAAACCTCTTCTTTGCAACGCTTACCTCTAAATTTATCATAGTAAATAAACATTACCGATTGCTAACTTTATTTTTTTTTTCTTCCCAATTATGAACTACTCTGGACAATAACTTACTGTATTCAATCAACTTTATGAGTGTGTATTCTTCTTCAAACAGCAAGTCCCACTAATCAGAAAAACCATCACTTTACGCCATATTCTTTCTTCAAACTGAATTACAGTTACAGTCTTATATCTGGCTAAAACTACATACATTATTACATACATTAATTTTGTGATAGTTTAACTGATTAGTTTGAGTATTTTGCTAATGAATGGAGAACATAGATAAGGAAAAAGCTGAATGATCTTACTGATTTGGCAAAATGACTTAGTTTCATAAATAAACATTTGAAAGACAGACTTAAATAGTTAAGCCAAATACTATGTATGCCTTCATCAGTAAATAAAAGGATTAAAACATTACTAATTTCCCTAATTTCTAACACCCAATTATGTTGACATCAGCCATATCAATTTTTGGTGAACAACATTTGATACGCCTTCTGTGCAAGAACAATTGAGAGAATATCATCATCTGACTGCAGCACTGTGTCTGCAGTCCCCTAGGAAAGAAGCAGATGTATAAAAGTACACATTGTGCATTTTTTATTATTCCTACTCGGGAAAAGATCAGGTTCAAGAGTAGGAGGCATGCTATCTTTCTAGAACAAAGGCACTATAAAAAACATTCACATTTTCTGCATTGATTTTGCAAGATACTCCAAATTCTAAATGCAATTCTGTTTTTAAACCGTATTTTTCAGAGTTAGCAAATTATTCTCATAACTTTTGAAGGTATAAATGTTTATGCCAAAGGCTAAGTACAGAAGAATGAAGATGCTAAATTCATTAAGTTAGCATGCATGGCTGTGAGTGAATAAAGCTTGTTGCTGTTTTCTTTCTGCTTTCACAAGCTGAAGCAAAATTGGCTTTAAACCAATATACCCTCATAGAATCACAGCATCATAGAATTGCTCAGGTTGGAAAAGACCTTAAAGATCGAGTCCAACCACAAACTAACCATACTACCCTAACTAATAACTCTCTGCTAAATCATGTCCCTGAGCACTGCATCCAAATGGTTTTTAAACACACCTGGGGATGATACTCCACCACCTCTCTGGGGAGCCTATTCCAGTACTTAACAACACCTTCTGTAAAGAAGTGTTTCCTGATATCCAACCTAAACTTACCTTGGTGCAACTTAAGGCCATTTCCCCTTGTCCTGTCACCAGTCACCAGTGAGAAGAGTACAGGGGCAGGATGACTTCCCTAGTCCTGCTCACCACACCATTCCTGATACAAGCCAGGATGCCATTGGCCTTCTTGGCCACCTGGGAACACTGCTGACTCATATTCAACTGACTGTCCACCAGTACACCAAGGTCCCTTTCCATCAGGCAGCTTTCCAACCACTCCTCCCCAAAACCAGCGGTTGCCTGGGTTGTTGTGACCAAAATGCAGGACCTGACAATTGATTCTATTGATACTTATACAGTTAACTTTGGCCCATTGATCCAGTCTATCCAGGTTCCTCTGTAGTGCCTTTCTTCCCTCAGGCAGATTAACTCTACCTCCCAGCTTGGCATCGTCTGCAAACTTACTGAGGGTGCATCAATAGCTTCTATGTAAATGATAGAGAAAAGCAGTTACAAAAGAAAATCATTCATAAGCAAAGACAAAAGCATCAGTCCACTTCTTTGTATGCCAATGAACTCTGGCAAAATGGAAGAAAAATTTCTCAGAACCTATAAACTGACTGCAGGTTCCCCCAAACACTCACTAGACCTTAAAATTTGATTCTGCTCACTACAGCTCTCACAAAACATCAGCTAAACAAATTTGGAAGCAGCATACTGGAAAATGATGGAGAATTTAAACTTAGTATCATCATTGGAACTTCATGAAATGAAAGTGAACATCAACTTCAGATCTCGATGTCCCTTTCTCTTCTTGAATTCTCTTCTACAAGGTGCATCTTTGAGATGTACCTCCAATGATGGCTGCATGAGGGTCCAAGGTATATGAAAGTCTGGGAAGAAGAATTCACTGAGCACGAAAATGAACACTATATACTGTGGTCTGAGAAAACTTCTTTGGAAATAAGTTGGGTAGGGGAAAAAAAAGCAACAAAATACAAATATATTATATTTTCTCCCAGAAATACAAATACTCTTTTCCTCATCTTAACATACAGTAATTTTAACAGTGGTATAGCTCAAAAGCAAAGAACTCAAAAAAAAGAAAAATCCCATATTGTGACCGATCAGTGAGAAGCTTGGGAAAGAAAACTTTGTTTCCATATAGGAAAAATGAAATAAGTTTATCCCTTGATCTACTTTAGAGAACTTGCTCAAGTTGAGAACATTCAGGCATGTTCATCAATATGTGTTTTGGAAGAAAAGCAAGACTTCTGGCTTTCTGAAAGGAAGAATTCTTTCCAAATCTAGGGAAGATCTAAAGCATCTTGTCAGAAGAAGTTTAAAGCAGGAAAAAAAAAAAAGTGCATTCTGCTGGAGGAGGCTCTTCTTTCTGCTTTTTATTGCTTGGAAGTATTACAGTAAAAAAGAATCCACTTATACTCCAAAACATTAGTGACATTTTTTGTATTTATCTCAAAATTGAGAGCAAGATCCTTACAGTCTTAGATTCATACCATCATAACCTGAAGGTGAAATCCATAAGAATGAATGTTGAAGAACTTCTCCCTCAGTTGCTTATTGTGGAGACTAATGATACAGTCTGCAGCTGGCTTTTCATGTATCTATGGAAGTCTGAGTTTAGTTTAAAAACTAACTGGAGGCCTGCGATAGATTATGCAAGGGACAGAGAACACCTACACCATTTCTCAATTGGATATTAGTAGAAATATTCTACAGCCTTTCAATATGCATTTCGTGTTTTTGGATAAGCAATGAATTATCTTTAGTATTTTCATTAGGTACTCTATCACATTAAACACCTATCTGATAATGTAATTAACACTGTAGTTAGCTGAAGTTAGATACCTGAATCTAAACTAAAACCCCATGACATATACAGTGATACTTGTGGCAAGTCACAGGAGCTGGAAACCCTACAGCCGTTCTAATTGTTCTAAATATTTGTAGTAGCATCAAAATTATTCTACATTGGAACAAGTCAATTTTTTTTTTTTAGTAAAATTATTTATATATTTTTTTTCATATAAATTAAGTACTTTATAAATGAAGAAGTTTGTAGAAATAGTAAGAGGAAAAGTTAAAAAGTAGCCTTGTAGTTTCACAAATCAAAAAAAATCCTCCAATGGCATTGTGCTTACAATATTTAGGGAAAAATTTCCCAAAGATCACTGTGAAACTAGACTTGTTTTCCAATAGTAATCATGGTATCTAGATGCCTACATATAGGAAAGCAGTGGAATTCAAGTGCCTAACCTTTGGCATCAAATGCAATTTTAAATACATGCTCTGAAGTATAATTTCTGTCTTTTCTCCAGAATGTAATAGGAGCTTAGACAGTATTTCAGGTGATAAATAATACTCAGTAAAAGTATACTTATGTCTAAGCATAGAATTCTAGTACTATTTGAGATCTCCTTGAGTATCTAAGACTTCCACTACCATTGGAAAATTCAGAACAGTTTATATAGGGGACCATCATTTTCTGAATCAGCCTCTGGATACCAGGCAAGATAAAACAGTGATATTTCAAGGATCCATGTTTAGGCAAATCAGCTCCATTTATAATTGATCTCTGTTTAATCATTCTAAGATCCAATGAGGATATTGACTAACTCTTCATTAACTGTACTGAGAGATTTCATGTTTAGCTATCATAAGCAACCACGTTCTGGAAATAAACTTTGATGTACTAAGCTAATTTCAGCAACCTATGAAAATAATCACCTGCTATCATTTTAAGTACTGCAGTGCTCTTCCACCCTAACTACAAATACAAAAAGATGCAGATTTTCCATACACACTTTGTCATATCGCTCAGCCTAGTTAGTGATGGTTAACAAAACAGACCAGACACCTATGTTTAGATAATTGAATGAAACATTTAATCTCAAAATGAATTTCAGCCACAGTTCTATGTCTAAAAGACATGCTTAGACATCATGGCCAGATGCTTCTTTGAGATAGTTTGCAAAGTTGGTGAGGAGCCAAACAAATCTGAAGCAGGCAGGTATTCTTAGCTTCTCTGAGACTACTCTTTTACTGGAGTGTAGAATAGTCCATTAACTTCATAATACTTTGTCTCAACAGCTTAAGGCCTATTCCACTACTTGCAGAGGAATTATCAGGTCTGACGTGTGTCACAGAGATGCAGTATCAAGATAGTAGTCAACTTTAAAGTCCAAATTTAGAACTTGACAATAAGAAATTATAGAACATGTTACCTTTAAAAGGATTTGGAGGGGGAAGGTTGTGGATGTCTTTTGTTATTGTTGCTGCCAGTGGTGATGGCAGTGGTGTGGATTTTTTTGTTTTCTAAAGGGATAAATTGGCAGAAGAAAACTGTCAATAATAGAGAATTTTACTAATTTATTATTTTACATGATAGTGATTTCTATTATTCCCTCTGTTGTGAACCCAACTCAGTGGCTGAGTCATAACTACAACATATGTCAGGAAAATGAACAAGCCACAAAGCAGTGGACAGGGCAAAAAGCCACCAGTCTCTAAAATGCACAGTCTTATTTTTTTTCAGTCTTCATAGGTTATTTTGATTCATGAAGCTAAGCTTAGTTTCATCTGTTTTCCAAGGAATTTTAATCAAAAAATTCATGAACTTTGCAACTGGTCCCAATTAGAAGCCACCCGATTGCAATCTAGAACTAACACCATTTAACTATTCTACTCTGCCTTGGTGAGACTCCATCTGGGGGCATCCAGGTCTGGGGATCCCAATACAGGCAAGATGTGAAGATTTTGGAGTGGGTCCAGAGGAGGGTCATGAAGACGATCAGAAGGTTGGAGCACCTCCCCTATGAAGACAGGCTGAGGGAGTGCCATGTGTTTGTTTTTTTTTGTTATTGGTATTCCACATCACAACATTATGTAAAGCACTGGGAGTTGAACAGTTAATGCTCCAGTTCTGTGCACTTCCAATTTTCCTGGTACCTGGTCCTCAGAAAAGAATAACTTCATAATCCAGGGGACTTTGTGTTTGGAGGGAAAGATAAAACCGCTCACAAGTCATGAGACTGCTCTCTTCTTTTGCTGCTCTCTCACAGTGCATGTTCCCCAGCCATTTTTTCCTTCAGCTTTAGAGTAAAGTCTTCAATTCTGGACACTCTTTCTCTCCCTCTGTCTGATTTGTTAACCTCAATTGCAATTATATTGCATTACATTGTGTTATCTTGCATTCCGATATCATATTTGGTAAATTAACTTTCCTCCTCATATCATTGCCACTGTTTTGTTTTTAGGCACATCTCCCATCTCCCTACCCTTCCCCTTTTCCCCTCTCCTGGGGTGTGGGTCTGTGCATCCCCTGCCCCATTAGTCATAGAACCAGTGCATAAACTGTCAAAAACCCACCCCTCCCATTTTTTGGGGGTTGGTGGGCCTGTGGGTCTGCTGTCTCTCTGTGACGGAAGCAGATAGATTTCGAAATATCTCCAAGACAGGGTCAGGCTGGACTTGTTCAGCCTAAAGAAGAGTAGGCTGTGAGGGGACCTAATTGCAGCCTTCCAGTATTTAAAAGAGAACTATAAACAGGACAGGAGTTGCCTTCTTACAAGGGTAGATAGTTATAGGACAAGGGAGAGTGGTTTTAACCTCAAGGAGCAAAGGTTTAGATTGGATGTCAGGAGGAAGTTCTTCACACAAAGAGTGGTGAGGTGCTGGAACAGACTGCCCAGAGAGGTTGTGGATGCTCTGTCCCTGAAAGTGTCTAGATTGTCTGGGGCCCTAGGCAACCTGATCTAGTACCAGATCTGGAGGCTGGTGGCCCTGCCTGTGGCAGAGGAATTGGATTTTGATCATCCTTGGGGTCACTTCCAACCCAAGCCATTCTATGATAGCATCACATTCAGCTATTGAGATGCATAAAAATTATGAATGTGAGATAGTGAGGAGTTGATGAGAGATGTAGAGGCTAGGATCTGTCCTGGACAGAAAGGCCACAGAAAGGTAGAGTTCTTGATTCTTTGTGAAATCAGAAAGGAAGCATCAGAACTGCTATCTTGGATTTCCATAGGGCAGACTTTGAACCGTTCAGGACACTGGTAGGAAGAGTCCCTTGAGTTTCAGTCCTGAAGTGTGAAGGAGTCCAGAAAGGGTGGTCACTCCAGGAACACTTAAAGGTGCAGGAGCAGGCTATCCCTCTGTGCCAGAAGATGAGCCAGTGGGGAAGAAGACTGTTATGGATGAACACAAAGGCTTTTCCTGAGGCTTCAAGAGAAAAGATAATTTACCTCATGTAAAAGAAGGGATGAGCAAGTCAGGGAGAGTACAAAGAAGTTGTTAGGATGTGCAGGGAGAAAATGTGAAAGGCTAAAGCCCAGCTTGAATTCAACTTGTCCATTGGGGTAAAATAGAACAAAAAACTATTTACAAATACAGTAAGAGGAGGACTAAGGAAAATCTCCATCCTTTACTGGATGCAGCGAGAAATGTAACCACCAACGATGAAGAAAAAGCTGAGTTTCTCAATGTCTTCTTTATATCTGTCTTTAAAACTCAGCAGTTTTCCATGGGCTACTCTAGCCCTGAACTGAAAGTCTTGGATGGGTAGCAGAATAAACCCCCAGAATTCAGATAGAAATAGTTGGAGACCTACTACTCCGCCTGGACTGCCACAAGTCCATGGGGCTGTACAGGATTCACCTAAGTGCGCTGAGGAAGATTACAGAGGTAATAGCCAAACCACTTTCCATCGTCTGTTAGCATTTCTGGAAGATTGGAGGCTTGACAATGTGACTGCCATCTAGAGGAAGGGTCATGAAGAGGATCTGGGGAACTACAGACCTGTCAGCCTAACCTCAATGCTAGAAAGGTTATGGAGCAGATCATCTTGAGAGAGATCCCACGGCATGTGCAGAAAAACTGGAGGATCTGTCCTAGCCAGCACAGTTCATGAAAAGCAGGTTTTTCTTGACCAACCTGATCTTCTATGATTGAGTGCCCCACATGGTAGATGATGGAAAGGCTGCTGACACAGTCTACCTAGACTTCAGCAAAGCCTTTGACATTATCTCCCACCGTACACTTGTGGAGAAGCTGGCAGCCCATGGCTTTGGCAGATATACTCTGATGGGTAAAGAACTGCCTGGATGGATGGGACCAGAGAGGAGTGGTGAATGGAGTCACATCCAGCTGGTGACCGGTCACGAATGGTGTTCCCTAGGGGTCAGTATTAGGGTATGTCCTGTTCAATGGACAGTATTTACTGATAGCATGAGGGGAGGTTCAGAGCTAGCTTTTGAAGATCTGCTTCATTTTTCTCCTACTATGTTTTCCACTTGGCTAAGTATCACCTGACATTGTCTGCAGGTGAAACTTCTGAATCTTCTACTCTAATCTCCTGTGCATGAGTAATTTACAGTACCAGTTTACAGACAAGAAATATAGTTCACACAGCAAGCAGGATGTAAAGAACCTCTGTGCAGAACTTCATTTATCTCAAGAGAATTGTCTGTGAAGTAGAGAAAAATGATGGAAATTATATAAGGTCAAGAAAAAAAAACAACAATCTGCCAAAAACAGGAGTCATGCAAGTGCAACTTGATTTCTAGACCTCTTAAGAAATCAAAGTGTTCTTAAGGAGAATTCTATTTTTCTAACAAAACAAAGGGTATAAAACAACTCTGGCAATTCCATCAGATTCTCCATCCAGGAAGACTGAAGTTAAGGATCATACAGTCATAGTGTCATAGAATTGTGCAGGTTGGAAAAGAACTTATAGATCATTGAGTAGAACCACAAACTAACCATACTATCCTGACTCTCCTAAGCACCGCATCTAAGTGGTTTTTAAACACATCCAGGGATGGTGACTCAACCACCTCCCTGGGGAGCATATTCCAGAACTTAACAACCCCTTCTGTAAAAAAGTGTTTCCTGCTATCCAACCTAAACTTACCCTGGCACAACTTGAGGCCATTTCCCTTCATCCCATCACCTGACACCAGTGAGAAGAGACTAGCCCTGCTCTTGCTGTAAGCACATTTCAGGTATTGGAAGAGAGCAATAAGGTCTCCCCTCAGCCTCCATTTCCCCAGACTAAACAGCCCCAATTCCTTCAGTCTCTCCTCGTAGGGCATATTCTCCAAGCCCTTCAAAACCCTTGTTGTCCTTCTTTGGACCTGCTCCAGCACCTCAATGTCCTTTCTGTACTGAGATGCCCAAAACTGAACACAGTACTAAAGGTGAGACCTCACCAATGCCGAGTACAGGGGCAGGATGACTTCCCTAGTCCTGCTCACCACACCATTCCTGATACAAGCCAGGATGCCATTGGCCTTCTTGGCCACTTGGGAACACTGTTGACTCATATTCAACTGACTGTCCACCAGTACACCAAGGTCCCTTTCCATCAGGCAGTTTTCCAACCACTCCTCCCCAAAACCAGCGGTTGCCTGGGTTGTTGTGACCAAAATACAGGATCCAGAACTTGGCCCTATTAAAATTTATACAGTTAACTTTGGCCCATTGATCCAGTCTATCCAGGTTCCTCTGTAGTGCCCAAGTGTAGTGCTTGATCGCCGAGGTTCGCTGCTTCGAAGCTGTTCCAACCAGAACAGCTGACTTGACTGACCACGAGGTATGGGGGGGGTATTGGTCAGTTCCCTCATTCAGGGATCCCTGAGACAGCAGAGCGGCCGGGCAGGTCTCGGCTGCGCAGTTCTTGCAACACCCTTGCCTAGAAAAAGCCTCTGGGAGGGTAGTGAGACAGAGAGGAGGAGTAGGGGTGTGAGAATCACATGGGCTGTTTTAACGAGGAGAAACTGTAAGCCACCTATACACGGGGACTACACAGCAAAGAGGGTTGTTATCACTGTCAAGTGAGTGATAAGTGCACAGGCTCCTGTTAACGACCCAGCAACCGGGCAAGGGCAGAGCCAGCACTACCAGCAACAGGGCAGGGCTGATCAATCACACCCCATTAAGGCTATCTAGTAGTGTTAGTGTGTGGCTGCACCCTGGCGGAAAGCTACCACCACAAATATTGTGGAGACTCAGACAGAAGTCCCATGCTTCGCACAGAAGGTAGACTGCAGCCAAAAAGAATGTGGAGACCCAGACTGAGGTCCTGTAGATGCATGAAAGGATAGCTGATGCTAAGACAAGTGTGAAGACTCAGACTGAGGCCCCAACACAAGATGCTAGTACACAGGTCACTGGCAGTCGTGAGTGCCAGAGCCTGGTGTTTGTAATGCCATGTGATGTAGGCAGCACCTGTATAAGATGTGACCAGCTAAATGACTTACTCAGCCTTTTGGTCGACCCGAAGGAGGAAGTGGAGAGGCTGAGGACCATAAAGGAATGTGAGAGGGAGATTGATTGGTGGTGCCAATCCCTATCAGCCCCAAGATCTTGGCACACAGCTGAGGCTCCACGTAGAACATGTCACCCCCTGCTGCCTTGCAAGCAGATGGGAGAGGGGAACTGGCAGGCAGATGGTGCTGCAGTGAGCCTCCTGTCCTCTCCTCCCCCTAGCATCAATTTGAGAAAGGAGGAGGAGTAGAAACAGATACCAGCTCAGCGAAGGGGGATCCCCCATCCCAACCGTCCTTGGCACCCCAGATGCCTCTGTGCAATAGTTTTGAGGCCCTGGAACTCAAGGGAAAACTTTAAATGGATTTAACTCCACTGACCACAATTCTTTGGGCATGGCCATCCAGCCAGTTTTCATCCACCGGAGATTACACCCATCCAAACCATGGGCAGCCAGCTTCTCCATGAGGATGTTGTGGGGGACAGTGTCAAAGCCTTTTCTGAAGTCCAGGTAGATCACATCAGCAGCCTTACCTTCATCCACTAGGCAGGTCACCTTGTCATAGAATGAAATCAGGTTTGCCAGACTGGATCTACCACTTGTAAACCCATGCTGACTAGGCCTGGTTCCCTGGTTGACCTTTAACTGGTCCATGATGGCTTCTGAGATTATCCATTCCATAACCTTCCCAGGCACCGAGGTAAGACTGGTAGGTCTGTAGCTACCAGGATCATCTTTCCAGCCTTTTTTGATGGGCGTCACATTTGCCAGTCTCTAGTCTGCCAGGATATCCCTGGTTAGCCAGGACAGGATAACCTTGAAGACATTAGATTTTATGAATATAGCAACTTGTACAGCTTGTTCTGGCTCTGTCAGTTACCTACTGCACAGTTCTACTGCACTGGAGACAGCAGTGCAACCTGAGTGTTAGAATATATGTATTTTGGACAGTACATTCTAAATTGAACTGTTGCTAACTGCATTATAAGTTGCTCTGTTTTTTATCAAGGTTCTTCATAACTTTGAAGTTAGTCATCATCTCAGCTCCTAGGCATATAAATGTATCTGAAAATATCTCTTTCATTTAAAATAAAAATGTTAAGATTTTTCCAGATGCGTATTTGGAGGCACATTGGAAAATGAGAACCAAATACATCTCAATGGTTTGTGCAACAGAAGGAAAACAGAATAAATGCCAGATATTCTAAATGTGAAATGTAATGAATTTCACCCAATATGATGACTAATCTTTGTTTACTTATTTAATATGTGTAGGAATATGAAACATTTAAAACGTTGTTTGAAAGGTATGAAGTACCAAAAGATAAATTTTTTAACAGTCTTCCCTTTCTCCTTTCAGTATCATGGGCACCTGTGAATCTCTTGGCCAACAGAGGTAAGTTTTTGTGGATTTGTGAAGTATTGTCAAAAGCTTAAATTTAGGTTTTGAAATATGCTTGATTTTGATCTCTGAAAAAGGAAGAAAAGGACAAAAAAGATTTCAAACGCAATATGAAATGTATGTAATTTTAAATAACATTAACCTCAGTCACTAATGTTAGCCTAGTAAAAATAAGGAGGCAGATGGAAACTCACCTATTTAAAGTACATAAGGCTGAAGGAAGAAAAAGGTGGAGGAAAATTGTACCTTCTAAACAATTTGCACTGTGAAATTATCATAACAGAAGAGCTGATAACTGAAAAAAAAAAAAGAAAGAAAGAAAGAAAGAAAAAAACATAAAAAGCACTTAGTGCTTAAATTGACATTTATTTTTAACTGATTTTTTTTTTCTCTGAAATCCAGTGTATGCATTTGGCACGTAGAAAACTAGCTCCCAGTAACTTAAGGAAAAAAAAAACAAACAACACAGTGGTTTGAATCAACTTCTATGTCTTAATATATCTACTTTAAGTAAAGTTCTATTCATTTATATTGCATTGTCAGAGCTGCTTCACTGATCAGTGTAATAGCGAGATAGCCACCACAGTTCTTAATAATTTAGTGGAGATTTTAAAGTAGACTGTGTGTCTGAAATTGAAAAAATAAATCTCTACTGTTCACCTAAACTTTAATACTGACTTAGTTTACACAAGAGTATTTGGATGCCTCAACCTTCCCAACAGTTTACAATGAAAAATCATAACTCTCTTCTGCTTCAATAAGAATTGTAAAAATTATTATATTTATTATAGTGGGCCAGCAAGATTCAGGAAATATCAGGATCCAACTATGCGAATTCTGTTCTGAGTGAAGGAGGCAACCTAATCCAAAGTGCTTATATTAGGAAGGTATAGAACTCATGGAAATAAATATCTATTTGAAAATCTTCAACTAAGGACGATTGCAAAGCAAAAGATCGGAGAGCAGAAGTTGTCTTGAAGAATGAGTAGTATATATTTCACTTCAAAATACATTTCTAAGCTTGCTTAAATTGTAATAGCAGAAGACATCTTGAACTGAAAAAATCAACCAAGTTTATTCCTGGCATCATTCTAGTATGTCAGTTCATATAATGACACACTGAATGTGGGCTAATCCCACATGTTTTTTTTCTCTGATCCATGGTGGTGAAAGAATTGGAAGCAAGGGCCAACTGCCTGTGGCTGTGAATGTCAGAGGAGATTGTACTCATTCAATGAGTTTCATATGCACATCTGAGTTCAGCATTTGTCCTTAAAGGAATAGATATTGTAATAACTGCACTTGTATAAAATGTTTAATTTTAGGTTAATAAATGTGAAAAGAGAGAAAGAGGATAGGTATGTAACTGAAGATAAATTAATAAATACACATAATAAAGCACTTAGCACTTCTTTTTTTTTTCTACAGTGAGGCAAAAAATGACTTGAAAATTTTAGAGATCAGTTGGAAAATACAAGATTTTTTCTTTGCCAGATGCAAGGAGTTTTGCTCAATAAAAGCTATTTCTGACTGTGACTAACTTCTGAGTGTTGTATGTCATAGTTTCCGTTACTCTGAGACTAAGAAAATCATTCCATCAGTGGCATCAGAAAAAAAGCTAGCCTCATAGTGTTCCTCTTTCATATTTTTTGTTTATTCTTTCATTTTCCTGAAGTTGTAAAACATGTTAGAGCCTGACTGTTCTGATTTTCTGTGATGCTTGGATTAAAAAATAAATAAATTCTGGGGAAAAGGGAACCTTTGCTCCCTAGTGTTTGTAATTAACAAAGACTGTATTAAGAATTGTCTTTATCCATAATTTTTTAAGTTCATACAGTATCTATAAACTCTACAGATCTGTGGAACTCAAGAAGCTTAAACCATAGACTTGATCTCTGTAACACTACCTTTAAATCTACTAATCCCTTTCTACAAAACTCTGACAAGTTGCATGGAGAATTCTAATTTGATAAAACACTGGGATGCAACCAGATTACAGACAGAATATATTTTACTCTTTTTTTTAAAAACTGTAGTACAAACATTGCTGCAAGGTCAGATTTGCTTTGAGATATTGTCCCTTCTGCTCCATTTCATGTTGCATATGCATGATCAAACATACAGAGTACTGCTCATTCATTAGAATGACTCTACCCATCATCAGGAAGCTAACAAATACACCATATCTGAATGGTCACTAAGATAAAACTTTCCAGGACAAATTTGATAGTGCCATTTATAATCACCTGATCTTTCAATACAATTAGAAAGCCTGATAAATACATTTCCCTTTTATGAAGTCTGTTCACTCGGTTTGAGAAATTCTCTGGCTAGCACAACTATTTCAAGAATAAAGTACGCCCTTTCATAGTGCTCTGCTTCTTTTAAAAAAACCACTGCCTACATACTAAAGCAAGGCTCTTACTGTTTTCAAAACTATAAAGAGTTTATTCTTCCCTTGGTATTATAGCGAACCTGCTCCATGTTGTTTGGCTGATGCTGTGTTTTTCACAGACACTATCAGACATAAATTTAAATTTTGCAATATGCAGACAGATGAGATTTGTTAAAAAAATAAAGAAAGGAAAAGGAAAGGAAAAAGAAAAATAAAAAGGAAAAGGAAAAGGAAAAAGAAAAGAGTTCTATTACTTTCTGGAATTGAGGAGTTTGGGGTTGCTTTTTGTGGTTTAAGGTTTCTGAAGGACACAATTCCCTTCTGTAAAATCATATATATTTTTGGTAATGAGAAATAAATATATTTCTAATTTTATTTATTTATTTATTTTTACAAGATTATCAAAATAGATCCTACCATCTATGGAGCTCCTTCAGCAAACAGACTCCTCTAACAAACAAAGAGCCAGGTCACTCTGACATAAATAGATTCACTATTCAGTGTAGAATCATTGCAGTAAACACCAAATAAACAATATCCAAGGATCTCATTTTGGCTATTTATGGCTCTATATAGTTCTTTTCTTTTTTTCTTTTCAGTGCAATCTTCCCTCTCCTATTCCAAATCTTTTTGAATTCAGAGACTTTTTGTTGTTGGTGGTGGAGGTGGTGGTGGTACACCGATTTCACTGAAATACCCTTTAAAAACACGTGGAAAATGTTTCACTGTTCCAAAGCTACTGAGTTATCAACCTTATAGTCAATTTTCTTGACAGAATCAAAGAATTGGGTAGGAAGGAACCTTTAAGATCATCTAGTTCCAACCTCCCTGCCATAGGCAGGGACACCTCCCTCTAGACCAGGTTGTGAAAAACCCCATCCAGCCTGGTGTTGAATGCTTCCAGTGAGGGGAGCATTCACAACCTCTCTGGACAGCCTGTTTCAGTGTCTCACCATCCTCACAATAAAGAGTTTCTTCCTAATATCTAGTCTAAACCTACCCTATTCCAGTTTAAAGCCATTTCCCCTTGTCATGTCACTACATGCCCTCCTAAAAAGTCGCTCCCCAGCTCTCCTATAGGCCCTTTTCAGATACTGGAAGTCTGCTAAAGCCTTCTCTTCTCCGGGCTGAGAAGCCTGTCCTCATGGGGGAGATGCTCCAGCCCCCAGTGATCTTTGTGTCCCTTCTCTGGACCTGCTCCAAAAAAGCCACGTCATCTTGTTGTTATGTAAGTTTTTAATATATTCATTTTAAACATTTTATTACAAAATTGTTAGAACAAAGTTATTAATCATCTTCAGTATATTTGCTTACTGAATCCCATAATAAATGCAAGCATTTTCAAATAAAGCAAATTATTAAAAACACAGTAAATGTTAATGAGTGATAAATGCACTGTTCTTATTGAATAAAAAGAAAGTCATATTTCATTTCCATGATTCTGAATCTTATAAATGTTACCTGAACATGTCTGTCAGTTTTTAGACAATTCAATTGCATGTCATATGCATATGGATGTGTATACAGACAGTAAGAGAAAGAGCAAGAGACAGATAAGATAGAAAACACTGAATGAAGGCTATTTTTCTGTCAAGCCCGAGATCTAAGAAATTACATAGTTAATTTGTATTGCTGATAACATTAAAAACTTCTACACAGTAGAACTTTCATTGTCAAATCAAAAATTTGAAAGAACATAGCTAACAATCCCTTGTGAACAATTTATTTGAAGTTAATAGCAAGCATTATATATGGATATGAGGCCAAGGATAATAAGGAATCCAGTATGGCAAAGCAGCAATCAAATGCAGGAAGAATGTGACCACATTCTTTTCCTCCTGTGTTCTTTCATTTTGCTCACTGTAAAATACATAAAGCAATCCTACAGAATTGCTAAAAATAGAACACTGATTCATAGTCAAAACAGTTTTATCATCTGAACATTTTTAGACGTCTTGTAAGTGTGAAACAAATTATCACATACATGAGGTCTGCCTCACTCATGCCTGAATCCTCAACTGGCAATATCTGTATTGTTAGCATTTGTTAGCAACAGTAGTTATTCATTGTTAACAAAATCAAAAACAGATTTGCAGGATAAGACCCAAAAGAGAGAATGCTAAAAGTGAATTGGTAAAGGTCCAAATACTGAGTTGTATTACTGGGAGTCAAATCAGCAGGCTAAAGCAAGTTATTCTGGCCTTCTGTTCAGCGCTTTTGAAAGTCCATTTGGAGCACTATGTCCATGTTTGGACTTCCTACAAAAAAACAAAAACAAAAACAAAAACAAACAAAAAAAACAATCAAATGCTAGAGCAACTACTGTGAAAAGATACTTAAATGTGGTTGAAGTAGATGAAATATGAAGGCTGAGTGAACTGGGTTTTTTGTTCATTCTTAGAGAGGACAAGCAGAAATTTATACTGCTCTCTTTAGTTAACAGGAGGCTGCAAAAAACAAAACAAAACAAAACAAAACTACAGTCTTTTGGACATGTATAAGAGGCATCTATTGCCAAGCAGCAACAGATGCATGCAGCAATGGTTCAAATCCAAATTCTGGACCTATGCCTATTCTTCTAAGGAAGAATATTATTCATAATGAAACATTCAAACACCAGAGCAGGTTGCAATTTTCCATCTATGAAAATATTCAGATTTTGATGTAACAACACCCTCAGAAGCCTCCTTTATCTTGCTCCTTTTTGACTATGGCATTGTATCATGTTATTTCTAAAACTCTTTTCTGACTTCAAGCTTTTCTGTGATATTGACTTTCTAATTTAACGTATGCTTTATGGGTTTATAGATGTATAGGTGGCATCAAGAATTGTTAAACTAATTTAGTACTGTCAACAACATTCTGTGGAGCTGGCTTTTTTCTTTTTCTTGTTTACCAGATATAGGTCTATGGTACCAGATACCACACTGCAGAAGAATAAGGAACATCTTTTTTCAGATAGTAGTGATAAACTTTTAGAACTTGTAACTACACGAGGTCATCAATCCCCAAGCAAGAACTTTTTTTTTTTTTTTTTTTTTTTTTAGCTAAAATAAATGTGAAAGAAAGGAAACAGCAGTTATGAAGATACGAAGATACATAACAGGGGGTGGTGTGGTAGGGAGGAGGGGGAGAACCAAACAAACATAATTCCCCAGAAAAAATCTAAATTATCTTTGTGACTGTAAATTCTCTCTGAGAACTAATTGCCTACTTTCAACACAGCGTGAAGTCTTTCTGAGAAACAAGATAAGGACATCATTGGCATTTTCTATTCATTCATTTCTAATCAATAGTCAAACATTTTTACATTAGAAAGACAATTCCCACATTTAATGTATATTCTATGATTCTATGATTCTAATATTAGAGAATGATGTTTGGAGCATTGATTCCAAACCTGTATTTACAATGGAAAGTGAACAATGGTAGAGAATTTTCTGTAGATTATTCACTTGCTTTCAGAGTTAGTTTTCTGTTGATGCTCACTTAATTGATGTTCAAATTAAAAATCTTAGCAAATGAATGTCATTATACGTATTTGAAAATCACATCTATTTAGATCTTTTAGAAAAAGGAGAAATCATACTTCCTTATTTAATACATCTAATATAAATCAAGATTGCAATTGAAAAGGAAGGTATACTATGCCCACCTTGTATAAATGTCCAGAACTGAAATTCACTCTTCTAGTGGCATGCATATATGTACCAGTTAAAAAATGATGGTGCTGATTGGGAAGAAGAGGAATAGAATAAATACTTTTTGCTTGGTTTGATTTGGTTTGTTTTGTTTTCCTAATGAAATTGTGTCTCATGCTGGCATAGAATGATGAATAAAGTACATATCATTACAAAGATGATGGAAGAAAAGGTGGTAATGTTTTTCAAAGGATCCTGGATAAAAGCAAAATGTTGTAAACTTAAGGACTGACATCTCTTATCAGCAAACTGACTTGTTCTCCATTCACCACTGAGGACAAAACTGATGGACAGAAAACCAGATTTCTCCATTAACTTGTCTTCTACCTGGAGAGAAGAAGATGACACCTTTCTGAGAGAGGTTTGCTGACTTCAGTGAAGTCTGAAGGGCCAAGTATGAAAATGAGTACAAAAAACCAAGCCATCACAAAGGAAGATCAGGAGACTGAGAGCTCAGATTTGAATCAAGAGGAGGAAATTGTCCTCCAAAGTTAGCAAGATTGGTTAAAATTTGCTACAGACGAAAAAGCCACAGATCAAAACCTAGAGGAAGATGCTTACTAGATTAGAAATAGATGGGAAGGAAAGTACTTGCTTGGAAAACAGTGGCTGGAAACAGGGAAAAGTAATCTACTTCCTTCTCCTCTAAGTGGTTTGGTCTACTTAAGATGCCCCAGTATACTGTTTTGTGATCTGTTGCAATGTAGTTTTACAGCTTTTGCAGTCTTTTCTCTGTCAGAAAGGTGTCACCTTCTTCTCTCCAGGTAGAAGACAAGTTAATGGAGAAATCTGCTCAGTAAAGAGAGAAAGGGATAAGAATTCCAAGACTGCCTAGAGGAAAGGGACCTGGGGGTATTGATTGATGCTCAGCTGAACATGAGCCAGCAGTGTGCTCAGGTGGCCAAGAAGGCCAATGGCATCCTGGTTTGCATCAGAAATGGTATTGCCAGCAGGAACAGGGAAGTAATCATCCCCCTGTACTCAGCTCTGGCAAGGCTGCACCTCAGGTACTGTGCCCAGTTTTGGGCCCCTCACTTCAAGACAGACATTGAGGCCCTGTTCAAACAAGGGCAACAAAGCTGGTGAAGGGTCTGGAGCCCAGGCCTCATCAGTAGCAGCTGAAGGAGCTGGGATTGTTCAGTCTGGAGAAGAGGAGGCTCAGGGGAGACCTTATTTCTCTCTGTAATTACCTGAAAGGAGGTTGTAGTGAGCTGGGTGTTGGCCTCTTCTCTCATGTATCTAGTGATAGAACTAGAGGGATTGGCTTCAAGCTGCACCAGGGGAGATTTAGGCTGGATGTTAGGAAATACTACTTCTCTGAAAGAGTGGTCAGGCACTGGAATGGGCTGCCCAGGGAGGTGGTGGAGTTACTGACCCTGGAAGCATTCAAGGAATATTTGTATTTTGTGTTGAGGGACATGGTTTAGTGAGTACTATTGGTGATAGGTGGATGGTTGAATTGGGTGATCTTGAAAGTCTTTTCCAACGTTGGTGATTCTGTGATTTCTGTGATATTTTTTATCATTTATTAAAATAAATATACCTCTAATAAAGTTTTTTTTTGCACGAAAAAAAAACTTACTTTGTAAAAGGTTGTGTTTGGATTCAAAAGAAAAAAATGTTAATAACATTGAACACTCACAGGAAAAAGTGGAGAAAAAGACAAATATCGTAGCTTCGATGGAAGATTGTCAATCAGCTTTATTCACAGCTCACTGATGATGGCTCCTGTCCCTGCTTATTTTCAAAGAAAACAAGAAGAAAGAAAATATCATCTGCAATTCAGTTAGTTTGTGGGAGGTATACAGGGTTTAGAGTTTTTCCAGAGACACATGGATGTAGCAGTTATACATTTTGAAACTGTTTCTCAAATTTTTAGATTTTCATTCTGCATATTAACTCTATTAAAGTCAGCTTTGAAATACTCTTTCCACACTGTCTTTTGAAAGAAAACAGTATTTATCAAGAACAGGCTGCAATATAGGATAAGAGGTAATGGATTTAATTGCAGAAAGAAGATTCAGCCTTAACATTAGGAAAGTTAATAATAAAAAGAGTGAAGTTCTGAAACAGATTGATTCTAGAAGTTGTGAAAAATATAACTTTCTAGGTTTTTAAGAATAGATTATAGGAAGAGAATGCCATGAATGAAGCTTCTATCTATGCTGGTTTTGCCATAAGTGCGAAAGAGCTGGGTATCGGCCATTTGTTCAGTATGAGAGATCAAGATATAGTTCCTGTCTGTGGTTTAATTAGAAGAATTTTTGTGCCTTGGCCTTGAAATTTCCTTAATAAAATGGTCATAGGAAAATTATCATATGTGTACTACAGGAAAGTGTTTTATATGTTGCTTTGTTAGTTACTGTGTACATGAAAAAGTGTTGTGTATGTTGATAGTGATTAAAACAGTGATTAAATTTCTACACATAATTAATCATGTTTGATTAAATCTGAAATCAAGACATACAATGGGATATCCAGAAATATGAAAAAGTTTAAAAATTAATGAGCAAAAGGTCATTAAACTTGCCTTTTAGTTAAAAGGTGGATTCCAGAAAAGATATGACAGTTTCTTTTTTACCAAGGACAGAAAGATCTAGACAGAAAGAACAAGGTCAGAAACAAAGTGATAGCCAATAGCATGATAAACTGGCTAATTATGCCCATATTACTTGCATGCTTTGTTAAAGAGCCTTTGTTTTAGCAGGCAATCGTTGTTTGGTTTCTAACATACTGCATCAGGACTCCTATTTAGGGTTTTAAAGAGGTTCAGCTTGTGAGCTAAGTGCCTGTTTCTTTCCGTAAGTAGTATATGAGTAATCTTGATATTTTTCTTTGCTTGTTATTTGTGACTGCATGTATTTTGAACAGAGGGGAAAAAAAAAAAAAAAAGAAAAAAAAGAAAAAGAAAAAAAAAGCCAATGGTTTTGGTTACTAAGGTAGAGAAGAAAAGGATGACAGCCTCATAGAAATAATCCTCCTTTTCTTCCAGAAGGTTGCTATCAGTTTTTATACTGCACAACATATATGTGTCATCTCTAAAACTGCAATTCACTTACTTTTCTCTCAAAAGCGAATATACTGAAGCAGAAACTGTGTAAGAAAAATTTGAAGGGAAAGTAAATCAATCTTTTCTTTAGCCAACAAGCAATTTTGTACTCTAGCAGGGGGCATACAGGACTTGTCCAACATTATTGCTAGCTAAAGAGGGAAATATTGATTTGTGTTTGCCTTTTTACATCAACAGTAAAGAGTCTGTAGCACTTTTACACATCATAGAATAAGGCCTGAGGGTATCAAAAAGCAATATAAAAACCTCAAATGACTTGTGGCTCTGATTTAAATAACATTTGAATGCTTATTTAATTTTGTTCTGCATCATCCATCTTTCTTCAAACCAAAATAACTTTTCGTCTGTTATTGACCTTCTAATAATCACTTGAACAGATATATTTTTGCTATCTATCCATTTATACAGTCCCATTCACCCTTGAATTTAGGGAACGCTGAGAATGATCTCACATATAACCTTTTTTTTTATACAAACAATTTTATGTTTGATGTCCTTAAGCATGAAGGAATTTGCTTCATTTTGTCCAACAAAGCATAAAAAAATCAAGATTTTTTACTGCAGGAGAGAATGGTGTATTTTGCTATAAACTTCTAGGGTATCACAAGATAATGGAATTCTTTACTGTATGATATAAATGTGAACTGACTTAGCACATCCTAATATCCTTACTCATCAGCAGAATTCATATGAATATTGACAGTTGACAGTATGCTCAATAAGATCAGAGAAGTTCAGGGGAAACCCAACTCACATTCTGCAGCAGCTGAGTGCCAGATGGCATACTGAAAATCACATAAAATGATATGGACATATGTACATTTAAAAGCTGACCCCTACTTTAGATGACTAATTAAGGGTGAGCTGAATTGTTCTGTGAGCTTGAGGCAAAATTCATTTGTTGCATATCCTAGGAGTATGTCATTGTAGGCACAGTGAGGTGTCCCACCTGGTCTCTACTGTGGCCACTACAGAAATCTGAAGATTTCCTCTAAGTCTTTCATCACATTTGGTAGCCTACACAGATATCTCTCTCCTAATATCATCTTTTCACGTAGTATATAACCCTAGTCACCTACACTAAGATAAATGAATTACCCTTACTGTTCTCAACTAGCAGCTTAAAGTCAGACATATTTTTCAGGGTGTCCCAAGAAGCAATAAAAATTCCAACTGAACTGAACTTCTGTATAATCTCTACATGCTAAATTAGTGTTATTTGAATGTATGTTTTTGGTGTTCTGTTTCCAGAACACTTCAAGTAATTCTGTTGTTATTGAAACAATAATGTGTGGTGCTAGGGCTGACAGGGGTAGAAATGACAACATTGAATCTTCACCTTCACATTCAGAGTCATTCAGTTTGTCAGCATTGATGACACCAAATAATTGACTAAGCCTTTTTAGCAGACTTCTACAAGACCTATCTTACCAGAAAGAAATATCGCTGCACAATCACGTCTTATTCATCTCACCGCTTATTTGTGAACAACTATTTTTAAGGATGAAGCACAGAAATAGTAAAATTTCATCTAAAATCTCTGAAAAGAACCTTACAAACTCACTAAAAATTGGAACCACTGCTTTCACAAAACCAAGCTCAAATATCCTACTAGTTTTATGTTTTTGTGGCCCTCTTTTTTATGTTTTAATAATTAATATAAAAAAAATAAAAAGCTTTATTGGTTATATATGTTAAATATATATTTTATATGTGGTCTAAGACAGTTCCTCTTCATTTACTGCAGATCAGGCAAGCCAAAAGGATGGATACCCATGATCTAAGCTTATGCAAACATTTTCCAGTATGTTGTATGATAAAAGAGGTCTATATTTCTTCATTCATTTATAGGATTCATATCACTTATTAAACATAATCCTTTGCAAGGTACAGTGCACTCCACCATATTCTCCAGGCTCTGAAATTGTGTACTTCAAATTAACAATTATTGTTTTGCTTTGTCTGTATTTCTAAATAGATGGCTGGCAAAAGACATTTCAATCTTATAATTTCTGTTAAGTGAACTGATTTACTGTCTGACTGATACTGCACTTAAAAGTACTGGGGTGAAGCCATATTTCTTTCTCCTTCTGGTGGTATTGCTACAATTGCTGCTGCTGGATGTGTTCCATGACTCTTTACAGACTTCCTTTACAATAATTTGCTAATAAATATAAATTTTAAAAGTCTGTTTGATTTGTTGTGATGATGTAGTTGTATTATAATAGGTGAACTGTGTTTTTTTTCTTTTTACTAATGTTCATTTAAAATCAAGTTTTATGTGTCTTTTCATTTTTTCTTCTTTTTAAACAACCCATTTTATAAAGTTCTGATGTTAGGTTTCTAAACATCAAATCCATTGATCTGTAATCCATTTTGAGGGACTGGTAAATTTCTGTGTTGAAGTTGCCTGGAAATACAATGCATGTAAATTATTCACTAATACAGTTTTTACCACATTGAGACAACTAACATTATCCCTCTGACATTGTTCTGAAAGCAATTTAGCAGGTAACTTTTCATTACTGTAACAGTCACAGAACTCCCTTGTCAGAGTTCTCTTTTCATTATTTCCTGAAGCAATGCAAATACAAGTAACCAAAATGACCAAAAGGTCAAGAAGCATTAACATTGGCTTAGAAAGTGTCTTCTCATGTCCCTCATTACTATATGTGTCACTAGCAGTCTGTATAGTTATTCAATTTCCATTGTAAAACACAAGTGTAAGCATGTTAGAGGAAATCTACTGTATTAAATCTAATACGCACACTTTTCTAGTATGACTGGTACTTTTTTTGAATGTTAACTCGGTATTATAATACTATGCCATTTGGTGTAGTGCAAAAATTGAATGTTAAGAATGTTTATAGAAGTTGACTCACTCAGATGACAACTAATATGTAATCTCTTCTAGTGTTACGTTTAAGAGTATGTAAAGAAATTGCAGTATTTTTGCAGAAGCTTTAATAGAACTAGTAATGTTTTCTATCAAAAGTCTAGAGTAAAAATATCTTAAAAATAATGAAAACTTTTCCTATCCAATTTAAATCTAAAGAAGTGAATCCCTATGGCTTGGTTCGGTTTCTTCTAAACATGACTAAAAATCACAACGCTGTCTTCCTGGACTTTTGGCCAAAAATGGGGAAAATTTTCCAGAAGATATTTATGATTCATCCAGTAATTTATTTTGACATTTCAGTGAAGCAGAACTCAGTTCTTCATTCTTTTTATTAGCCTTTGGACTATATAATTGGATTCCAAAACACTATTCGTCTAATTTGAATCTAAAGGGGGTTTCCTTGAGGGTACTTAAATAACTGTGAAGTATTTAATTCAGGAAGTAGAAAGTGTGCAATCTTAAATAGTACAGAAGATATCAATATACATTATTCTAGAAAATACATTTAAAAATATATTACTTGTGATATATATCAATTTGTATTAGTCTGTTTAGCTTTGGTCAGTTTGTCTTCAGTTTCCGCCACTTCTGTGCGCCTTCTTCTTGTGATGCATATGGCAGTGATAATATCACATACATCAGTATCTTTCTGAGATGATCTGAGTTCTATAAATAAAAATATCTGTAAATAAAAATATTAAGCAACTTACTGAAGTAGTTTCACCCAGCTGCACTACTTTAAAGCAGAATAAAATTTCCAACTGATTGACAGCAGTTTTTTTAACTTTATTTATTATCAGTTTCCAGTTTCAATACAAAGTCTTAAAAATAAGCAAATAGCATATTTTTGAAGCAATAGTAATAAAACTAATGAACTGTATCAGGTGTCAGATTTGAGGAAAAAAAATGAAAAGGAACAAGAAAACCAAATACATAAATCAGACATATAACTTTATGCACAAATGGGCATTTGTTATAAAGATTCTCACTTTTTACAAGGCAGTGTTGAAAGCCTCCACTTCAGTGTCAATGAAGTGAGAATGATGTGCCCAATTTACTGTTTTGTTGCCGTTATTATTTCCTCTTGCACATGACTAACTATAAAAGAACTTATATATATGTATATTTGTTCAGCTGTAAAAGCTTTTCATCTATTTCAACACAATGTCATTAACAGTTGCAGTTGCTGAGGTAAATATAACTAGATTTCAGCTTTTTTTTTTTTTTTTTCCAGAAATTAGATTCAAGGAACATGCTATTCAAAGAGCCAGAAACTAACTTCAAATTCTTATTTTACTAGTTCTCAAGTGATTTGTTACATTAATAAGATTTATTATATTTACAGATACATTTTGTTCGCATTTAAACTGGCTTAAAGATGAAGTAAATATGTAAAATCAGGAATAAATTTTGCCTGAGTAGGACATATATTCTTGATCTCTGGACTCTATTATTGCAACTTATTATGTCTGGGAATTAAGCCAAACAGGCACTAAAGGAGAAGTTTCAAAATGCATCAGCCCATATTCTGGGTAGCACATAGGTCTCTGAGCACTTCACCCCATGAACTGCTACGTGCTCTGCCTTCCTACTGAATACAGAATCCAATTTATAGTTTATCTCAATATTCAGAACTCTCCACACAAAATGACCAAGATTTTCTTTTTAGAAATCATGGCCTCTCTTGACAGCTGTTACAATCCAATCAAACTATGAACTTTTCTGTCAAGAAATAAAGGCTTGCAAGCACAAGAGACAGAACTTTTTCAAGAGCAATTCCAGTATCAGGGAACTCTCTTTTATGGTTAATATAAGCTTGTGAAATGTGCTCAGGTTGCACAGCTTTCAAATGTAAATGCAACATGAATTTCTTCTACTCAAGCTTCTTTTTAAAAACTCCATCATACAGTGATGTTCACCTAGCTTAGTTTTTTTCTGAAATATGAGTTTATAGGACAAAGGAGTACCTAAACAGACCTTTGGATCAGCCTTTCATCTCTTTTTCTCATCCCATCCACATTAGTAGAGATTTTCTAAGCATAATGCTATAGAATTTTTGCATTCCTTTTCCCCTGCTCCTCTCTTTTCAATATGAAATTAAAGAGAGATGTCTATACTTGTCAATTTAATTTCCTTTCCTAATAGATACAAGATATTGAAAACAAATCTACCTTCGTCTGGATTATGGCTGCATTAACATGAAACAGTTTCTGAAGATTATGAAACAGAATCTGTTACCTATTTCACTTGACTCCATTTATATTTCTCTTATTTATGAAAAAATAAAATAATGCAACTAATGCTTTGTCTGGTGCCATCATATGAGTATTTTGGAGTGCAATCTATATACTGTTCTCCAACTCCATGCTGTTATTATCTTGAATGTAGACCTTTTAAGAGATATCATCAACTACTCCGTGCTAATAAAATGTTTATTTCAGTGTAGTTTGTTTTTTTTTTTTTTTTTTTTTTTTTCTTTAGCCTTATGGTAGTGCTATAGCAAATATGATCAATAATAATTACCTGTCATTACAGTTAATTTTCTCAGCAGATATCAACACTGTATGAAATTTAAGGGCTTGCAATATATTTCAGACTTGACAAAATGATCTAGTAATTCCTTTTGCCCTTAATCTCTCTGAGTCTGTTCAGAGATTGATCCCTCCTAACTCTACTTGCTTGAAAATGCTTCAGCACAGCATCTGTGGAGATTGGAGAGCAAGACACAGTGAAATTGATCACTGAATGCAAAGAATTTAGTTTTGAGATCATGCTATGCTCTATCACCAAATTTCTGTAATAAATATGTATTCATTCTGTGCATGCTTATATGCTGAATTATTTTATGTGATAGGAACTGTTAGAGCAGAATACTTCAGAATGCAGGAAAGAATTTATACAACGTGCATTATGCTATTCAATACTTATATAAATCATTAATTTGGGGTTAAAATGAAATAGAGTAAAAAGTTTGTACTTACTGAAATGGATATAATCTCAGTTAGTTGCTAAATGTAATCTAGTAATTATCTTTAAAAGTATTTTTTAAAATCTGTATATATATGTTTTTACAGACTGGTATGAAGAAAATTAACTCAATCCCAGACAAAAAAAATTGTAACTTAAAATTCTTTTCTGAAGCATGAGTTATTGAGTGGCTCAGTTTGGTTTATTCCTAAAAATAATTTCCCGAATCCTGAATGAAACTACACCACAAAAATGTATATGAGTACTTTATCGTCATTTTTATTTTCATGTGGAAGTCATATCACTGCATAACTTGTCCTCTTCAGTCTTACATGAAGAATTTCTTTAAATACTGTCCGTGTTGTATGCTAGAGTATGTGTTAAACTTTTTACTAATTTGTTTCATATCCTCATTACAAATTCTTAGTTTTTCTAAGATATCAGTTATCGAAATGTCAAGTCAGTAAATATAATTTTTATTACTCTAGAACAATTCTTACTTTTCCTTTTGTGAATCCAGAGATTAAAGATCAAGGGAGTTTGTGCTCCCGTTTTTCACTATTTTGGATTTTTTTGGCGCATTATTATGCACAGCCACAATTTATTTCTCAAATTCACTATGACCCAAGAGTTAACACACAAAAAAAATCAATTTATTTGTAATAATGTGAGCTATAAATGGTTATTTAAAATTATAAACAATATTTATACCAAAAAAAGAATTTGTAAAGCAACTCAGATCAGTTTAAATTTAAACTGACATAGCTGGTATAAGGTAAATAAAACTATTTTTTCTCTGATTTAGCCAGGCTTAGTGTTTTCTGGTTGTCTGTATTGTTGTTTGTTTTTTTTTCCTTCTTAGAGATTAGGTTAAAAAAAAAAATTAAAGAACTTATTTTATAAAAATATTCCTGGCTTAGCTGACACTATCATGTTTGATTAATATTTGTTTTTGGCTACCTAAGGAATCTTTAACAATCAGAAAATAAATTATTTAACAGATAGATTAAGATTCAGCTTAACTGTTTTTCTTGGATGATTCATAGTTTATCTTGAATTAGCAGATGAAATAGATGTTAACTAAAATATCATCATCATCAGAAAATACCTCTTTTAGGGCTCAGAGATTTGGTTTTGGTTTGGTTTGGCTTTTTTTGTTTGTTTAATGGAAGTCAGGAATCTTTTCTTATGTTAGTTTCCAGCCATTCAAAATATAATATAAAAGTGAGTTTGGGCTCATATAATTGGGAAAGGAGATAGAGAGAAATAGAAGTGAAATAATAATGGTTCTTTTAAGAACATTAAATTTACAAAGACTGTATGGATCTGAAATAGGATCCAAAGCTTCAGCAAATCTTTTAATTGTTATTGTGAGTTCTGCTTCCTTCAGAACTGAAATCAATTCTCATATAATGGAAGCTGGTTTGGGATGTGGGCCCAGATCAGCAGGGCTAGTGACTGGGCCAGGCAGGGCTGTGGGTAACTGGAGCTCAGCTCTGCTTTGGCCTCTCTGGGGCAGGGGCTGATGACCACAGGGTGAAGGGATGCCCAGGGTGACACTTGAGAGAAGGGACTGTGAAACCCATGAGTTCCCCCAGGACAGTAACAACACCAACATAGTGTCCAGAAGAGAACATTGAGCTGGTGAACCTTTTCTCTGATTAACTATTTCCATGACATTTCATGTTGATGACATGGAGCCTCTACAAGACCATGTAGCTATGAATGAAGGTTTTTCTCACTCCAGTGTAAAAAGTGTAAAGTTCTGCCAAATCTTCTCTTCTTTCCTGTATATACGAGGAAGGCACAGAGAAAAAAAACATATGAGAGAACATTTCTCAGACAGAAAAAAAAAAAAAAAGAAAAAAAGACAAAACCCCATTAAACAGGAAGTAATGTTCAATTAATTCATTCATATTTTGAACCTAGATTTAAAAACGGATGTTGAAGTTCTTTCATGTACTGCTTTTGCTGAGACTAACTTCCAGATTCAGGAACCAAAATTCAGGTGAATACAATGCAGTTATCTGCTTGTGAATGAATTAGTGGAGGTCTAGTCAATACACCCAAAGGAATCTGAAGACATAAATGAGTTACCTAATTACTCAGGAAAAGGTTTTGAATATCTGAACCTACAGATATAGATGTATGACAAACTCTTCAGAACGAGAAAAACATCAAGCCCCTGAAGAGTATCCAGAGAAGGGCAATGAAGCTGATGAGGGGTCTGGAGCACAAGTATAGTGAGAAGCAGCTGAGGGAACTGGGATTCTTTAGACTGGAGAAGGGGAGGCACAGGGTAGACCTTATCACATTCTACAACCACCTGTAAGCATATGAGATAGTCTGCTTCTTCACCCCAATCTGACCTTTATTTCCTGTAACCCTGATAATGTAATAACCACCAGTGGCAATCATGATGGATGAAACTTGTCACGATTGCTGCACCTGGCTCAAAATGAACTTGTGGGAAACATAAAAATATGGCAACCAAGGTGTAATTAATGACTGTATACTCACATAAAGAGAGTACAGGTCAATGTCTGAGTGAAGTCAAATATGGAAGAATGTCCAACTCATGCCAGACTTAGAATAAAATATAGTCAATATGTAAATATGACTATGAATCTATCATCTTACCCCATAAATAGTGAGCAGCCCAAGGGCCCATTGAGCTCTCCTTCATTGCAGATGGCTGCTTGACAGGATCTTCTCTCAACAAGGGATATCTCAAGGTTATATCTGTTGCAGAGATCCCTTATGCCTTGAGGTCAAGATTCCTTGCTGTTACGATTCCTTGCTGTTACAGATCATTTGTAAGTGACTAATAGCTTGATAAGTTTTGTAAGCCTTGCTAAGATTATGTCTTTGGTTGTGCACATATAATCCTTTAGCCCTAAACTGTTGATAAAGTCTGGGACTAGGAGTGGATTCAGACAAACATAGGCTGTTTACCTCTTTGGTTCAAGTTTAGATGGCAAGGGTGTCCATTCCTCTGAACCTTGCAACTCAACAGGAATGTCTCCTGGATGAGTCTGTTCAACCTTATCCTCTATGATGTAAATCATCAAGTGTACCTTGCCATGTCAAATCACGTTAAATCAGTGTCTTACTTACAATTAAACTGTTAAAGAATTATTTAATATCAATAAATACATTACTGGTTCTATCTTACAAGTGTAAGTGTATAATTTGCATTTGTGAAACATCTGCTAGCGAAACAGTGTGTAAGATTCTATCATAGGTAATGGGTTTCCTGTAACTCTGCAATCCGTACAGTTTTAGATGTCTAAAAAATAAATTAGACCATTTTAATATAGGCATCTAGGACAGTTTCCTAAACTTAGGTATACCTAACATATAAAGACATCCACAAAATGTCAATAGATATGAAAAAGAGTACTCAGAGTCTATCAGAGATTTATACATTTCTGGAGTAGCACTGACTGGTACGGTAAGATTCTCTGTGGCATTTCATATAGCAACTTTTTTGCTTACATTTAGGCAAATTAATCCTACTCTTCACATCTAAGTTAATTATGTAGGCTAACTATTTAGAAAAACAGTCAGCATGTCCAAGGGAACAATGTATCCTCTCAGAAAAAAATATCTATAGGAGAGAGAGAATGAATCACACTTTCTGCTCATTACTGAAAAAAATTAGAAATAAGTTCAGTAGAACTAGATTGGTTAATCTTCACATCTGTCACCTTGCAGGAAATATGCATAGACTAATTTCAAAGATAAACCCAGTGATTAATTTTAAATATTTGGTTTTGGTGTTTCAAATTCATAGAGGTGAATTCTCTTATATCTGTGATAGGACAGAAAATAGGTTTTATTTCTGTCATTATTACTGTTATGTGAATTGTCTTGGTATAGTGTTCCTCTGCTAAAAGCTGCTGCTAAAGTTTTTCATATCAGTGGTAAATTAAAATAAACAAATAAACAAAGAAATTAATAAATAAACGAATCCATAAAAATAAAATATAATGTAAGTAAAACTATCATTTGCATTGCAATCTTGAAGCACAGAGACCATTGTCTCACCTAAATTTCCTAGAATTTTAGCCATGTTATTAATGCTAATAAAGCATTATGTAACTAATAATATAACTAAAACATTAATGGAAATTAAAAGTTTAGTTTACTTTTTCTCGGGAAGGTCCGTGTGCCTATTTGCAAGAAAATAAGTCCAAAGGATATTTGAAGTGGAGGAAGGTGGTGAAAATTCCACTCTAATTGCTTTGATATTTAAGTTGTTTTAAACTAGTCATCAAACTATAATGTCAATGATCCCGGAATATATTTGGAAATATTTCTGGAACTTCAACAGAGCTAATTTGTTTTAAAATGTATTTATATATATATAAAGCAAATGGAAAATATAAATAATACCAAAAATATTATATATCAGTTTTGCTGCCTATTTCATTACAGAAATAATGAAAGTACTTAAGTACTTAAGTATGTAAAGCAAATTTGCATGTCAATCTCAGTCAGATTAGCTGTTGTTGCTGGGAATGACTCCAGACAGAATCCTGAATTCATACATAAAAGCATTGTTGAACATTAAGAAATTTGATGAGGTTATGGAATAGTGAGAGATCAGTAAGTTTCATGAATTTTACTGTTCAAGCTCACAGTTTGACCATCTTTAGAGCTGTGTATAAATTGCAAAGTCAATATAGCAATAGGGGGTGACAAACTAAAGCATTTTGTGGCTTTTCTTTTATGAGTGAGCATGTTTTATTTTTGTGTGTGTGCGTGCATGTGTGGTAAAATTCTCTCAGAAGGCAAGTTGTGCAAACAGAAACAAATCCTGCTTAAATGCTTCTTTCTTTCACATTCTTATATTTCCCACAAAGGAAATAAAATAATATAAAAAAGTCATTGAAACACGGTAGCAGATCTGTATTCTGCCCTGAAATTGGCTACTGTGAAATATCCATGTTGTATTATGTTTCTCCTTCTATGTATGCTGCCAGTCAGTTGCAAGCAAGGGTTGCTTGACCTGGGTATGATATTTTTGCCCCAATACTCTTTTTCATGGATATTTTTTTTTCTGATCATCTTTAGTGATCTTAACTTGATGGCTGTTGTACATTGAGGAGAAGATGTACGGGGTGTAAATGGCAAAGTTTTGACAGCAGAAGGCTGCAGAAATCTGTATGAGAAGAGGGTAGGGGCTGCCCTGCGCCAAGCACAGCATATTCTAGCCAGCCCAGAGCACAGCTCAGCCCATGCTGGTGGCTTCTCACGGAAACTATCTCTCTGTCTCCGTGCAGGAATGAGTGAGCAGCTGGGTGGACATGTATCTGTTAGACAAGGCTAATCCACAAGGTAGGCACTGACCCATGCTGTTCGTTGTTGTTCTATGCTGCATGTGTAGTTTGGTTTAGATTTTAAGGCCTGTGTTTTCTATACATATTCATTATTTGCAAAAGAAACATAAACAGCTACTTATGACAAAGACCTGAGTGCCTATCTGTTCTGGCCTTTACGTTACAGTGAAGAAGCAAGTTCACTTGTGAATTCTTTTATTCAGAGGTAGAAATAGTTAAATAATTGTTTTCTGCTAAGAAAATCCTGCAGATGTTCTAAAAAATCCCAAAATGTCAGTAAAACTTTGAGGATAGGTTCTAAGCTGCGTGACCTGAACTGTTTGCAGGTCTGTCTGATGCTACAAAGCTCCCCAGATCTGAAGGAAGATTATCTATATTGTCCTCCTTTTTTCCTTGTGTCAGGGCCAATAACATGGAATTTATGCAGCACCTTGCAGAGTGTGAGTGCTTTTCGTACTGAGATCTTAATTAGTACTAGTCCCAGCACATTAAATCATCTCTTGAAATGATGGAAACTTGTGGCATCCACAATGTTTACAGCACAGAGTTCAGTGATTCTAGTGTATGTTAATGGTTCAGTGACGTAGGGAGGCAGAGGAATACAAAAGACATCAGGAAGCTACAGATACAGGAAGTGAGGAAAGGTGATAGAAAGTGAACCTGTATTCATTAATAACAATATTTAGGCAGAATGTTTAACTAATTTATGTCTATTAAAATTCTGCTTCTATTTTTCTTCTTTCTTTTGCTTTCCTTTTAAATCGCTGTGTATCACCTTCAGAAAGAATTTAATATCTATTTCTGTAACAATTCACATTAAACTGCTGAGTATTATATCAAACAGGCAACAACAAATAACCCAAATCTTGCAAATGTGTTTGAGAATCCTTACTGCCATTGTGACATATGTGTCACATATTATTACTCACCACAGTGATGAAAGGAAATATGAGGCTAGTCTAGGTTCGGGTGATGCAGTGATCACAGAATTATTTCAATTTTCCTTTTGATGATAACAGTGATTTTTCTTTATTTGATAGATTTTTTTGTCTTTAATTAAACAAGAAATGTATATGTATGTATATATATATTGCTACAAGAAACAAATAGTAGAAACCTGCTTATTACAAAGCATGACAGATGAAATAATTTTTGTGAGGTAATCAGCTCTAACAGAAATTCACATACTGAGAAATAAAGGAAAACCTGATGGAGAACTATGCTGTGTATAAGAGAAAATAGGATCCTCTGTAATAAGTTGTTGTAATCGCTTCCTATTATTGCTCCTCTGAACAAACCTTTGTTCTTCCTGTCCACATGCACCCTTGAAGTCTCCATTTAACTTGTTACCAAATGAGACTTGAAAAGATTGTTCGAGACTTTTGGTAATATCTGTGTAGATATAGAGTACCTTCTCACCTTAAACCATCTATGTCAAGGGAAGGAATTTAATGGAGCAATCACACAAATAGATGCTTTTTGGTAAGCAAGAGGTTCCATCAAAGTAGGAGCAGAAAATCAGTATTTTCAAAGAAGAGTACAGAAAGTCTAACAGTCAAATGCCTGAAGATCTAAGTACATATAACTTGAGCCTCTAGATAAGGAGCCCTTTTTTAATTCCAAAATTATAGCACTTACTATTAAGTGATAAACAATATGATCCATGTAAATGCAACACCACTACTATTAGTATCGTTAAATAAGCAATTGTAGTCTGTACTACAATGAGAAGTTTTGATTCACAGGCTTCCCTGCTTGCCAATTTGACTCCATTTTGGCTCCAGCTCTTCTTTTCTTTCTCTCCCTACTAGAGGAAACATACCTTTTTTTATCCTGCATGTCAGTAACAACAGTTTGTTCATGTTTGGTGTACCTACATGTAAACCCTTGAAGAAACAAACAAGATGGCTATCCTTTGGTCCTCTCTGGCATACTGGTTTTAAGTCCTCTGAAGTTAAAATTCATATGCTGGTTCCTAATTACTGTGTGTGGAAATTCATTGTAGTCACTTTGGTTGATGCAGATTATAGTTATTCAGCTAATTAATCACCATTTTGAAGTTTTCAGTCCTTTCATCTTTGGGGAAAAAAAAAAAAAAAAAAAAAAAGTTAAAATAAGAATCCATTTGTGTTATCACTGTAGAAAAAATGGTCGCATCAGATGTGTGCTGACAAAGCTCCAGCTGTGTGGTTGTGATATTTGACCACAGTGAACAGGAAAACTGAATGTGGGGAAAAAAAGTCCAGAAATTTAGATGTAGGTCTCTACCTCCGTGAAACTGACTGCTCTCAGTAGAACAGAACAGAAATGATATAACATATTGGACTAAACACTGAGTTTCATGACAGTCTGAAGCAGCTGTATGCTTTCATGGTAACAAAGGTTGATCAATATGGCCTTACTAGCACAGGTGGTGCTGTACAGTATTTTTTCTTGAAAAGAGTTATTATACTGTATTGTAGCTATCATTCAGAGATACAGCACTCTGCTGTTAAAAGCAGGTGGCCAAGATGAGGTTTGTAACTTAAATTGGGAGGGTATATATTGTTACCTGGATGATGATTATGAATAATTTCGTGCAACGTGCTACATTTGCAAAGTGGGAATAAAATGAGTGAGGCAAACAAATGGGCCACATGTTTAGTTATCTATCATTCACAATGTGTACTAGAAAAAGAATACTAAAAACCTGACAGAGAATTAACAAATGTATGTTCTACCAGTTTAAGGCTAGGATCTTTATGTAAGGCAATTACTTATGGTTAGCTTACACAATCATTTTGAGAATTTAACATTTTTTTCATTTCTTAGTGATTATTGGAAGAAATCGACCCTTCCTCGGTAGTCCATAAACATTATTAGTAACATAAAGAAATTTGATTCATAGAAAATTTTACTTTAACGTTGAAGAGTTCAGTTACTCCAAGGGAATTGTATTCATGTTTTATCATATTACTAATAGGCTGTCACCAATTACAAAGCAACTGACAAAAACATGCAAACAAAATTGCCGAAAAAAAATTCCAGTTTGATTTTTCAATGCTGACTCTTGAAACAAGTCTATTAGATGACATGGAAGAACGATTTCTAATGAAGTCTTGAGTAACAAGAAACCTTTGAACAAACTAAATTGAAGATAGTTCATGCATTAGCCTTTGGGCCAGTCTGGGCAGTACAAGACGTAAAGAATGTGATCTACACTGCAACTTTACATGGAGTAAATGGGTTGCATCAATCACACAATAGTTTGAATAGGAAATCTTAGTCATCTAGAAATAATAGAACCAGTCATGGACTGGCCAGGAGGCAGAGATTAACCCTAATCCTACCACTAACCCTAACCCTAACCAACCCCCAAACCTAACTCTAATCCTAAACCTCACCCTCACCCTAACCCTATAACTAATTTTGATGTCTTGGGCTTCACTTATCCATAAAAACTTGCTGATGCCTTAGATCTGTATATCCTGTTCTCACTCAGATAAAAGTGCATAATAATTTTGGTTTTGTCATTGAACTCAAACTGTCATAGAACTTGAAGGACCTTATCTAATTCTCAGATATATTGCATATATCTGTCCTTTAATTAGATCTCAACAGATCAACAATTTTCTTTGGATTAAGTACTTTTTTTTCAGATGATTTACAGTGCACAAGCAACAGTTTTGCTTATGATATATATTAATCACAGAATCACAGAATGGCCAGGGTTGGAAGGGACCTCAAGTATCATGAATCTCCAACCCCCCTGCCACATGCAGGGACTCCAAACTCCATGTTTAATGCTAAACCAGGCTGCCCAGGGCCCCATCCAACCTGGCTTTGAACACCTTCAAGGATGGGGCATCCACAACCTCTCTGGGCAGCCTGTTCCAGTACCTCACCACTCTCTGGGTAAAGAATTTCCCCCTGATGTCCAACCTAAATCTCCCCTCCCTCAACTTAAACCATTCCCCCTTGTCCTACACATATCAACCCTTTCAAAGAGTTGATTCCCCTCCCCTCAGTAGGCTCCCTTTAGGTACTGAAAGGCTGTAATGAGGTCACCCCGCAGCCTTCTTTTCTCCAGGCTGAACAAGCCCAGCTCCCTCAGCTTGTCCTCAAAGGGGAGGTGCTCCAGTCCCCTGATCATCCTAGTGGCCTTTCTCTGGACCCTCTCCAACAGCTCCCTGTCTTTCTTGTACTGGGGACTCCAGACCCGAACGCAGTACTCCAGATGGGGCCTCACAAGAGCAGAGTAGAGGGGGACAATCACCTCCCTGTCCCTGCTGGCTAACCCTCTTCTAATGGAACCCAGGATACCATTTGCCCTCTGAGCCGCAAGAGCACGCTGCTAGCTCATGTTAAGTTTTTCATCTATCAAGACCCCCAGGTCCTTCTCCACAGGGCTGCTTTCAAGGACCGCTCCTTCCAGCCTGTACAGATGCCTGGGATTCCTCTGACCCAAGTGCAAAACCTTGCACTTTGCTGTGTGGAACCTCATCAGGTTCACCCAGGCCCACCTTTCTAGCCTCTTGAGGTCCCTCTGCATGGCATCCCTTCCTTCAAACGTGTCGACCACACCGCTGAGCTTGGTGTCCTCAGCAAACTTGCTGAGGGTGCAATCGATTCCTACATCGATGTCATTGATAAAGATGTTGAAGAGCACCGGTCCCAAGACAGACCCCTGGGGGACGTCGCTCGTTACTGGCCTCCACCTGGACATAGAGCCATTGATGACTACCCTCTGTCTGCGGCTTTTCAACCAGTTTCTTATCCATCAAGTGGTCCACTCATCAAATCTACATCCCTCCAATTTGGAGATAAGGATGTGGTTGGGGACCATGTCAAAGGCCTTGCTCAAGTCCAGGTAAATGACATCGGTCGCCTTTCCCTTATCCACCGATGCCGTCACTCCATCATAGAAGGCCACCAGATTGGTCAAGCATGATCTTCCTCTGATGAAGCCGTGCTGACTGTCACGGATGACACGCCCATCCCTCATGTGGTCGAGCATGTCATCCAGGATGATCTGTTCCATGATCTTCCCAGGCACAGAGGTGAGACTCACTCAGTGAGTGAGGGTTCCTGGGATCCTCCTTGCTCCCTTTCTTGTAAATGGGAGTGACGTGACCCTTCCTCCAGTGATCCGGGACCTCGCCTGACAGCCACGACTTTTCAAAAATGATGGAGAGCGGCTCGGCAATCACCTCAGCCAGCTCCTTCAGAATCCTGGGATGCATGCCATCCGGCCTCAAAGACTTATATACATTCAGTCTCATGAGGCAGTCTCGGACCTGCTCTGTCCTCACAGCGGGGGGGGATTTGTCGCCCCGGTCCCCACCTAGAGGTTTAGGGATGCAGGGCTCAGGAACGTGAGAAGTTCTGGAATCTTCTCCACCAGTGAAGACTGAGGCAAAGAACACATTCAGTACCTCAGCCTTCTCATTGTCTGTTGAAACAAGTTCTCCTTTTACATTTACCAAAGGAGGCACACTCGTTTTGGCACATCTCTTGTGGCCAATGTAACCTGTAGAACTTCTTCCTATTGTTTTTCACATCCCTCGCCAAGTTCAGTTCCGCCTGCACCTTGGCTTTCCTGATCGCACTTCTGCAAGCCCGGACAGCATCCCGGTATTCTTCCCAGGTGACACGCCCTTGTTTCCAGAGCCTGTGTACACCTTTCTTTGCCCTCAGCACGCCCAGCAGGTCCTTACTGAGCCACACCGGCTTCCTACCTCCTCTGCCTGCTTTCTTATTCAGAGGGATGGAGAGTTCTTGTGCTCTTAGGAAGGCATCCTTGAAGAGTAGCCAGCTCTCCTCAACATCTTTGTTTTTTAAGACAGCATCCCGGGGGATCTCAGCCAGCAGTCCATTGAACTGCTTAAAGTTCACTCTTGCAAAGTTCAGGGTCCTGACACCACTTTTTGCCAGGCCCACATCCTTCGAGACCACGAACTCGACCAGGGCGTGGTCGCTACAACCCAAGCTGCCTCCAACTTTAACACCATTAATGATTTCCTCCGCATTGGTGAGCAGCAGGTCCAGCAACGCTTCACCTCTGGTCAGTCTGTCCAACAGTTGGACCAGAAAGTTATCGTCAATACATTCCAGAAGCCTCCTAGACCTCTTGCAACTTGCCGCGTGGTCTTTCCAAGAGATATCCGGATGGTTGAAGTCCCCCATCAGCACAAGAGCCCATGAGCATGAAGCCTCCTGCATCTGAAGCAAGAAAGCCTCATCAACAGTCTCCCCTTGATCAGGCGGCCTGTAGTATATTCCTATCACCAGTTGACCTTCGTTAGACCCAACCCTAATTCTAACCCACAGGCTCTCAACCTGTTCCTTTCCGTTTCTCTGAGGGAGCTCCTCACAGTCTATCCACTCTTTGACATAGAGAGCAACTCCCCCACCCTTCCTACCTCGCCCATCTCTTCTAAAGAGCCGATAGCCCTCAACAGTGGTGTTCCAGTTATGGGATTCATCCCACCATGTTTCCGTGATGGCAACAAGGTCGTACCTTTCCAAGCGCATCACGGTTTCCAACTCATCCTGCTTGCTTCCCAGGCTGCGTGCATTGTTATAAAGGCACTTCAGCTGGGCTTTCTGTCTTACCACCTTTATAGAGGATCTAGGCTTCCCTAGAACAGTAGCACCCCCCAACACCCCCCTGCCCCAGTCCATATATTATTCTAAATAGAATAGTCCCTTGGTTATTACTTCACACATTTATAAAACAAAAACATAACACAAAGAATTTGTTTGATATTAATTTCATGAACTGACCCCTCCTTTTCCTTCCTCCTCCCCCCTCCCCTCCCCCCCCCCCCCCCAGAAAAAAAAAGGATAGAATTTTTTGTTTTTCATTTCTTCTTACCCATGCCATCACCACACTGGTATATGTATAATCTGAAAATTAATAAAATTCCTATCACTTTAGTCATTCATACAGTATCATTAGTTTCATTTCAGACTGCTATGAAGTTTAAAACAAAACATTCAGCTTTCCAAGTAATTTAAAACTATTCTGTGTTGATTTTTATCAGTTCAGTAGAGAAAATCAGCTTAAACAAAAATTAATGTCAAGTGGCATTTTTTGTCACAAAATCCCTGGAATGAATAACATTTTCTAAGACTAACAGAGAAACAGCAAGATGTACAAGGCAACATCATTTTATGATAAGCTCTCTTTTGACTTCACAAGCCACAGCCTTTTTAGTCATTGCACTCTAGACCTGCGGTAAGTAAGAGTCAACATAGATTAGTCAAGAGCAAATCATGTCAAAACAATTTAATTCTTCTTATGATAATGTAACAGGCCTTACAGTCAAAATTAGAATAGCATATTTGGTTTCAGTAAAGCTTTTGAGTGTTTCTCATGACAGTATTAGATTTAAGCTAAAGAAAATTAGTAAAAGCCATGTTTGATAAGATGATTTCATAACTAACTGGATATATACAATAAGAGACTGTTAACTGCTCACTGTCATAGTGAAAGTATTACAGTTCTGTCTTAGGCCAGATGCTATCCAGTACTTGACTTAATGATCTTAAATACTGAATATGACAATTGTTTTTGCAGGTCATATTAAGGTAGGTAAAATGTGAGTATATTGGAGGACAGAAATAGAATTTAAAATGACATATATATATAACTTATCTGAAATATTCAAAATTTAGGAAGAAATCATTTCTTAGATATGGAAAGCATCCAAGGTAATTAAATGAACACCTTAATCTAAATATTTAGCTTGTATAGCCAGACTCACATTGTGTGGTCTTTCAAAATATTGAAAACATAGAACAGAAAAACGATACAAAATTAACTGTAACTCTATGGTCCACAGACTTCTTAGTAAAACCATAATTTCCTCTAACAGCTCTTGCATTTTGATTAAAATTACTCAAGCAAAAAAGCAACAGGGGAGAACAAAAAAAAAGAAACAAAACTTCTAAAGGAATGGAAATTAGCTGAAACTAATTTTTACTACATTGATAAATTGAGCATGAAGAGCTATTGTTTTAATTACTATATGAAACAAAACAAAACAAAACAGGAATTAGCTCAGTAGATATGTCTGAATAGACACTTGTATTTTTTTCAGACTCAAGTATTCTTCACCCTCCAGCATTCACTAAATGAAAGGCTAAGATTCTTACCTGTTAATAAAGACTGTAAAAATGTATTAAATTAATGATTTACATAATTTCTACAGTAGAGTTATGTTAATATCTGGAATTTCCCAAGAAAAAGGAAAAAGAGATTCTCAAAAAAGGAGTTACCCTGGAGATAGAAAAATCAAAGAAAAATAATCATTTCTCCTGGGGAAGAATCAAAATCTGCACTGCTCACTGAAATAAAACTTGAATGAGATTTTAATAGTCCTTTCAAAAATCCTTGTAGGGTCAATTTAGAACTATCAGTGAGGAAGCAGATATTTATTTAAGGATTTTCATACTCTTCAGTTTTCCTGTGGGGAAGAAATTTACTGGACATAACAGTACAATACACAATTTATCCCAGTTTCTCTACTAAGGATAATTTCTCCACCAAAGTTCAGTGTTTGGAATTGTTTGCTGCTCTAAAAAAAGATCAAACAAACAAACAAAAAACAGCCAAAGAACCAGGTTCATCAGCTTGGAATCCAATTTTGTTAGGTAGGAATTTTATATTATGTTCCTGTGTGATTCTCTTTCCAAACTATATTAATTGGAAACTATATAACTTGAAATGACAGTGGTCCATTGCTCTTTCAGAAAAGCCTCAGCTCATGTATGACTTCATCAGACAATTAATGAAGTTCTAAGAACTTTCAAGACTTATTTCAGCATTTCTCATCTTTTTAGAAACAGTCTGTTTTGATGCATGTCTTCATATGATCCTCGGATTAGTAATCTTTCTTTCTTTACTAACTCGTTTTTAAAACCAAACTCAAGTTCAAATATGCATGTAAAATTTAATAGTAATGGTAAACAATCAAATTACTTCAAAATGTAGATGGAGGAGATGATGCTAATTAGAGCTAATTGATTTAGTTAGCTTGCAGACTTGGTTTCTGTAAAGTAACAGTAACTGGAGATGTTTTTCTGTGTTTTGGAAGAGCTGAAAAGCTCTTATCTAAAAAGTTTGTCTTTCTGTTTACAAGCTATTTTCTATTATTCTCAACCTCTTTGATAATCAATGGCTTTCACTTTAGCAATGGCATCAGTGCTCAGTTGGTCCCAGAACTACTAGTATTCATTGTCTGTTTGCAGATCTCAGCTTTAATCAGTATTTACTATACATATGCCTAAATGCTGTGCTTTTAAATACACATGATATTATTTATTGTTCTGATATCCTTTCATCTAATTTCATAGTTATCAATATAATACTGACAGAATTAATACAATTCCAGCAATGATTCATTCACTTAATCTTTACCCTCCTGTTATTGAACATCTGTATAAAATTGATGTGACAACTGCATTGTCCGCACAATCTAGGTAATATCCAGCTTTGAAGTTCTTTGACATTAAATAAAAATTTCATTCTCTCAAAGTTTGTTGGATATTTACATCAGAAAACCTTTAAAAGAGTACTGTGTAACTAGGTAAAAGCAAGTAAAATTTGCGTGATTCTGAAAGCAGAATAGGCAGTAAAATTTGTTTAATAGCATTTTCCACAGCTGAAGTTCCTCTGATACCTATTTAGTTTTCTGAATTCAGCTCCTCTCTTTGAAATTACTTTATATATAAGTACATATATATATATATATACATATATATATATTAGCTTGATCTTCTTGAGGTAGAAATCAACATTAATTGTCACTTTCTGATGTTCTTTGATCAAACACTGGAACAGGCTGCCCAGGGAGGTGGTGGAGTCTCCTTCTCTGGAGATGTTCAAGACCTGCCTGGATGCCTACCTGTGCGACCTGCTGTAGAGAACCTGCTTTGGGGGTTGGACACGATGATCTCTGGAGGTCCCTTCCAACCCCTACAATTCTGTGATTCTGTGATTCTGTGAAACCTCTTATTGTGGAGACAAAGTTCAGAAAGCAGAATGGGAAGTGAATTGAATTTTGCTGGTGACAACTATTTGCTTCAGACCAGAAGCAGCAGTAGGGTTATCCTTGCCTAGTGCAGTCACACCAGAACAGCATCTGTGCAATTTTTCCATGCCGTTTATGAAAAAATATGAGGATACAAAAGGTAACAGCACAGATTCCTTTGTTTCAACAAATTCTGCCCGCGTTTGATTCTTCAGTTTTCTGTAACATTGAATGTCAGCTTCCAGGCTATAATGATTCTGTTTTTTCTTGCTTCTGAGTTAGCTTAACAGTAGAAAATGTTTAACAACACCTATGTGAATGAGAAGCTTTTTTGATGTGTTCTGTTCTGTATTTTATTTTTATTCTACAGAATTTCCATCACAATTTTCAAAGACACAGTTTTGAAATTATGAATGTCAAGTTGTCTAACCATTTATTTTTTTCTGACTCTTCCAATCCTATATCTTTCAAAAGAGAAAATTTGGACTGTAATTTCTTATGCCAGTAGTTGGTCCCATAGGCAAAGAATAAAGTACAAATATGAACATAATCTTTTCTGTTCCTCTTTCACTTTAAAAAAATGCATTTTTAGTTGTTTTTTTTTTTCAGATAATTTTAGCAATAGTACTAGAATGAGATATGCTTTCCGTCAAGGAACAACAAACCCCTCTATTATTATGCTAAAACAGACTCTACTCTGAAAATATCCTGTGAGTCAACATGCACTGGCTCCTTTCCTAATCTGTGACATAAAGAACTCATTACAATATGCTGATCTTGTGAATATATTAGAAGGGTTTTTTTTTATAGAATTCCTCAATTCTACCACCTATGGATTGCATCTGTTGTCTAAATGATCTCAAAAATAATTATGAAGAAACAAAGCTGATATTCAATCTCACAAAATAAACAACCAAATTGTTCCAGCTGGAGTATTTGATGCAGCTGTAACTGCCATACCTTTTCAAGTTCAAATAAAGTTAACATTACAGATAAAGCCCCTCTGTGCAAAACTACCTTTTCTTCTAACAGAAGAGGTCTCGACCAATGCACAAAACTTTCCTTTATGACAGTATTCATCAACAGATGTATAATAATAAAAGTCCTTGCATGACAGTCTGGTCTTTATAACAACTCACGGTGAATGTGAGTTCCTATATGTAACCTGAATCCAATGCAGTTCTAAGTTGAGAGCTGGTTAAATGAAAATTGTCTCTCCCTAATCTTCTGTGTGTGTTTAGTAATCTATCTGCCTATATTTGTAATGTAAAAAAGAGAAAACAGGACAAACAGAAGATATGCAGAAGGTTGTAGCATTAAAACGTGCCTGTATTCTCAAGGCCTCTGTCGTACTCCAAGTCTGTACAATGCTACATACCTGTAACATGAGTTCATAGTTTACACTGCACACAAAAATCCAGTTAAAACCTTTGCAACTTCCAGTGCCGGGGTTTGGTGGAGTTAAGGCAGGCCTGTGGCTTTTTGCTAGTGGCAATGAAAAGCAAACCTCCAGAGATACAAATTTGCAATAAATATAATTTAACACAAAGAAAAACTGTTTACCAGACTGAATTTATATTACAGAAGTCTCAAACTGTAAATTAAAAAAATGGATTCCTTAAATATGGATACCATCCTAAAACTCGTTATGCTCAAAACCATTTCTAATTCTATGCTCTCTGCAGAGATCAGTGGCAAAATTGTACTGAAATAAATGGGATCTGTGCAACCACACACTCCACATCTCTTTGATGTTCAGGATTAGCACTGTGCATCATTCCAAACCTTGAAAGTACTGAAAGTACCCTGCAGCCTGAATCTGAGAATGTAAAAATTTTCCTTGTCATGTCTAGGTATACCACTTACGTTCTGTCAACAGAGAACCTTCTGCCCAGAATAACAGCAATACTTAAAAAAAAATTCCCAATTTTCATTTCTTGCCATTTAAAAAGATCTACCTACGTCTTTATAGCTGTCTCTTGTTTTTGTACCTTGCCTCTTCCAAATGTTCTTAATTATCTAATTTGGTCTTTCTTCCTAATATGCCATTTTTAATGCAATTTTACCACATAGTGTTACCTCCTGCCACCTGCTATACTTATGTGCTCTTATGAAATCCCACAAAGCACTTATTATTTTTTTTAATATTGAATACAGCATGCCACAGTACCTTGTGCTCTCTGTTTACATAGAAGCACTGAAAATAACTTTGGGCTCCATTAGCTGATGATTTTTAGAGCAGATGGCATAAATTACACCTCAATCCAATTTAGCTTTCATTTTGTTAATCCTTGGGCAGAATTAGAGATATTCACTCATCTTATGGCATAATTTTTATTTTTCTTTGATTCTGAGAAAATGCTTTTTTTAAACACAGCAAATTAAAAAAATGGACAGACACTCCTCTCCCCTCCCTCTTCTCCCCTCTTCCTTTTCTTTCTTAGCAGAAATATTGTTTCTCTACATCCAGTAATTGAAGTAATCACTTGTTGTCATACAGGCATTTTCCTACAAGGTATTTTATGATAATTTCTAGGACACTATTAAAAGATTAGTATGCTCTGTATGTACGTCTTTATATTCTCCATTTTATGAACCTCGGATTTATAATAGAAATTTTCAAGTGTTAAGGTATTCATTTCATCTAGTAATAACAGCTCTAGTAACTCCAGCATTCCATTATTTTAGCATTTCAGTATCTCCATAAATAAAAAGTCTGGGATGATCTTTGTACAAAGTCCTTCTGCATGACTGGGTGGTACCCCTATCTTCATCAATTATCCTCAGAATTTTACACTTTGAAACATTTTCACCTCTACATTTACAAGTTAGTTTGTATTCAGATACCAAATTTAATAGGAAGAAAAAAAAAAAGAATAAAAAAGAAAAGGAAAAAGATATATAATTTTCCAAATCTGTTCACTGAAGGATAATTATTCAGGCCCACAGGCATTTAATACAATAATAGTCTTCTTCCTGAAAGGGTAAATATTTCAGAGTCAATCTTTTTCAATTTCTTTTCCCCTTTAAGTTTGATTCTTTCACCATTTCTATAACTATTTTTAGCTGAGGTATGTCTTATCAACAATTAGTGTGTAATAGCAGTTCTTTTTTTTTCCTCTCTCAAATTATGTTAACCTCATTGATTTTACAGTCATTACTATTTAAAAGACTGGTGAGCACAACAAAGAAATGTATGAGTAAAGTTCTGGTTGCTGGGCTGAAATACTTGAATCTTTTTCCATCTGCTGTTGAACACACATTTGCGTTGTTAGCCTAAATGCCTGAATACAGTAGAAGAAGGAAAGGGCTTGCTTATGGAGAGTTTTGTATGCTAAACTTAGTCTATCACTTCACTGATTTTGAAATCAGGAGGTAAGGGCCATATTGGTAAGAAATGCATATAAATAGGAAGGTGAATATGCAGAGGCATGAGATATTTTCAGGACTTTTTAAGACGATCTCTAAAGGACACAGTTTGGATTAAATTCACTCATAGGATTTGAAAGTGACAGCATAGCTGAATTTGACTATTTAGGGGCTGTTTGACTAGCTCACACAAGAGAGCTTGAACAAGAACTCTCTGAGAGCAGCACTTCAGAGAAGGACTTGGGGGTCCTGATGGACAAAAGCTTGAGATGAGCCAGCAGGATGTGCATTTGCAACCTATACCAACTGCCAACTGTATCCTAATCTGCATCAAAAGAGGAATGGTCAGCAGGGAGAGGTAGGTAGAGGTAGTATCCCTCTACTCTGTCTAGTGAGGCCCCATTTGGAGCACTGTGTCTAAGCCTTTGGCCCCCAGTACAGGACGGATTTGGATCTGCTGGAGTGGGTCCTGAGGAGAGCCATGAATATGATCAAAGAGCTGGATTACCTCTCCTATGAAGATAGGTTGAACTTATTTAGTTGGGAGAAGAGAAGGCTCCAGGGAGACCTCATTGCAGCCTTCCAGTAATTGAGGGGAGGTTACAAGCAGGCGGTGAACTGACTTTTTACAGTCTGGTAGTGACAGGAATATGGGGAATGGCTTTAAACAAAAGACAGTATTTGGGGGTGATTTCAGCTGTTTTCCTCACGGTTATTTAGTACTTATTAATTTGCTACTTACATGTAACAAAGTAAGACATCCCTTCTCCCCTCATGCCTTCCCCCCCTCAAAACAAAACAAAACAAAAAAAACCAAAACACTAGTAGAGAATTTAGGTGAACGTGGAAATCTGAGTGAGAATTTCAAAAAACAGTTAAGTCCTTTTTTTATCTGTAGAAGAGGAGTACAAAAGGAAAAATGGCCTCGGTGCTTTAGGTAACTGGTTGTTTCAGACAATAGATTTTCTGTAACTGTATTGTCTGGTGCTTATTTCAAGTTAGCAAATTCAAATTGGTATAGCTGAACATAAAGAAGCTATACATTTTCAGGTTATACAGTTATACCATGGAGTCCATGAAAGACATAAAAGAAGAACCAAAGAAAACAGTTTGCTGCCATTACACAAAGAAAAATTTCAGAATCTCAGTTGGCAATGAAAAAAAATATCCTCTCTTTCATTCACAGGCACTCATTCATTATGTAGAGTGCTGCAGTCAATTGAAATACATGAAACAGCTGAGGAGATCACATTATGCTTTCCTCTATTAAAAGGAAGTGGAATCATCCAATTCTTTGTTTTATTATACTTTTCCTAAAACAAGGGATACTGAAGGGAACAAGGTATTTTCCTCATGTGAAATTCTATTTCAGATCCAGAAGCATTTTGCATCTTCAGTATGTTCATCTTTCTCACTGTGTTTGTCAAAGGACAAAATATCAGTCTAGCAATTTTTTCTTTTGTCTCATTATCTTTAAAGGAAAAAAAAAATCTAAAATATGCCACAGTAAACATGTATTTGTATAATGTATTTGTATAAATATTTTGCTTTCTGTTCCAAGTAAAATGTTTATGCAAAATTAAAAAACACAGCTTATTCATTTTGTGGGAACCCAAACTTCAAAACTGAGAGCATAAATTAAACACAGTGTTGGAATTGGAAAGATTCTACTAGTTCCACTGGAAGTTTTTACATCTGTACTCTTCTGATGGCCAAAAAATTAATGATCAAAAAATATTTTACTTTAGGGAAATTTTATGGTTTTTTTTTGTTTTTGTTTTTTTTTTTGTTTTTTTTTTTGTTGTTGTTTTTTGTTTTTTTCCACATTTTCCACTTGATTGTTCTTCCTTACTCCCTGATATATATATATATTTGTATTTTTGAAGACCTATTTTTCCTATAATTACCGATATATTTTTGTTTCCACTAGGCTGAACACATTTCTTTTTATTTCTGATTTCTTGGCTGAATGATTTTTTCTCAGTCCTGAAGTATAAATTATTTTTAACAGGATGAATAATTTTCTGACTTGTAGAAGATGTGTCTGATGTTTAGCACAACAATATTAATACTTACAAATTTACTGTTACCATTTACCACTTATTAGAATTTATTTTCTTGTGTGTTCAGGAATATTTATTTTTCCTGTACCACACCTTGTTAGTAATTCCAAATCATTCTATCTACAGTGAATTCACCTAGGTGTTTTGTCCTTTGTCATTTCTAGATAAGTTCCCAGTCAATATAAAAAATTATTCTCACTATTCCCTAATTGAATTACCATGCAATTGGCACTATTTAACTCCATATTTTTACTGTCAATTCAGTCTTTCTCAAGGTCATCTACAATTCCCTGTAGAATTCCTGTATTTTCTCTCCATTTGTGGTACAGTCCAACTTTATCATCTGTTTCTATTAGCAAATGTTTCAAGATCATTCCTGCAACTCTGAAGGAAAATTATCTTTGAAGTACCTTTCTTTATTCAAGTCAACACACTAATTTCTCCTTCTTTTTACTCCCTTACTGAACCATGTCCTTATTCCCACTAAAAAATATTGTTCAAATGCCCATAACCTCATGTCTTGCTAAAAATTTCCACTGTGTCACTAATAAGTGACTTCTTACCTGCTGTATTTAATTGGAATTCCTGCTGAGAGGAAGTGTTTTGTAGATAAAGAATGATCTAGACTTCAATGGGCTGAAGTTTAAGCCAGTCCCAGAAGGAATGATCCAGAAAATACTTTGCTTGATGAAAAGAAAAAGACAATAATCTTCCTTATTCAAAGGAATCTCTGATTAATATGCTCCATCATCTGATTACTTTTTTTACATCTATGTTATATGTGAGGTTTCGATTATATTTAGAACCACTTATTTTCACTTTGGATCCACGTCCTTCACTGTAAATCTTTTGAAGTCTCCCAGTATTTGCAGTTACAAATAAACTGAAAAAAAAAGATTAACTCCCTTTCTGTACTCCATGACATTCCTACCTTATAACAGCTTATATCCTTTTTGTTTATCTCTCTCTCAAATTATATACTCTAAGATCAGAACATATTGCAACATCAAAGGTAAAATGCATCTTCTGCATTTTCTCATAAAAAAGAAATGCACTTGCAAGATTCTAGATAAGTTAATTATGGGATTTGTTCCAGGGTTTCATATTCTGCATACTTAGATCATTGAGAGCAATTAAGAACAGAATTTGTTCAAATAATTTGAGATAATATATAGTTTTTAATAAGCAGGTTTGAAATTAGACGACAATATAAACCTTCAAGGCATTTTATGACAGCAAAATATTAAGTGCCTTTAGTCAGAGGTACTCAACCGTGAAACAGCTAAGAAAGAATATTAAGACAAAGTATACCCTATTTGGAAAACAAAACCCGTACGTTCTCCATACCTTTCCCATTTTTGTAAAGACATGGCTAAGCCATGGTGTATCATACTAACTCTTGCACCAGAAATACATATATAACCTTTTCCTGTTCAGTATCTCACCTTAGAATTGGCCATACCAATCACATTATAGATAACAGTAAATTCTAATGTATATGTTACAGCAAATACTAAATATATTGTAAAAATAAAAATAATTAAAAGCATTTCACAATAAGTAAAAATGTCAATATTTCATGAAAAGTGTTCAGTTTTTATTAAATCATTCTGAAAATCCTGCAATGTTTTAAACTGTACATTTTCTTACAGGATGGCTTCAAATTCTATCTGATTTTCCATTTATTCATTCAGAGAAATACTTGACAATGTGTGAGAATCCTTCTTTGGTTTTTTTTTGGCTCAAAGCTTGCTTCCTGAGGTTTTTCTTGTGATAAGACTCTGAGTGACTTGTTAAGGAGGCAAGTGATGGGTGCTAACTGTGTGACAATCGATATCGCTTTGGGAACATTTGCAAGCCCCTTCCCCCAGAGCTGCTTGCTCTGTAGAAGAGCGGAAGAGAGTGCTCAGGAGGGCTTACTGGCCTGTGGCCAAACCTCTCCAGCTTAGTATGGGAGGCTGGGGGATGATAGCATTGTATCCTGCGAAGGCAAGATACAAGTTGGTGCCTCCCTGCTTCCTCTTATCTGCTGGCAAGGCCAGAAAGATAAGAACAAAGGAGGTTCCTGCTGAGATCCCAGAGCTGAACTATGAACCACGCTGGATCCATGGTGGTGACTATCTCCCTCTTGCTGCCTATAAAGACCCCTTGCTTCTTCTTTTCTATCGTTTCCATCGCCCTCCTTCCCTTCCCCCATTACCCTAATTCATAATAGTGTCAGCCCTCCCCTTCCCCATTTCCCTGATTAAGATTTGTAATAAACTGGTCAGACCAACATTTGAACCGTTGCTTCTTAATCTCACGCCAGGTATATAGATAATAAAAGAACATCCTCTCCCTCCTATAAATTGGAGCGAGACACAATGAAACTGAGTAGTTGTATGACAAATTACTGAAGTGTTTTCGAGGCAAAAAATCAAGCATTCTGTATCTGTTTACCAGAAGTTTTCGGAACTTTTAAGTATCATTTCTAATAAATTGAAATGACAAAAGAAAAGAGAGAGAAAAATATTCTACAAAAATTAATTGCTTTATTACAAACAACCCTATCCAAAAGTATCAGAGTTTGTCTATTTCCCTTTCTGATATAACAGGGAAAGCTTTGTGATTATCTGTATAAATGTTCAATTATCTTTAATGATATTTTATGGTGATTAGATTCACAGGCTGAACAGTATTATTGTTAGTGATACTCATGGGGAAAAATAAGAAAAGCAATTCTAACTTTGTATGCACAATGAAGAACTCAGAACTATCTTCTGCTACAGAAGGAAGACATCTCAGAGTTATAACAAGTTATTCTATGAAAATAGAGTAATCATCTTAATGTTCAGATGCAGTCAAACAAATAAATTGACTATTAGGATTTATTAGGAAAGGAAGGGAGAACTAATCAGAGCAAAATTGAGTAGAACACAGCGTGTTCCTGGAACACTTGTATTTTGTTCCCTTGAAGAAAAAAAAAAAAAAAAAAAAAAAAAAAGTTGGGGAAGTTATAGAGGTGCAAGGAACAAGAAGATCAAAAGTAGAAGAACTTCTCTATAAGTAATGATTTTAATAGCTCCTGGTGATTTTAATAGCTCCCAGTTATAAAGACATTAGACTTAATGATCCTTGTTTTCCCCTTCTAACTCAGGATATTCTATGGTTTTGCAGTGCTTCAGAACGTACTGGGAAGTACAATCATTCTGAGCTGTGAAATCAAATATGGAAATAGTAATAACCAGAAGTTTATTACAAGTTATATGTGGTACCTGCAGGAGTCTGTCTCTGACTGATAGAGTTTAACTGAGGAGAATTTTTAAAAAATTGTCAAAGGAATATCCAGGTAATTTTTGCTTCTGATGATTTAGAAGACTCTCATGTCTGCATCATAAATGCTAAAGAAGTGTTTCCATATTAATTTTTTAAATTATTAATCCTGTTATTACACATAATTGACATGTAATAATGTATTTTCAAATGACTGCTGAAATACATACGCTTCTGTTTTCATTATTTATCTTGAATGCTAGTTTTAGTTAATTATTATTTACCTAAAATATGGAGAACAGAAAGTGCAAGCATTACAAAGCACAATCAAACTTCATTTTTAATAGCAATAGTAAAGATGTTTGTATATCCCTTGGGAAAGTGAAAGTTATAGCAAATAGTTTTTCATAAACATCTTTGTTGTTATTAAAATAAGAACTGCTCTCATTACCTCTGTTCTCATGATAGCAAAAGAGAGCTGGTCAGAGTGAATGAATTAAGCAACACTGGAGGGAATCTGCACCAATGCCAAAACTGTATCTTCTGAATTTACTGCTCTGTACTGAGATTGTTAGAGAATATCTTTAAATTATGCTCTATGCTGTCTCTTTAGACACTGAGTGCTTTTCAAGTAAAATTTGAAAATAATTGTATATAATAATTTTACTCTTTTGTAATCTAAAGATATGTCAAACCTACAATCAAAATATGGTCAATAATCAAGCTAGCTCAGGTGAAGCTGTTCTGATTTAAGCTGTTCTGATTTAAGCTGCTCTGATTTAAGCTACTGTGCATGCATGAGGTCTGAGGTCTTCATTGATTCTCAGTAATTCAAGATAAAGCCAAGCTTTGATATGTCTTCAGGTGCTGCAGCTACTGTGACTATGGTAGATATTTAGCCTTAAAATGATTTATGAGAAGATTAGTGAGTGTAGTTAATTATATTTCATTAGGAAATGGTTTATTTAAAGGAGAAAACTAATAGAATCACAAGGAAATCAGCCAGAGTGTCCTGGAGCTGTGGGCCTTACGCACAGCCTTACCCACAGTATATCAGTAATAGTGAATGAAGAACCACTTACGTAGATTAAGGTGTGTCCTGTTTTCATTTTCCAAAGTGGGTTGTCCCTGTTATCCCTGAACCAGGCTTGTGCAATGTCTGGGAGAATATTTACTTCACAGGCCAGATCTGAGTTGAAAAGTCAGTTCAATAGATGCAGAGTTGGCAGACAGGTCTTGAACCCATGTTTTGGAATTTTTTGTTTTAAAAAACTGAAATTGAAAGATAAATTTCATCAAAAGGCCAAGCCAGCATCTTGGTGGTATTCTCCAAGCATTAGATGGCTAAGGTTTTTGGGTTCTGAGATGCACAAAGGCACAGGAAGGAGAAAACAAGGCACTGAGAAGCCAAAGTAGCATAATATATATGCAAACAGAGCAGAGTAGGGGGGCAATCACAGAATCACAGAATTACAGAATTTTAGGGGATGGAATGGACCTCTAGAGATCATCTAGTCCAACCTCCTGACAAAGAAGGCTCCATAGAGCTGGTTGCACAGGTGGCACAGGCATCTAGGCGGGTCTTGAGTATCTCCAGAGAAGGAGACTCCACAATCTCCCTGGGCAGCCTGTTCCAGTCCTCCGACTGTGAAGTTCTTATGCACATTTGTGCAGAACTTCCTATGCTTCAGTTTGTGGCCATTTCTCCTTGTCCTATCACCATGCACCGCTGAAAAGAGTGGCCTCATCCATTTGCCTCCCACACCTTAGATATTTATAGACATTGATCATATCGCCAAGCTGCTTACGACCATTAGAGAAAGCTTTTGGCAGTGGCAGTTAGAAACTGTCTGCAATGAAATGTTCTACAAATCTAGTAAGTCGTTGTTCTTCAGTGGAAATGCTTTTAGAAGCAGAATTTCTGAAGAGCTTTGTCACCATGCCAGTATTGAATCAAATCTCACAGAAGTACCAAGCTTCTCTTATCATCACTCTTCACTTCTGCTTTACTGCACCTTTACAGCAGGGAAGAAACAGAGATACAACTGCTCATCTGAAAATACTATCTCATTCTGCTGCCTAATCCTTATTATAATTGTTATTAAAAAGAAAAGAGAAAGGTAATTTGGTCCATGAACAATGAAGAACCTTGTAACAGAAGCTGCCACTGCATCAAGATGTTAAGCAACATAATGGGTCTCTGTTGCACTCTGAGATGGGAAGAATTGAGTCCTCCTGCTATTCATGGTATGAGCCACTTCATACAAAACTCAAGGATGACTAAATACTATGCTTTTCTGTCTGCTAGTGATTTAATATTTTCAAAAAACACAGTTTTCAAGAACATCCAAGTAGTAGAATTTAGAAATTTGATTCATTACTTTTAGTAAATATCAGTGGACTTTGCCAGTTGCAAGTCTGTGGTAAACAAATGTGTATGTGATTACTATTACTATGGTATAAATGGTACAACTTATTTTCTGTTTTCTTTTGGAGAAAGTTTTTGTAATCTATTTATTTATTTTTCTACCTATCTTTCTATGTCTATCTATCTATCTCTATTTCTATCTCTACCTCTATCATCTCAATCTCATAATCTATATCCATGACACTATCATTATTTATTTCTTTACCTGCATCTGAATGAAATTATAATCTGGAGGAAATTTCTCCCTTCTTTTATTTCCTATCAATTTTTGGATCTAACTGGTTATTTTATTTAGGACAATAAATGTTTTGAGATAATAATCCCTTAATTTAATAGCTCATAGGATTGTTATTGAATCTTCAATACAGTTTGTCTGTGCTCTGGTTTATGTCTGTTCGCAGTGATGTATGAATGGCACTGTGATGCATGTATCTTTGCGTTTCTATATCAATAGAGTATTTATTGCAAGATACTTTCCTGGTTCTTACTGAAGAATTAGTATTAGTAGTACCTAAATTTTCTTATTTGCACTCTATATTCTCTGGGAGAAAATATTTTGGAGGTTAAAATCAAGTTACACTTGAAATTTAAGTTTATACAAGAATACTAAATAGCTAATAGGTACAAAATTATTTTTGAGCCTATACAAACTTGGGCAATATTAATATTCTCTATTTGCAATTAATATGCAATCATAATCATTTGCTGAACAAATCAGTTGCAGTGTAAAATGCTTGTGTTAATAAAGGCATGAATTAGAGATTACGCATTAATGAGTATAAAAGTGTTTATTTTAAATAAAATTTAAAATTAAGATAAGCAATTTCTGTAGCCATCAAATCCACTTCTGAAAAATACAGAGTGAAACCCATGAAAGCACCTTGATAATTCTTATCAGCCTTTAGGGATGAACAGATTTCACCTGCTGGAAGCATTTACAGCACATCTTTAAGATAGCAAAAATGTCCTAAAATGGTATAAAAATTGCATTAACATTTGAAAAAATATAACCTCAAACTCATACTACTGCATGTAAACCAGGAAATGTACTGCAAAGATGAAGAACCACAGTCAATAACAGTCTATTTTTAAGGAACAAGTTGGCTGAAAAGATTAATAACAGAATATTGATTCTCTCAAATGCAGGCCACTAATTTTCCTCCCCCAGAATTTCATGCCTATAGAAAGGTGTACATCCTTTTTGTGCAGTGTGTACCATGATAAGGGAAATGAGAAAATACATACCTCTTAGAAATCAAGCAAAGGTTAAGACATTTAAATGATTGCAAAATTTATCATTTACCAAGATGTACATGACTGTATTTATGGTTAATAGCACAGAAAAAGAATATCTTTTGGTAGATTTCTGGCTTTTACCTTGTTAAATGGAAATCTCCACTACAAAGAGAAACACAGCATGATCTCTACTTGTTCAGAATACAAATCGTTTGAATATCTTCCTATGAGATAAGAGTCAGAAGTTTTTATTTTCCATTTAAAACTATGCCCACTTTAATAAGAGAGCAATAGCAAATTGTTATCTAAACACTGATGAAATTTATTCTGGAGTATATGAAGCAAAAATCAACTACTGAGCTCTTAGGACTTCTCTCAGAATCTCTTATGTTATTTGGTGTTAAGTAATTATATTAATTGGCACTGTGGAAGTCAGGAGTAATAATTAATATGCTGGATATGTGTTTTAACTTTTACTTTGCAGTGAAATCCTAAAAAGAAGATAGCATAAAGTAATCTAAATATAATGCAACATACTTTTGTTGTGATTAAACTGTGCAGTGTGATAGCTATGTAAAGTTCTCTGAAAACAGAGTTTATTACATTAGAGGAAAAAGGTTTATGATTGATTACAAAGCTGTGTAGTTTCTTGCAAAAAGCTTTTACTATGGGGCCTAAAATTACAGGATTATATTCTCACACAAGAATTTTATTATATATCTGTTGTCTAAATATACACTGGCAATATATATAACTTTCTCAAATGGGTCTAATAGCTTTGGTTGCAAGATGCAACCATCTGCAGCCAGAAATTCACCAAAATTGCACTAAAATTCAAATATAATGGAGCCGGTATTGTGATGTGTACATCTCATGTCAGACAGTTCAAAATAGTGTTTGTGTTTTAAATGCTCCTCTCTTGAGCTACAATTCTTTTGTAAGTACTGACATAAAGAAATACCCTAAAATAGATGATCAAATATCTATAAGAAGTTTTTCATTTTAATGTCACACCATTGTGTAGGAGAGCAGACAATAATTGTATTGGAAACTATATGGGTAGATGTTGGTGGAAAATGGCATCTTTTACTATTGCTTCTCCTGGTATCCTGCACACCATCATTCTGCTTAACTCCAGTATGTCAAAAGACGTGTATTTGTGGTAGGACGTAGGAGAAGCCATATTCTTCATCAAATATGACTAGGCTAAAATTTGGGTACAACTCACATATAGCTCAGCTTTGTCTGAAGTATTCTCTGTGCTCTGTGATGTCTATCAAAAATCATCTATCTGAGAATGTTTTCACTGGTTGGTTGCAAGTCCCCGTCTACTTAATGATGTTCTTTTTCCTAAAATGGGTGTGTTGGAAAAGTGTAATTCCTCAAATATACTCACAGAATCACAAAACTTCTTGTACAAATTCATGCAAGTTGCTTGCTTCAGCCAGTTTTTTTTTCCTATCTTTTTTTTAAACCAATCTTTACTTTCTACAGAACAAGAGATTTAATACAGCCTGAAAGCTGCATTTCAGAATCTGTGTAAATGCACAACAGAATTTTGTATTAATTTTCTATCTTACAAAAGATCAAGGCTAAGAAATGGAAATGGAGAGAAATAGAATCTCCTATCACAGTATGAAGTCATGCCATGTTCTTACATTTATTGAAGGTAATCATTCTCAAATTGATTGACTATAAATTGCATTTATAGAATTTTATTATCTAGTAGCAGTGAAATTTGTATAGTCCATTTTCCAAACCCAAGTATGTGTAAGCAGGTACCACTCATGTCTACAGAATGTAATGAGATAGTTACAGACAGAGAGGTTTAGAATATAATATAATATGATATTTCAGTTAGAAGTGACCTCCAAAAATCATTGAGTCTAATATATTCAAGGCTAACCAAAATTTAAAAAATATTCTTGAGAGCATTTTCAAATACCTCTTGAACACTGACAGCCATGAGACATCAACCACCTCTCTAGGAAGCCTGTCCAGTGTTCAATCACACTTGCAGCAAGGACATGTTCCCTAATTTCCAGTCTAAACCCCTCTGGTGCAGATTTGTCCTGTGTTCCCACACACCTTGTCATCAGTTTCCAGGGAGAAGCCTCACCTGGAAGTTGTAGAGAGCAAAGAGATAACTTCTCTATCTCCTTTTCTCCACTAGACAGCACTAGACTAGACAGTATAAGTGTCCTCAGTCTCTCCATCATAGGAAATGCCTTCCAGTCATTCTACCAACTTTTAACTCCTTGGTGCACTTTCAAGTATCCTTCTTGTATTATGGTATGTACCAGAACTGAACAAAATCACACAATGCTCAAATTAAGACCTCATCAAATCCATGTATAGCAGGACAATCACTTCTTTTGTCCAGCTATATGTGCTATGTTTAATCCACCCCAAAATGCAATTTGACCTCTTGGATGCCAGTGCATACTGCTGATTCATATTGAGACTTTTGTCAATCTGCACCTCCAGGTTCCTTTTAGCAGAGCTGCTCTCTAGCAACTTGTCTCTGAGTCCGTACACGTCGGGAACTACTTCACCGCCAGCTGTGGCACCTGGCATTTTCCTTTGCTGAACTTCATGCCATTGATGACTGCCCAATGCTCTAGTGTTCCTAGATAGACTTGAAGTTAGATTCTCTAGTTTCTTGAGTCTTCTCTCATGCTCATTGTTGAATTAGCTAATCTTCCTCAGTACTGTGAGGTAAGCACATCAGTTTCAATGGACTTATGAACACTGAGCTGATAGAGCTTTTCTCTTATAATTTTAGTGATGATCGATGGATAGTCACTTTTCCACTCATGGTACTCCAGTTCTGAGGACTAGGCAGCACAAAATCTTTGTGTGTGAGTAAGAACACCATGCTCCTAGAGATAATTAATGTCAAATCAGCACTTGCTAGGAAGGATTTAAATATATTTATTTATTTCTTTATTTTAAGACTGCAAGTCTTATTCACTTAATTTTGCATAAATTTTCTTGTAGATGCCCAATTCTTACTTTAAATGTTAAGTCATGATATAGCTTTTAGATAAATTAAATGGGCTTATACTGTTAGAATTAAGGACAAATTGGCAAACTTTAAAAACTCTGGAAGCCAATTTTCATCCACTATAATTGAGTGGTGAACTTCGAGTTCGCTAAGCAATTAAGAAAAATTTTTGAACAAGTCCTAGGGATGGAAGAAAATGGTGAACAACAGTTTGAGTTCAGTTTGGATAATAACCAAAAAAGTTGGACCCTATTCACAGAATTAAGCTTTCTTAAAGGCTACTGAAATAAACAAATAAATGTGGTAAGCCCCATATCATACAGAATACCTTAGAGAGATGTTTGCTGTTGAGACACAGGCTTCTCAACAGTAAATATTTCACTAAACAAAAAAACTCTTGAAAATGAAAATGCTAGTCAAGGGAGAACCAAGCAAACAAACAAATAAAGTTCCTCAAACATTTTTCAGCCAAATTGAGTTCAGGTTCTGAATATGAAAAAATGAATGTTTGTGAAGACAGGATTTTTTTGTCAGCTGTAAGCTATGTCCTTCAGAAGACTCTTTTGATAATTTGAATACAGTTTCTAGCCTGGAAAGACACTCCTCAACTTTCACATAGGGCAAAAAGACAATTGAATGCCTATATTCTGTGCTTGCATAGCCAACTAACAAAATTGGCTATACAAATAATACAAAGAAATCTGTGATTTATTGCATTTTCATCTTAAAAATATCAGTGAATTATCACAAGTGATTCACAACTTTGTTGACTTACTCAGTCACTCGTGAACAGTCTAAATAATAACATCCTCAGGGATATCAGGGATATCACCAGACAGGTTTTGCATAACAAATTGTACTGCTATTCATGTACCAACAACCTTCTAGAAACATATCTGATAGCCTTGCATCAGTCTTTCTCATTCAACTCGTACAACTTAAAGTCATAGCCTTATAAGTGTAGCTCCACAGCTAGAGCTTGGAATAGCTCTCACTGGATGGTCCAGGAGAGATGTACGGTGAAGGAAACATCTGACTTTGTGAAGGAGAATATAAGAGGTCAGTGATTTTCTTAACTGAAGCTCATCAGCAGTTAAGAATAACCTTTAACAGTATTTTACTTTGTCTACACGGTAAGTGGCTTTTCTCTCTCTCTTTTACTTATTATTAGATTGCTTGCATTCTGCTCAGGCTTAATTATAATTAGTATGTGTAGTTACAATAAAATCCAACAAATTTACTCTCTGGTCTATTTCAGTTTTATCATCTGATGTCCAAAGAACACTATTGCTCTGTGTCAGGTACTTCTGGAGATGTTTTTGGCCAACACTCTAATGAAAGTAGAGGCTTAGACTGCTCAGAACCCTGCTATTTTGGGCTATAGTCTTAAAACTCCAACTGCTAAATAATTGAGTTACAGCTAAATAATTGAGTTACACTAAAGTGCAAGGTAAGTAATCTATTAGAGTTGTAGCACCAGAGGCATGTATTGAACTATTAAAGACTGACTTCTATTAAATGACTAACATCACTACAATTTGTCACAGCTGAACATAAACTGAATCTGACATTATTTTCTGAAAAATATCCTGTACTGAGATGTGTTTGTATAAATGTTTATAGTAGGTATGCAAATTGTTTGTGTTACTCCTGAGGGGAAATCTATGTACTGTTCCATGTGTGTACAAGGTGGAAAGACATTTTTAACATCTTCTTCTACTCACATTTATAGGAATATGATTTATTTCCAATTGCAAATAATATTGGAAAACTACAAAGAAAAGTAGTATTATTTTATAGGTCAGAATTTATAACAAGTATTTTACAAGAAAGCCATAGGAAAACTAAGAAAATATAGCTAGGGTAGTAAAAAAGAAATGTTCTTCTTTTGATTGATGAATAGAGAGCTAATGCATCCTGTATCTCAGTAAAATTCAGCCTCCTTTTTCCTGGAGGGCAGAAAAAGAATCTACTCTAATACAGCTAGTATCAGAGAAGTAACATGTTCCTTTAAAATTACTGACTAATAACCAGTGCAGAAAATACATATATATATGTATATAAATATTATTTTAATATTTTAATATCTTTAATATTTTCATCAGTGACATAAAGAGTAGGATTGAGAGAACCCTCAGCAAGTCTGTGGATGACACCAAGCTGTGTGGTGACTTGCGGGTACTTGGGCAATCCCAAGCACGTGTACAAGCTGGATGGAGAATGGCTTGAAAGCAGCCCTGAGGATAAGGATTTGGGAATGTTGGTTGATGAGAGAATCAACACAAGCCAGCAGTGTGAGCCTTCAGCCCAGAAAGCCAACTGTATCCTGGGGGATGTATTGTAAGAAGACATATAAATGAATATGTTCATTACTTTTATTTTGTATACACAGCAAAACCCATCAGCTAAGTCACTGTTCTAATGTAAGTCTTAACAAAACCTAGCACTTGAGTTTAGAAGTTCTTTTATTGCTTATATGCACTCTTAAATTAAAAGATGTAAGTAGATTTACCTCAGTGCTCTGGCTATAGTGAAGAGTCCTGTCTCTTATGTCCGCACAAAGCTGTGATACAAGGGTCCCATTTAAACTCTCTTTCAACAATGCATGTACGGGGGACTTTCTTTACAATACAAATTTTCTATGTCTTATACAGTAAAATTATTTACACCTGTTAACTTATCCTCTTAGCAGTAAACTTACCTTACCAGAAATGCTAAATATGATGTGTTTTTATCCAGATATCTAATGTGAAAATGAGAGCTACTGTTCTAAGAAATAAATATTCTGTATCATATAAAATCTTCATTTATTCAATGTCTCATTCTCTAATCAGTATTCATAGAATCATAGAATGGCCTGGGCTGAAAAGGACCTCAAAAATTTACTTTCAATCCCCCTGCCATGGGCAGGGTCACCAACCATTAGATCAGGTTGCTCAAAGACACATTTAAACACTATTAAACATAACTTTGGAAGTCTGTTTATGAATTGAGCACCAAGTACACTGACTAATAAAATGTTTTTCTTAAGTTGACACAAAACTATCCCACTTAGAAACATCACTAAAAAAAAAAACCAAAACATCATCATCAGCAAAAATATGTCTCCACAGGAGGCCCTGGTTAAATTAGATGAACAATCAAATGCTATCATCCCAGTCATGCTGTTGAATGACAGAGAAATTCCCAGACCTGTTACAGTACTCCAGTAGTTTTCGTTTCTTTTGCCACGCTTCTTGCAGGTTAATAGCTTTAGTCACAGGCCTTTGTACATGTAAAACCTTTAAAACAGTATAAATATCCTGTGTG